>NC_068562.1:18320192-18630769 GCF_022201045.2 Citrus sinensis
TTGACCTCATCGACCGATCTGTCAATATCAAAATTCAAACCAAAGTGAGTTAAACATGTTTGTAAAGGATCATCACTAAGGTTTGAAACAAAAGTATCATCAACTAATGCTTCAATTAAATCCACATCAACAATTCCATCATCTGCACTGTGAGGTTGTTTGGCAATGTTGAAGATGTTCAGCTCCATAGTCATGTTACCGAAAGACAACTGCATATTTCCAGTCCTGCATTGAATGTGAGCATCCGTAGTTGCCAAGAAAGGTCGGCCTAGAATAATAGGGATGTGCTTCCTTGAATCATGTATTGGTTGAGTGTCAATTACAATGAAATCAACAGGAAAATAAAACTTGTCTACCTGGATAAGCACGTCCTCCACAATACCACGAGGTATTTTTGTGGACCGATCTGCAAGTTGTAACACCACTGGAGTTGGGTGCAATTCTCTAAGTCCAAGTTTCACAAACATAGAGTAAGGCAATAAATTTACACTAGCTCCTAAATCCAACAAAGCATTCTCAATTGTGTGGTTCCCTATACTACATGAGATAGTGGGGGAGCCTGGGTCTTTGCATTTTAAAGGAATTTTATGTTGGAGTATAGAACTAACGTTTTCTGTTAAAAATGCCTTCTTTTGAACATGCATATTTCTCTTTTTAGTACAAAGGTCTTTAAGAAACTTGGCATAAGATGGAACTTGTTTAATAGCATCAAGCAAAGGGATGTTAACACTTACCTGTTTGAAGATTTCAAGAATCTCACCTGTGGATTTTCCGTTTTTTCCTTTAGCTAACCTCTGAGGAAATGGAGCTTTCGGAACGTATTCTCGTGGGTTGGTTTCTTCTTTCTCCTCCGGTGATGATTCCTCAACATTCACAGGTACAATTTTATTTTCTTTTGTCACCGGCATCTCCACTTTGTTGTCGACTTCTTTTCCTTTTCGCAAGGTCATTACTGCTTTGACTTCTCCATGCTGCTGTGGTGAACTGGTACTTGCTTCATGCACTCCTTTAGGGTTAGGCACTGGTTGACTTGGAAACTTACCTTTCTCAACGGTCATTGCCAAGGTTTGAACTGAAGAAGCAAGTTGTCCCACCATCTTCTCGAGGCTTGAAACTGATTGGGCTTGTGAGTTGAAGCCCGCTCTCAATTCATTTCGTAGTCCATCAATGGTGCGGTTCTGTTGCTCAATCGTAGAGTGAGTAAGATTCTTGAGATTCTGGAATGAATCCTCCCATGGTCTAGGTTGAGAGTAGTTATGGTTCTGATTGTATGGTCTAAATGGAGGCTGAGAGGCTTGAGGAACTTGAGGAATTTGTTGCATTGGTGGAGCTGGAGCTGCTGGTCCATTCTATTGGAATCCTTGAGACCATGAAAAATTGGGGTGGTCTCTCCATCCAGGGTTATATGTGTTGGAGTATGGGTTGTAATTTGATGGCTTTCTCATTACACCTATGGCATTGGCTTGATCTGAGTATGAGTCATGGTCATGTGGTTCTGTTGATTTAGCAGTCGATAACAATGTTATTTGTCGAGCAAGACCTTCAACCATCTCCTTGACTTCTTTGATTCCCGAAGTTGATTCGCCAATTTGAACCTCATTCACTCCTTTAATTCTTCTAGTAGTCCTGAGTGATCGACTCCGTTGTTGGGAATTATCTGCTTGTCGCTGGAAGAATTCCCAAATTTCTGATGCACTTTTTGACATTAGCTCTCCTCCACTTGTTGCCATTAGCCATTCTTGCACATTTGGTAGTAATCCCTCCAAAAAGTATTGGCATTGGTGCCATTTCTCGTACCCATGATGTGGACACTTCAAGAGTAGCCCATTAAATCGCTCCCATGTTTCGAAAAATTGTTCGTCCTCTCTCTGGGTAAACTCCGAGATTTCCCTGCGAATAGCATTGATTTTATGCACTGGGAAATATTTATTCAAAAATTTAGTTACCATTTGTTCCCATGATGAAATGCTATTAGCAGGTAAAGTATTTAACGATGAACGAACTCTATCTTTTAAAGAAAATGGGAATAGTCTAAGTTTAACATCATCGTCTGAAAAATTTTCATATTTAAAAGTTTGACAAATAGCATGAAAATCATTCAGATGATTATATGGATCCTCATTTTCTAAGCCATAGAATGTGGGGAGACAATTTAGCACACTAGGTTTTAACTCAAAGCTCCTAACAGCTACATTTGGGTATCTTATGCATGATGTGCTCAAATTTGCTAAAGGACTGAAATAATCCTTAAATGGCCTCTCCTGTGGTGCTTGTAAATCCATTTTATTTTTAACGTGCTTGTGTGTGCGAAGTGTTTTCTCAAGTTCAAGGTCTATAGGTTCAAGATTAGGTAATAATGACCTACGACCATGCATGCAAAACAAATAAAATAAAAATAAAGATGGGAACAAAACAAATAAATAATAAATAAAGAAGAGGGAGAAATTACGATACTAACCTTATTGTGCTATTACAACCTTTCTATAAAAATACACAAACAAATACGTGAAATTAACTAAAAATTAAATTAAAATTTAATAAAGAAAATTAAATTAAGACAAACAAAAATTACAAAGAAAAATAACTTAAAAATTAAATTGCAGAATTGTAAAGAATAGAGAAAGAAAAGAAATACTAACCTCTAAATGCAGATTCACTTTTTTTCTTTTTTTAATAAAAATTACAAGAAAACAAATAAAAGAAATTATTCACAAAAATTAATTTTACGAATTAAAATTACTTACCTCCCCGGCAACGGCGCCAAAAACTTGTTGTGCAAATTTTAATGTACTCGCAAGTGCACGAATCTATTGTAGTATAGACTAATGGTGACGAGTGTCGATCCCACGAGGAGGTGGATTTTAATTGTGTAGAATTAATTTTGTAAATGGGTGATTGAATTTGTGGTGGAAATGATTTGGGATATGCAAAAACTTAAATTAAAATGGCGAGAATAAATTCTAAAATTGGAATTGAAATGGCGAGAATAAATTGAAGAGAATTCTATTAAGATGACGTACTTGGGTATCTGGATTCATATCAACATGCATCATGGGCTAAATAATCCTTATTAATGCCAATTAAATCATGAGGGGGGAATCCACACCTCATGAACCACGCTCTAATCAATATGGTGCTAAGGGCTTATCGTGCCAAATAATAATAACCTTGTACTAGAGGGCCGGTGAAACCAAGGCGGTACTAGACAAGATTAGTATTATTTGTCGACGAGAAGTCAAAACATCCACAAAAACTAGAGGGGAAGAGAAAATAAATTTACCAAATAAAGCCCATGACACATGTTGAGACCTCACCTTCAATCCAAGCTTGAAAGAAAATTAGCCACTCATAATTGAACTAGGGGCAAAATGGGAATTTATTAAAATACGAAGAAAATATAAGATGGAGAAGGAATTACAGAAAATGGATCCCAAAAATGGATTCAGAGATATCAAATTAGGAGGGAGAGACCCCCTTTTTATAGATACATGGAGTAAATCATGGCCATCGGATTAAAAACAGTTTAGACGCTCAGGATTGCGCCACGTCATCAGTCAACAGTCCACGGTTTGACCACGCGTGAATAGTAACACGGTTTGACCCGACTTTGAACAGTAACGCGGTTTGACCTGGATGAACAGTAACGCGGTTTGGTTGAAAATAATCCTGTGTGATGCATGCACCGTACGCGAGATTTTTCGTCCACTGATATGCTGCCACGTCACCATCAACAGTACATAAGAATTTTAGTCCAACAGGATCGTGACACCTCATCAGTCAATGCCACATCATCGGTCAATGCCACGTCATCATCCGTCTATGTGAACAGTAACGTATACAGTACCGTACACGTGAATAGTACCGTACATGTGAATAGTGCCATTTTTCCTTTTATGCTCCTCCTAAGGTTTTTGACCGTCCTGAGTTCAAAAGTGATGTCCGTTTTGCCGTCTGATTTCTCCTTTATTATGAAATGACTATAATGCCCCTAAAATACATAAAATACTTAATTAAAATAAAACACATGTAATTAAATCACAAGAAGGTTAAATACATAAAAGTAAGGGTTGTTAGTAAGACTTGAAATGTAAAATGATGATTTTGTCCTTTATAAATATGCATTTTCTAACACTCAACAATTAACATATATTGATGTTTCTTTTTGGAGTCAATTTCAATAATTTAAGCTATATATTTTTGGTAGTTATCTCTTAGTTAACCGATCAATGTATATGTTTATTTCCTGGATTGAATTTATCTTCTACTTTATATGTTGGAATACTGGATATAAATATATGTATGTTGGATTATATTTTATAAAAATTTATTATGTGATTTACTGAACCAATTTGTATTTTTTTAAAAATTGTAATGGATTTATTTTAGAATTTTATTATTTAGGAATTGTAAAAAAAGGATAATTGAAATTGAAAAATATCTATCATGCACATGTGACAAAATATATTTCCCACCGTGACAAAAATCTATCATCCACTTGTGACAGAAATGATTGCCACGTTACCATAATGTTAGTAGCCACATCATATGCCACGTTTGCAAATTATTCCACATGTACAAATATGTCATATTCCACATCAGTTACATTAAAAAAAATTATAATTAACATGTCAGCCAATTGTAGACCAGATATGCCAACTCAATTGCCAAATAGGATGCCACATCAACAAAATACTATACATATAAGTTGCCACGTGTGAAAGAATATTTTTAATACTGTTTCTTGACAGTTATTTTCTATCACAAATAAATAAATATTCTGTCACAACATTCTTACTGTGGCTTTTGTGACAAAAAATAATTATGTCAGTAACATTATTTGTGACAGAATAATTCTATCAGAAATGATCAGTTTTGTAGTAGTGAATTTATCAAATAAAAGATTTCATAATTAATAAAATTAGTATTCTACTATTTTTTTACTATAGTCTTTTACAACTAGCCTGTGCCTTTCAAGTCGTTTGACATTTTTTTCATCTTGTACACCCATTTAACACTAATCGCGTTGTGACCTTTGGGAAAAGTGGTAAGTTCCCAATTATCATTGTTCAAGATGGCTTTGATTTCTTCATCTATTATGATCCTCCACTTCTCATCTTGAACAATTTCTTGGGAGTTAACTAGTCATAATCAGCAAAGAGGCAAAAGAGAGTAAGATTATCAACTCTCTTAGTTACCTTATAAAAATACTGTAAACTTCTCGTGCATGCTACATCTCTCTCGTCCAAAAAGATGGCGATGAGTCTCCATGAGTGCTTGTTATTGGTGAGGTAGGTAGAGTTATGGGTTTTTGTTGTTCTCCTGCTTACTCTTTTGATGTCTGCGTATTTTCTTCAAAGGGATAAAACTTAAAGTCATCTGCATTAGAGCCAAAATCCCATTCTCCTTTTTCATAAAAATTCACATATTCATTAAAATCTTTCTATTGTTTGGGTTGTAGAGTTTGAAGCTTTTGGAGTTGTTGTCATAGCTGGTGAAGATGAACTTCTCACTTTTGTCATCGAGCTTGGCTCTTTCCTTATCTAGTATATGTACATGAGCTATGCTTCCAAAAGCTCTTAGATGGGAGATGCCTGGCTTTCTGCCACTCCATATTTGTAACACCTTAATTCCACTAACAAGGTACTAATGTGAAATTGAAGCGAAATTGCATATCATCATTCTTATTTCTAAACCATCAAAATAATATCCAACAATAAATGTTTTAAACCTCCAAAAGAAAATAAGTAATGAAATAACAAATCCTTAAATAAATATCATCCCAAAGGAAGCTAAAATATTCATAGATTATTAATGTAACATTAATCCCTAAAAGAAATCAAGCTCTTATTCTTCCTTCTAAGACTATAAGCTTATATTATCTAACTCTATCTGCAAAAAATGTGGTAACGAAGGGTGAGCTGTCAACTCGGTAAGTAAATTCATGCACAATACTAAAACCCATTAAAATATAATTGATTGAATTTCTTAGATATGCATAATAATATGATAAATTACCTTTGTAAATCATCATTTAGCAATATAAATAAATCAAAACATCATAAAGTCATTTAAATCCTTTAAACATAACAAAAGCATTTTAAACGCATAAAATCTAATTAGCCCATGCCACATAATATCACCTGTAGATCTGGTGACCTGGCCTTATAACATCGTTCATGGTACTGTACCCCGCGAGAATCGTTAACGTTAACAACATATGTGCACAAAATCCGACTAGACTTCCATAACACAATATAAAATAACATAACTACGGAAAATGAGCCAAATCATTTAAAACCATCCTTGAACTTTTAATCATTTGTAAGCTTCCGCAAATTACATTTAAATAATTGATAATTATTTCAAAGTATTTGACTTAAAGCAATTCAATAAATGTTTTCATTTTTTAAGACAATTTGTAAAACAAGTTTTTAATAAATAAAGTTTTATTATAAATAATTTTAAAGAGTGATTTTACTTAACAAAATATTGTAACAGACTAAACATATTAGTTTCATATGCTTTTCATTCAACAAAATACATACCTCGAATTAAAAGTAATTTAATAGTGAAATACATGCATCGTGCATGAATCTACATAACTCGATCCTCAATAATAAAAAGAGCAATAATCTAACCATGAGCTCACTCTCGTTCTAATACATCAAGACATATTCTTATCAATATTATTACTCTCTTTGACCTTAATATAAATTCAACATAATCAAGACTAATTATAAGCACTAAACCATCAAAGGTAGCCTAAACTTAACCATCCTATACAAGCTGATTTTTACTAAACTAATCATATGTCAGAAAATTGTAAAAAATTAAAGAAAAGAAACCATAAAAATGTGTAGCATTTCATATAAAAATTTAAAAAAAATGAATAAAAGTCAGAAACATAATGCAAAAAGAATTTTACATGTACATGTCCACACTGTCTAACAGTTATAAAAATAGAGGTCACTAAATTAGAAAATTCGTAAAATATTTAATAAAACTCCTAAAGGCTAGACCACTTGATTTTACAATAATAGAAACATCAAGTAACAGACAACTTGAATTTACAACAATAGAAACATCAAGAAACAATATATCAAATTTCTAAAATTTTTGAAGATGTAAAATTATTTTAAACGAATTTATATTAAGAGACCAACAAACCTTTCAGGTTTGTGTTTTGTAATTTCAAAAATTCATAACTTAATGTTATCTCAATGAAAATTAGTCAAATAAGCTTTAAATCATAGAGGACTCATAATGTTATATGAATATAATTTTTATAAGTCATTATAAATCCTTTTAATAGCATAAAGTAATTTTATCATCAGCCATTGCAATTTTAGAAAGCAGTCTCCAAATTTGCAGCAGCCCAACATAACGATTCTTAATAATTTTATACTTAACCAAAAATTATGAAATTAAACATACAATAAGTAGACATAGTAAGAATTAACTAAAAAAATATTAGCATAATTTTCAGAGATCATCTGTCAGTCAGAAAAATCGGTGAAGCCAGACTTGCTGCTGAAAATCATAATTTTCTAGCACCACTATTCTAAGTTCGTAAATTGACAAAAAATTGGTTACTTGGAATCTCTTTTCACAAAATACATTATTGAAAACCTTGGAATGTCTAACTTAATTTTATAGAAACTTTCATGCAAAAATTAAATAAAAAATAGAGAAAAAAATAGTAATCAAGTCACACTGCTCACACCTTAATATGTCTGGCTAGTCATCCATGATAAAGAGAACAATTCATGCATTTATCATCAAACATATAAGATCATATTAGACTGCAACATGTATTAAAGAATGATAAATATCTCAAAACTTCTTTCAAAATGCACAAAAGAAAGCCCTAGAATTCTTTGTTTTTATACGTTTATCTGGGTAAAGAATTATAAATCGTAGGAAGATAGAAAGAGTTTAAGTTTTATAAAAAAAAAACATGCTTTTATAAAAAAACATTATACAATAAAAATTGATAATCCCTTTTAATTTATTTAAAAAATAAATAAAAAGAATTATACCTTATGTCAAATAATGTTAATTAAAATCAATTCACACAAACAAAAGATACACAATTAAATAGATAAGCATAATTAAATTTAAACAAACAAGGAACATGTGTTACAATGTTTCTTGTGGTGTCTTGCCCTATACATTTCTTATTGGAGATCTATTAGATAGGTGATTGCACATGCAGTAGCTTCTGCCCAAAACTCCTTGGGCAATCTTTTACATTTGAGCACGCTTCTTGCATTGTTAAGGATGGTTTTATTCTTGCTTTCTGCTATGCCAAGTGATCATCCTTTACAAAGTTAATTGGTATGATTAATTGAAGGTTGGCCTTTCATCATGTTTTTTCTTTGATAGTAGCTCTAATCCTCCAAAGTTGAGATGCCCATATCAAAGATGCCAAATCCAGGTTAGGTCTTTATAATAAGCCTTGAGACACTTTACAACATCATTGTGAATATTTAAAGGAAACATTCTATTTTTTACTTTTTCACCTTTGTAATTAGGTATCCTCTATCATCTCTTAAAAAAAAAAGATTATAATCTTTCAAGTAATATCATAGCTTTTTTCCAATAGTTGACTTAAATTGAGGATGTTACTTTTTATACTAAACACATAGTAAACATTTGAAATTAATCGGTGGCCATCATCTTTTGCACGAAAAAGAATCTTACCTCTGCCTTTTATTGGTACTTTTAAATCATCTCTAAAAGCAACATTGCCATCTACATATTCATGTAGTTACGTGAACATATTTCTATTGCCACTCATTAAAATACCATGTATTTTCTTGACCTCCACTGGGGTCATTGCATGCTACTAAAAGTGTGTCATCTTCACCATTCTTCTCTTTAATATAATTCACTTTCTCATCAATTCTAGTACTTGGGCTCTACATTATGAAGTATGATGCCTAAACTTTTGACAATTATAGCACTGTACTTGAGATTTGTTGTACCTCGATCTTAGATTACCTTTGCCTTGTCCTTTGGTTGAGTTTTCTCCTTTTCCATAATTAGAGTTGTTGTTGAAATTCCAATCTCATTCATGACCGCAGCTTCTACCTCGTCCTCTGTCTCTACCACAAACATACTATCTTTTGTTGTTGTCGAAGCTTTCTTCTTTTTTCTTTGTATTGACATTTATTTTGAGGAGTTGTTCTTTGATCCCATGTTTCTTCTTTTGTTTTTCTTCGTAGGCTTGCAACCTACCTTGAAGTTGTTTGATCATCACAACCTTCAAATCTTTTGTTTCTTTAATTGTTACGGCAATA
Source organism: Citrus sinensis (assembly GCF_022201045.2). Lineage (NCBI taxonomy): Eukaryota > Viridiplantae > Streptophyta > Magnoliopsida > Sapindales > Rutaceae > Citrus > Citrus sinensis. Next base: position 18,329,495 of record NC_068562.1, read on the forward strand.
TGGTCAAACTTCGAATCCACCGAACGAAGTATTTTTTTCAATAATCCTTACTTTGTTTAGCTCTTCACCATTATTTTAATTCTTTAGTAACAATTAGAACTCGAGTAAAATAATCTGAAATAGATTCAGATGCCTTCATATGTAAATATTTAAATTCTCCTTTTAATGTTTAGAGACAAACCTTTTTAACTTTATTTGCTCCTTTGTAAGAGGTCTCTATCTTTTCCTATGCTTTTATTGAAGAAGTTACTCCAGCAATCTATTCAAAAGCATCTTCATATAATGGTTGAAAGATGAGATACTTTACTTTATTCTCTTTCTTCTTTAAATCTTTCAAAGTCTCCTTTTGTGTTGCAGTTAAAGTTGCTTTATTTTCTGGCATAATAAAGCCTTTTTCCATGACTTCCATGCATCATGTGCACTTAATAAAGCCTTCATTTTGATACTCCAGTTATCAAACTTGCTTCTATTTAATTGTGAAACTTGGAATGATATCATGCTACCATTTGTCAAATTTACAAATTCAGTGAGAATTTGGAGATTTTGAACATATGGATGGATCCGGAACATTGAAAAACCTTAGGAGAGACTTAGACCAAAAATTGAATTTTTTTTGTCAAAGTCAACAGTCAAACTTTATCTCAATCAACTAGGTCAATTGGATGCAGCTCGACGACGGTAAAACTAGCTTCGCCTCAGTCAATAAAAATAGGCTCGGCTTGGCTTGGCTCAACTCGACTCTGATTCGGCTCAACTTAGAGAGTTGACTCAAATTAACTGTAGAAACTTCCGGCGGCAGTTGATGGAACATTCGAACTCTACTCAAGCTGATTTTTGCAACGTTGCATTCCTCTCGTCAGGTTTTGATACCACTTTGTTTGAGAATTATAACAATCAAGCAACTTCTTTTTTAAAACAACTCAACTCAACATTTATTACATATCTTTTTGTTTATTTGTTTGTTATATTAGACAAGATTTCCAGCTTCTTGACCCATAAACCAAAGGAGAGAAATGGTATTTACACATGAAACAAACTAATCACAACCAAACATCACTTTACCTACTACATTAATCTCAACCATACATTTAAACACCACAAATCTTACCTATCACCCAAGCTCACCTAACTTAAAAAGTTCTATGAGATGGGCTAAGCTTTGTGTTTTTTGGACTTGGATAAAAAACAAGTTTATGATCCAACAAATAATTTAGAGAAAAATAATCCAAGGGAAAGGATAAGCCTTATCAATATCTTTATCTATAAAAGTAATCTTGTGAAGGTTATTGATAATTGAAAAAAAAAAAAAGGATGACAACAGTCCTCAATAATACGGAAAATGACAATAAGGAGAAATAGTCACCTTATCTCTAGAGAATCTACTACAAGGATGCAACGCATGACATGTAAGACGAGATAATCTTGTCTCTTTAAGTTAATATATATAGATTCATGTAACAAGGAAGGGTGACGCTCTCTCATTCGGAATCTCATTCTCATATGTACTCGTGTCTCTTACAACTCTTTGTAATAATCTCAAATGAAATAAATAAAACTCATTTTTAGTGAAATTATTATCTTCTATGTCTTATTTTTAATTTTAAAAATATATCAAGAATCTTACATGTCAAAACTTGTGTTGAAAGAAGAAGATTTCATACTACTACATACTCTCCATGGGATGATTGCCAGAAAGTCACTTCGACAATTCTTATTAAGCCAGTTGGTAGTGTGTTCCATTGGGTTGTATGGAACGGCCTTTGAGATGATTCTACAAGATGTGTGGAGCTATTGCGGAGCCAACATGGACCAATCTATAACTGGAAGAACTAACAAATCTATTCCAGAATTCCAAGGAATAGTACATTGGTTAACACTTTTGATTACGTTCTTATATTTTTGCATAAACAAAAACATGTTGAGCCTTGATTGTTTTCTAGAATTGTTAAGATATGAAGTGATAATAGTAACTCAATTTTATATAAATGGAAAGATCAATTAATAAATTTTTAGATACAATTGATAACCTAGATTTTAGTCAAGAATATCAAGTTATTAATACAATAGAGATTGTTAAAACTCAATTATTTATAAGTAAACGCCTGTATAAGGAGATGAAGAGGATAAACATTGAAGATAACAATGAAATATTTGACATCTTTGAGGAAGACAATAGGATAGCATTAATATAATCTATTTTACAAGTCTTGAAATAATTCAAGATAGATGCAACACTAATAACACGACTCAAGATCATCCATAGTAAAAATTAAATAATAGATAATAATAATAACAATAATAATGATATGAACTTTTTAATTTAGAATGCTGAATTTAGATTACAAAATTTATATGAAAACTTTTGATGATATGTATCTTGGATGGAAAAATAGATTAGAAATATTTTTGGTTTATGTCTTAAGAAAGAAAAGGAATTATTAATCGTAATTTAGAATTCGTAGATCTTTAAAAAACTATAATAAAAACTTTAAAAAATTTAAAACTAGAGGCAGAAGAGGTGTAAGTAGAAATCATCAAGTTTTCAAAATCAATAAATCACGGTTAAAAGAAAGCAAGGCCAGCTAGGAGTAAAATCCTTGAATTATATAAATTTTTAGAATTTCACAAGACATATAAAAATGTGACAAAGAAGCCCTTTCGGTGTTTGATTCGGTGCTTAGCTCGGTGTTGAATATCAGCACTGAATTTGTTAAAGCAACGTAGGAGTTACTAATCGTTTACGCAATAAAAGTTTAATTAACAATTGGCTCTTATTATAAAATTCTACAATCCCGCTTATCACTTACACAGAACATTCCTCCCCCCCCCAAAAAAAAAAAAATAAAATAAAAATTTTGTTACCTTTTTAGCAAGAATCAATGATCACATAACAAATATATTTAATTACCTGGTCTTCTTATTGTTATTTATTAGTCCTTTTCTTGTTCTTCAACATCATTCGATGCATTTCCACACATACAAGTAATATCTCCTCAAATGCTTCTTCTTCGCAGGGAATTTCAAGTGCTCCTTCTTGTTCATATCCATATTCTTCTGCAACACTATCCATCAAAACCCTAAATTCTGGCATTGATAGATAGGCCATTGGAATGACGAATCTACGCAGTTCTGGCCCAACGTGCACTGCCAAGAACCCTTTGGGAACTCGTTGAACAGATTTTTTATCTCGTCTTCCATTGGATAATTGTCCCAACAATAACATCTTCTTCAAGTTATCATCATAATCTGAAGGCTTATGTTTTTTCCCTTGGTAATTTTCCACCCGAAACGGCCACAGCCGGAGGATTTTCTTCGGTTTTTTCATGAAGCGTGCTCCATGAATTTTTTTGATGGGGTACATAATTAACTATATATATATATATATATATATATATATACGGATTAATGTTGAAATCTTGGAGAAGTATATGTTAATCAATTATTGTAAATGTATATAAACATCATGAACAAAGGAAAACTCAAATGATAAAAAAGTTCTAGCAATATTAATTACTGGCTGCAAAAAATAAATCTGACAAGAAAGAAAAATATATCTAGCAAAATTATTTTTATTATCTGCAAGCGAAAATATTTTGAAACTGATGAATGTTTTTATATTTTGAAGTACAATGCAATAGCGTATGAAAATGGGGGGAGATAATAGAGCTATTCTCCAGGAGAAAATAATAAACGAAATGCTCGGTTTGATGTAATATTAACTGTGATTCCTAGAGAAATTTGACTAGAGTCAAAATTTACAGAAAAAATAGTTAATTGAGACCACAATATTTAAAAATCTTTGTTAGCTCCACCACACAGTTTTTAATATTGGTTCGTATTAATTAGCCGGGCTGTGAACTATTTTTGGCGGCTGTTGCAAATATGAGGTCCTTTTATGCATGGAACTTGATGGATCTTATTCTATTGCAGCTTTATTTATGGCATGAATATAATGTTAGGATTTTCTTATGGTTCACGATTTCAAAATTGTCTATATATAAATGTTTGCACATTTGGTTTGAGCTATATATGTTTATTTTGACTACTAACTAAATGCAATAAAGTAGTACGATCAACTTTTATAAACTCATATGATAAATAATAAAAAAATTTGTATTAAAAACAATAATAACAATAAGGATCACTCTATGACGCTGTTATACAAATTACAGTATTAATAGTGGTATAAATAGCCATTAGACTTAATCAATCAATAGTTTACAAAATTAAGAGTTAGTTAGGATAATATTTTGATTTCAATTATTTAAAATTTAATTTACTAGCTATCAAATCCATTGACATTTTTTTAATATTAAATAACAAACAAGAAACGAGTACAGGTTACTGAAACTTTTATATTTCTCTTCAAAAAATATGTATTTTAATATTAATACAACTCAATCTTAGTTTATCATCTTATTATAATTTCTTCTTCAACAAAAAATTACGAGATTAGTAAATACTGCAACAATTAATTCAACTCAATCTTAATCAATGAGTAATTTCAAACAAAAATTAGAAAATGAATAAAACTAAGAATTCAAAATTATATAGTCCAAATTATATATAAATGTCAAATAGGATCATGTTAACATATTTGTTGAAGATTAAATGATTCATAGTTTTTATTTATACATCTAAATGGATATGCATATTTGTATATTTAATTTTTAATTTTTAATTTTGTTGATGATTTAAAAAATATTTATTAAATAATCAAATGCTGATGACGAACTTGAATATTATCTTTTAATTATTAAGTAGTTAGTTATTTATCTAAATTAAATTAACGGTGATAATTAATACATTTAAATCCAATGGTTCATAATAACTACATTGTCAATAAATATTGTAAAAATTCACACAGTAAAAAAAAATCCTAATAATAATAATAAAACAGTTACATAAATTCATATTTGTGTGACTTCCTCAGGGGAGGTGCGGGCTATATAAAAAATCAATTTAGGTTTTGTTCACCTCCCCATTTCTAAAAATAATAATACTAATATTAATATTTGTATGACTAGTATTTCTTATCACATGGGTTTGACCCATACAAATAAATAGGTCTTATGCATTCTTGAAATTATTTCTAAAATTATGAATTAGCCACATAGTTAACCTATTATCAAGGTTATGTAGCCTGTCTGAAGAATTTGTTGGAACAACATATTTTTTGTCATCACCCAAGTGATCCATTTAATCAGACATTATCTAGCCCCTTATCGTTTAGAGTATCGACTTCTATTTTGTCCGAGAACTCCTTCTCCACACAATTATTCCCAGAGTCCGAATCTTTTATCAAAACTGGTTTATGCACCTGATTCGGCTTAAAAAGCCAAGAAGATGGAGTGTGATTATTTCCACGTTTGAATTAAGATTAATGAGAAAGGCTATATATTTGAGTGGAGAGATGTATCATATATAGATATATTGGGGCGAACATTTTCTTTTTCTCTTTTTTCATGGGGAGAATATTTTTTAGTCTCATTAAGTATTTTCCTTTGAAATGATTCACATGCTGAACACTAGATAATGGTTAAGATTTGAATTTATTACTCAACACAAAGTTAGTTATAAATTTTTAGTCATTTCATCCAGTATTCAGCATAAAATCAACAAAGAATTTAAATTCATTTGACGAAGGAAAATCAGCAGCAGCAAGTTCCTGGATTTAAATTCATTTGACACAGGAAAAAGAGCAGCAACAGGTTGCACATATTGCTAAAATCACGACAATGCAACTAATAGAGGCTACAAATCAATCCTTATGACGAGAATTTAATTGAGTCATGATTGCACTCAAATTGAATCACCCTAAAGTCACGCCAGGTCCACGTCCACAAATTCTTTGATCAAGGATATATTCATTCGAATTGAATCACATGTACAAATTCCAAGGCTTATAACTAGATGGTGTTCAGTTGCAAGAACTGAGGATAGGAGAGGAGAGGAAAAGAGAAGAGAAGAGAGAAAATGAGAGAAGAAAGGAGGAGAATTTAATTTTCATTGTTTCGTTTGGTATAGAATTTTACGTGGAAAAGAACTGTAATATTTGGATAGTTTTAACCAATAACTATTAATATTTGCTATAAAAAATTTTTTTTTGGGTCTGAACCCAGAGGTGGTCCTGATTGAGCCCCAACTGTGTGAGACACTTTTAAACCCATACCATAACCCAGACTAATCCATACTTGCACCGGGTCGGCCCCGTAAGGGGTAAAATGTTGGCCAAAGTGATGACTTCATACGAGAGCGGGGCTTGAACTCCTTACCTCTTTTAAGGAGTGAGAGTGCCGAATCACACACCAACCAACTTTGGTTCATTTGCTATAAAATTTTAATGTTTAACTAAATATATTATTTTTAAATAAACCATTTTTTAACACAAATAATTTATTTTCAATTTTTATTATTTCTTTAATTTGGGAATGTGCTGGAATGTCATTGATGTGTTTACTTGGCAAAATAAATGGGAATGAGAATCAATTTACCAAAATATCTATAGTATTAATAATTAATAAAAATAAATAATTTATCATTATTAACAATATTATCATTATTGTTGTTATTATTACTATTATTATTATTATTAAAAATAATATTAACAATAATTAATAATAACTAAAATAATAAATTTAATAAAATTTAATAATAATAAAATTTATATTCTAAATTTTTCCGCATTGTTTTCAATATTTTGGAAATGGGTTTTATCAAACCTCCGATTGGTTTGATAAAACCCATTTCCAAAATATTTTATCTATGGAGGATGATTTTTACCATACTGATCCTTTTCAAGCTATTTCAAAGTTTTTTCTCAAAGGCTGGTTTTTCAAACCTTGGGATTTGACAAAACCCCAGTCTTATTATCAAAGCATTTTAGAAGCCACTGAGTCTGTAAAATTCAAGTATTTCTTTCTCAATGAAACCCATTCAAAACCAGCTTACTCCACGGCTACTATTCTAAAAGTCTTGAGCCCAAACCAGTGGGGAGACCAACTCCACAAACAAAAAAGCTTCCCTCCAAATTTTCAAATGCGTTTACCACATTGTTTGTCTTATTCCTATTGGGATTACCAACAAGCATGGTTTAACACATTTTTCATACAAACCCAAAGAAATCCCATTCATAGTTATTTTTCTTCAATTCAAAAATAACCGTTCAAAGCCTCCCTAATTGGTTTCAACAATGGTGGAACTCTTTTAGCCCAATACCTTAGATTTTAACTCCAAATGCCACCCATTGTCTAAACCTCTTTAAAACCCATTATATCCCTTCTGAATCCAAGAAAAAGTTTCCCCCCTTTCTCTGTTTTTGTAGAAATTTCTTCCTTCCATGGGTATGGATGTGGAATTTCAGATATCATACCCAAGAAGCCCAACTCATTTTACAAAGAACCTTTAAAGTAAAATGGTGGTCAAAGTTTGACGAACAGACCAAATTAACTGACACTCTGATCCGAAATTGGCTCCGTTCTAAAGGCTTCTTACCCCCCACCATTAAATATGTCAAAGCCCAAGAAACCTTTCTTATCCAAAAATCCAAAGCCGAATCTCTTTTGGCCAGGGCCAAAACTGAAGAAGAATATTTTAAAGTTATGGAGCAGCTCCTCACTTCAAGATCAAAGTCTTCAGTTGCTGACTCCTCTGATGACGATGAACAAGATGAAGAGCCATTTATTTCTCTTGGAGAAGAAAATGAAGACAACTGTTTTGGAATTTTCTCTCCGATAAAGCATTGTAAATAGTTATTATTTATATGTAAAAAAAAAGTAATTATATTCCATATTTCTACTATGTATTTTTCCTCTCTTGTATTCAGTTGTATTTTCCTACTTTCCTTTCTTGTATGTGAATATGTATTTTTATACCCTCGGGTGGTCCCCTGGACACAAGTGAGAGTGCATATGTCAGTTCACCCAAATCATACTTGTATTTTTAAAAGAATATCCAAAGACAACTCCAAAGACTACTGTTTCAAGCTACACTCCAAAGACTACTGTTTCAAGCTACAGTTTCGCTACAGTGATGAAGCTACAGTTTCGCTACAGTTGTAAAGCTACAGACTCGCTATAGTTAAAGATCCAATCTTTGTATTTAAATCAGGAGGAAGACTTAGACTCCTCAGATTTTTTTTGGGAATTCTTTTTTTCTTTCTTTCTTCTTCTTCTCTCTCTGGGAATTAGGAATCGGAAGACGACAAGGAATTTTCCTGTCTTCAGATTAATTTCCCATTCTTTCTGTAACACTTTCCTTTAAAGAAAAACAAAGTAAAGAAAAAAATGTAAGATTTGTAATTTCTTTTAAAGCTTGTAATAAATTTAAATTTCTGTAATTTAATTTAAAGCATTTTAATTTCCGCAATTTATCTTAAAGCATTTAAATTTCAGTAATTTAAATTTTATGTATGCTTCGCAGACTGATCTGTTTCAGATCTGCCATATAAATTGTTACATTCCTCTTAGGCAAAGAGACCGAATCTCTGTCCTTAGTTGTATCTTCTCTTCTCCCTCCATTCAATCAGAATACTATTTCTGGGATCTAGATCTAGTATTATCTATGAGCCTTTAGATTTTGTTGCTAGGTTTGACTAAAGAATATAAAAGTTTTTAACACTTGAGTATATCGACGGGAAACCGACGACGTAAATTCCAGAGGTGATCCTGAATAGGCACTAGTCTGGTCTGCAGTAAACATGGATTTCATTCTCATTTTCAAATTACATTTTACTAAGTAAACATGGATTTCATTCTCATTTTACATTCCATGAAACAAACACACCATTAGATCTATTCATCTGGAGCACTAGTTTAACCTCATAACTTGTCAATCGCTGTAACTGTAAGTAGTGATATTTAGATGAATTCGAAAACTTTGATCGAAATTTTGAACAATACGCCACCAAATTTTTAGGCCAAAAGCAATGACAGGCGTGCTCATGGGGCGGGGTGGTTCGGCAGCAGCAAGTGGCTATTTGGCACTTCTGGTTTTTTTTTTTAATATATATTTTTATTTTTGAAAATTAAATAAATTATAAAATAAATCAATAATGTATTTGACAAAAAACAATTATAAATGATAATTATTTAATAATAATAAACGATTAAGTAAAAATTCTAAAACGGACAAATTTAAAAATTTTAACTTTTATTTGAATAAGAATTTGAATTTTTTACTTTTTGGTGAAGAATCAAAATCCCTCAATTTGAAAAAAATTAAAATTCTGTTAAAATTAAATTCTACTATTTTATGGCGAATCGAAATAGGAAATAATTTCAAATTCTTTACTTTATCCCAGCCGAACATGACTGTAGGCTGTTTCTTGCTTGGTCAATACTCTTTTTTGTACATATACATTACTGTTAATATTTGTTGTAATAGAAACAAGATATTGTTTATTCAATACGGTCTTGCACTTTATTAATCTAGACGGCTAGACCCATGGTTTTTCTTTTTTCAAAAAAATAAATATTATATATTTAGTTTACACAAACTATACTTCCTTTAGCATTATTTATATTTAGTTTTCTCTGATACTTTTAACATTATTTATCTATTTTTTATCATTTATCAAAAAATTAAATAGAGATCACGGGTTGAAATATTTAAAAGAAAAAAAGATAAGGTTTTCTATTGCCATTTTCTTTCATCCATCATATGTTCTAGAGATTAAAGTTTTCATCAAATTTGAGTTTCTTAACAATAATTTTTTTAGCTTTAATTTTAAGCAAACCTTAAATGAATGTATATCAATCAAAGAAAACCGATGATATGATTATATAGTATATTTTTTGTATATTTAAAAAAATAATTAAAATACTTGTATACAACACTCTAATCCTCCATTCTCTGGTAAACTGTCATCGATGTGACAAAACATGGGGATTGATTTCATCTAGAATTTATAAAAATACATCAATAAATGGGAGCTTGCTATGTTACATTAGCTGTTTGTTACAGCTAAAAATTTTTATACTCTTAGAAAAGATAATAATTATTAAAAAGGTCAACAAGTTTTAAAGTTTTACTTTACACCCCAAGCTGCAGCCAAGTAACAATATCGCTAGTATTTTAATTTTTTTGAAGTTCTCCATTTATATTTATAGCAAATTTAGTATCAAATTACTGAACATTTTTTTTATTTTATTTAAATGAATCTCTAACTTGTTTAATTTTATATCTATTGAGTATTTATTCATTAAATTAATGATCTCTTATTTTAATATATCATGATCATCAATGTTGAAGTCTTTATGAATTGTTTAACTTTATTAAATTCTTTACTTAGTTGATCTCTTAACTTTTTAATTTATTTTATATTTCCTTCACTGAAATTTTTAATTTCTAAGATTTTGTTTACCCTTTCTATATCATTTATAGATAAATTTGAGTTTTCTAATTTATTTAATAAATACAGTGACATTTAATTTAATTGATTATTTCTCCACATGTTTGAATCATTGATCAGATCAGGGGTTGAAATCTTTCGTTAGAGTTCTAGTAATTTATTCACTGTAACATCTTTTGAATAATTCATTAGATATATAAGATATTTATCACATATATTATCTCTTATAATTCAAGATACTAAATTTAGATTAAAAAAATCTATGTGACAGCACTGATGGTATGTATTTAGGATGGAAAATAGATTGAATGTGTGTGTGTGTGTGTGTGTGTGTTAGAAGAAAAATCTATTTTATGTCTCAAGAGAGATAGGAAATTATAAATGTACATACAAAAATTTATTTAGAATTTGTGGATTTTTATGAATATAATAATAATTTAAATCTTTATAAAAATATAGTAAAAACTTTATAAAGTTTTAAAAATAATTATAGAAGAGATGGATGAGAAAACCATTTAATTATAAAAAATTAATGAGGACTTATTTGAAAAAAAGTAAATATATGATTAGAAATGAAATTTTCTGTAAATTACAATTACACTTGTACTTCATTTTACGTTAAAATTATTTTTATCCATTAGATTAAAAAAATATAAAAATCAATGACCTAAATTTATTAGTTGTTTGTTACATTATTTGTAACATAAGCTTTTGCCAATAAATGACATAATGATATAATTCTTGACATATCACAACATTCTTGATTATTGGTATCTATATATGTCATGATACTCTTGATTCTTTCTGAATGTTAACCATGTAATGATCTTGATCCTTATCATTTATAAGTGCATTACATAATTAATGGTGTTAAACTATTCGTTCAAGCAATTTGTGCATCTAAAAATGACATCAACTAAGAAGGATCTTCATGTGGTTCCCACAATTATATCTAGTTTAGCGTAAATTTGAACTTTAATAAATTTTCTGAATTTAATATTATTAAATTTTCTAAAATTAATGGTATTTGAACACAATAGTATCAAAAGGGTTAAAAAATTATTCAAAATTAGTTGTTTTGTGTTTTTATTTCTTGAAATGTAATCAAAACATGTAATTTTAGATATGTTTTTGTCATACTTTGATCACCATTGTGTACATATATCATTTTTCATTAATTGCTTTTCATTCATGTATTATAAATAATGTCTTGTGTAAAATTACTAAATTAAGAATAGGATCATATCTCCAATAATAGTTGTTCAAACTTTAAGTGTTCTCTATATTCACTAAATTTCATAATGTATCTTCTAGCCTACTCCTTTTTATATCCTTCCTCTTGTGATGGAAAACAAGTTCTTAACAAGCATAGATTTGGCTAGACTAGGGACCCTTTATATAGTAGTATTCATAATTTAAAAAACTTTATACTTCCTTCCATCAAAGAAGTAATATTAATAAACTTTATCACTTTCATTACAAAAGTGGTTAGTAGTCTCTTGCACTATCCCTTAAAACAAGTAAGTGGGTCAATAATTTGAGTTTATCTATTTATTTATACAAACAAGTGGCTTATCATGTGGACCACATAATGAAAATTTTTACATTTTTTTCTCTTAATCCACATGTTAAATGAAGAATAAACTCATTGTTGGATCCTTAATCCAACATTGAGCTTATATGTCAATAATCATGTGTTGGGGACTGTCTTATAAGGTTAAGCTAACTAAAAGTGATTTATTAAGGTTTTTAATAATTTGAGCTTCATGTATCTAATAGCTAGGATGTAGGTCTTTAATATGTAGAGATTTAGGGTAATTTCTATTTTTATGATGGGTTGAAACAGAAATACCTAAATTATGTGTTGTTGGATCCTTAATCCAACATTGGGTTTATATGTCAATAATTATGTGTTGCGGACTGTCTTATAAGGTTAAGCTAACTAAAAGTGATCTATTAAGGTTTTTAATAATTTGATCTTAATGTATCTAATAGAATGTAAGCCTTTAATGTGTAGAGATTTTAGGGTAATTTCTATTTTTATAATAGGTTGAAATAGAAATACCTAAAGATAGGGTGGGGCTATTTGTACTCTAAAATATACTTTGAACACCCTTGTACTTTGAACACTCATTTAATAAATTTTAAAAATCAATTTTTAATTTGAACACTCTTCTAAATACCAAAATAGTCCCTGTTAAGCTAAATACTTTGTTTCCTCTGTACACTAATAAAAAAGCTTTTTTTCTTTTTTCCATAAAATTTTTCCTTCATTTTACTCATTTAATTCGTCTTTGCATGACTTCAATTTCAATATTATTTTTGTTTTCCATAGTCTTGTATTGTGAATGCATGTGGGTCTAAAAGCGATCAAGATCAAAAGCAAGTTTCAATGGCACTGAAGCCATTTTCCATTGATTTTCTCATTTTTGATTGGGCAATACAATATCTTTATAAGAACTGGTTATTTTTAAAATAACTTTGTTTCTTCCTGATTTATATGTCTTTGTTTCGATTAATAAGATCAAGAGTGAGGGTCCTAGTGACTTTGCAATCAATTCCATAAACCAGAAAATGTTTAGAAGAATATAGGCCACCAAGCTTTCTCTAATCAGTCCCAAATAATGTTCATGAACATTGATTTGATTTTTCATGGGTGCGACGTTTATTGAAAGTAGAAGCTAATTTCTTTTCAAGATAGATTAGATTTTGATGTTGAATAGGGGAGAGGACAAGATGACAGTGTATTTCAACAGGTGTAAAGAGTAATAATTATTTAATTAAGTTATAGTTGTCGTCAATAGTAAATTATGTCAAGTTTACTTTAGTAATATAAAGTTTTGATAAAATATGAGTGTTAAAATAAAATTTAGAGTGTAAATAGCCCCATATCTAAAGATAACAGGAAAGTTATCTATATAAATAGTTATAGTCTCCAAATCATACGTATCATTATATTCTTTTGTGCAATTACATCATCAAAGAGAGTGCACAGAAAAAATTAAAGGATTATTTAGAAGAATGTGTTGATATGAAAAACAAATCATAAGGCTCTAGAAAGCAATTGTGTATTTTATATCCAGATACGCTTTTGCATATTTAATTATTAATTTTTAGAGATACAATATGAATATTCTTAAAATTTAGGTGATGGTATTTACCATTTTCTAACTGTCAGAACTTGGCATGGCCATTGAACTTTTAATTACCCATATACAAGTAAAATTTTATGAACTTGAAAGAAAATTTCGATACGCGAATCATGGCCGTTATGTTTCTAAAAGGAAGAAACATTTCCTTCTATTTATTATAATATGAAACTTCTCAAGTATAAGTATTTATGAATGAAATTCCATAAATCATTTAGGGTCTAACTTAGATTGTCCCAATGCACTTTTCAAAGTTCTTTATGTGTACAAGTAGGGGTGTTCAGAATCCAATCCGATCCGCTCAATCTGATCCGTATAAATCCGATCCGTGGATTGGATATGGATTGAAAATTTAAAAATCCGCAGTTGATAGATTGGATATGGATTTACTTCTATAAATTCGCAGAAATCCGTGAATCCGTAAAATATATATATATATAATTAAAAAATTATTATAAATTTAATTAAAAAATATTATAAATGTGACATTACATAGTTACATAAGCACTATAACATATCTTAGCCATTACCCAATAATGATATAAAATGAAAGATAATTAAATAATCAAATATACAAATATAACTTGTAAAAATTGTAAAACAAAATAAAAGCAAAGTCACACGCACTAGCAAAAGCAAAGTAACATAACGGCAAATCACCAACAATTTGCAAACAAAAAACCCTAAGCTTCCCCGCCGTCACACACACTAGCAACACTCAATACTGGTTGGATACACTCTCGACACAGATTTGAAGGACATCGGCTGCGCGATTCCGGCAAGAGCAAGCCATCTTCTTTCCCAAGTCCATCGAGCCACTTCACATTCACTGGTTCCAGCTGAACAATTTCACTATCACAACCTTCAAGATCGCCACCCGTACGGCTTCTCCTAGTTCGCATCGTGGACGGCTCCGTAATTACCACTTTTCGACAGGCGCAACAGCCCTGGTGAAGGATCAGACTGTGTTTGGTTTCCAAAACTTCTTCATTTCAATTAATTGTGGCTTTATCTGAACAATTAATTTTGGTGTTATATTAACGTATTATTGTAACTTATTTGAACAATTAAGCTTGGTGTGTTATATTTTGAAATTTTGAATGTATTATTGTAGCTTTAATTGAATAATTAGTCTCAATGTGTTATATTTTGAAACTTTAAATGTATTATTTTAGCTTTATTTAAATAATTAATTTATTTAAATTTTATTCAATTTTAAATTTAATTGGTAGCAAAATTATTTTTATATTAGATTTTTTTTTAATTTCATTAGTTGGAGAGAATTAAAAATTTTTAATTCGAAAACTAATGCGTAAAATGGTGGATTGGATATGGATTTAGTCAAATCCGCATCCGATCCGCAAACGTATGGTGTCAAATCCGCATCTGATCCGCAGATGTATGGATTGGATTTGGATTGAATTTTCTCAATCCGTGAATTGGATTGGATTGAAAAATTATTATCCGTAAAATCATGGATCGGATATGGATTGATGTCCAATCCGTAAAATCCGATCCGCGAATATCCCTATGTACAAATAACACAACTATGTTCTTCACTGTAATTATAAAACCAATGTTGAAGCTAATAATAAAGCTGAAGAAACCCAAATTCAGCCAATAAAACCATACAATCCACATGACCATTATACACTTTTGCTAGCAAAACTTTATTCGCTGAATCTTTTAACATGAGCTATATCTCTTCATACTTATTAACGTGCCTCTTATAACTTAACTTTATGTTGATAAATTTATTTTTGGTAACTTCAATAATCAATTATCTTCATATTGACAATAATTTTCAAACCATTGAAAAAATTTCTTAACCTAAATTCTTGCATATTTCGTTCATAGCATGTAACGAATTTATGCTTTCATAAAGGATAAAGTCATTCACTTTATGCATAATAACCTAACTTTGTTGCAAAGTTATCGTCTATATATGAAACTAAATCATTACAGGTCCCACTAACCTTAAGATTTATACACAATGTTCTATATAAACCAAATGAGATCATTAATATTGTAAATATTATAAATATTAAATGAAAGACTTGTATCAAGTCCATTTTTATAATTTGCAAATGAAACTAGGGTGATGGCCAATACCTTATGAGAAGTCACAAATTGTTTTTACATACCTTCATAGAACTTTCACCCTTGAGTAATAGAATTACCATTACATTTTTGCCTAAATGAAATTTAAGCTCAATAGATTTAGTTATCCCACCGCTTAAATCCATCTTGTTCATGTGGAGTACTTTTTACAAGATCAAATTATTCACAAACATATCCATTTCATGATATGCAGAAAAAAACTTAAATTTTAAATTAATCAATGTTAATTTAAGAGTAAATTCAAACCTTCCCACTGGTAGAGGTTGCAAAATGCATTGAGTTTACTATATCTTTATTCACATATTCGATATATATGCGTGTGTGTGTTGTGTGTGTGGGCTCTTAATTATAAGACTGGTAAATATAGACATAAACATTAGAAAATTATTCCATACCTATGGACTTAGAAAATTTCGTAATTTGATGTCCAATTTACTATTTAGATTTATAAATTATATGCCCAAACCTTATACTTAAAATATCACATATATCAACATCCAAATCTTATATCCTCATGCATAATTATATATTCCAATTATCAAAAGAAAGACTATGTACTTTATTACAAACAGACACAATAATTATGAAATTCTCTATTGAATTAGTTGAGAGATTAGGCAAAAGAAACAGAAAGTTTCTCAAAATTTGTCAAACAAAGACACTCGCATTTGCTTCTCATATTTAAATAATCTTTGTGTCATTGACAAACGAACACTCGAAGGTATTATCTATTGCGTTAATTTATAACATCTATCTGAGTAACAAATATTCAAAATATTTGTCAAAAATAGAATAGGCTTAGTTAGGGTCAAATAAATTTAGTACTATGATCATTTTCTTGTATTTGTAGAGTACTATTAGATAAAGAAATTTTCATCTTCTAAGGAAGTGGACTTAGAGGAGGAGATTCAAAGGCCCATTAAAATTAGTCCAAAGAGTAAATTCATCATCGTTGGATCCAACAAAGAGGAACCTCAATCCTAAGGGGTCATCCTCAATTGAAATTGCAACTTAACTAGTTGGGATAAAATTTACACTAACATAAAAAAATAAGATTTCAAAACATGATTCACAGGACTGATCAGGTTATAACATATCGCAGAAGTGGTACACAACACAAACCAGCAAAACTAAAGGCACATACATCCGCAACTGATTTCTTTCTTTATTTTTATTAACTTTATAATGCTTAACACTTTATTCATGACATCATCAATTGTTAGCATAACAAATCCATGAATCAATTATATGAAGTCTATATATTGACCAAATACTCCATCATAATAGCGGCATTTATCCAATAATCATATGAGGTCACATGGAAAATTAAATCAGTAATAAATGTTAAATTTGATAATTGTAAGCATTAAGCTTTAAAGAACCCAGATCAAAAGATTTTTTTTTTCAATTATATATCTATTATACTATGCAAGACATATTAATCTCCCATATTACAACATATGAAGGCGAATCAAGTATAAAATAATTCCGTTGGTAGTAGTAACAGAAATAATTAATTTACATAATGTCAAGGCACAAACTGGTTTTCAGTAAAGCAAGCAAGTAATTTGCCAAACAACTACCCGATAATAAATATACCACGAAAAGCCTACTTGAATAGTGAAACATACAAATGAGAAGCATATATTATGTTGACTGAATTTACTGCCATTATCAAATAATAGCATAATGAATGTATTTCAGAACTAACCAAATTGAACAATATTATTGAAGTTGGCTTTGATACCACACATAAAATAATTAAATTAAGAATAGCTAGGATCATCCCTTAAAATAATTAAATTAAGAATAGCTAGGATCATCCCTCCACATCATAGTTGCTCAAGCTTGTGTTGTCTACATTCATTAAATTTCATAAAGTGTCTTCTAGCCTACTCCTCCTTATAGCTTTTCTCTTATAATGGAAAACAAGTTCTTAGGAAGGATAGATTTGGCTAGACTAGGCACCCTTTATATAGTAGTATTTTATAACTTAAAAGACTTTACACTTCCTTCAAAGAAGTAATATTCATAATCTTCATCACTTCCATTATAAAAGTGGTTAATAAACTCTACCAGTGTCCCTTAAAACAAGTAAGTGGGTCATTAATGTAAGTTTATCTATTTTTTTACATGAACAAGTGGCTTATCACGTGGACCACATAATGATAATTCTTACATCTTGAAATAATAGTAAATTATAACTCCACTTGTGATACGATTTACATAATAAGAGTTAATTTCTATAAATGGACATCACTCATTTGCCTTATTATAAACAATACAAACTTCTACCTCTATTTTTTAAGAAACTATAAGTGATTGCTTGGCACTTCTTCAAAATATAGCTCCTCCTGCCATCATAAGGATATAACCAAATATGGATTTTTTGTTTTCAAAACACTTGCAAAATCAGTATCAAAATATCTAACTATGTTTAGGTAGTCAGATTGCTTATATATCAACACAAATTCTTAGTGGCTTGCAAATATCTTAGCACTTTCTTTGCAGACTTCCAATGTTCAAAACTAGGATTGCTCAAGTATCTCTTAAATAATGCCATTGCAAAAGCAATATTAGGATATGTACAGACTTGAGCATACATCAAGTTACCTACAACTGATGCATATAGGACTATTTGAATTTCAACTTTACTTACATCATTATTTAGAATTGAGACCTAGAAAGTTTGTGACTTTTTAAATTTGGTGTTTTTCCAAGAGCACAAGATTGGAAACTAAATCATTTCAAAACACAATCAATGTAAGCTTTTTAGGCAATCCTAAAATACCTCCGGATTTGTCATAAAGAATCACAACCCCTAATATGTATTAGGATTCATTGAGATCCTTATATCAAAGTTATATGATAGTATTTGCTTTGTCTCAAGTAAAAAATCAATATCCTTAGTTATGATCAATATATCAACCATATAAAAGCATCATAATAATATAACTTGCTGCTACTGACCCTCAAATATGCATATTGATCAAGAACATTCTCCTTGAATCCATAAGAGGTGAAAATATCATAGAATTTCAAATACCACTGTCTAGATGCCTATTTAAGTCCATAAGTGGACTTTTTAAGCTTACACATGTTTTCTTTACCAGACTTTACAAAACTATCAAGTTGCACCATGTATACATCTTCAAAGAAGTTTCCATTAAGAAAAGCTATTTTTGCATCCATCACATGTAGTTCTAAATTAAAATGAGCTACCAATGCCATCGGAATGAGTTTCCAGTAGAGACAAGAGAGTATGTTTATGTATCTTCTTCCTGACTGAAACCTTGGTTATAAGCTTGGTCTTGTATCTTTATACTTGACTTTTGGCATCTATTTTGGTGTTGAAAACCTATTTACAACAAATTAGTTTGCATTTATCTGGCAATTCAACTAACTCTTAAATCTAACCTTAGTTCATAGATGCCATCTCATCGTGGTATGTGTCCAAGATGAGGATTCTAGATCACTGATGGCCTCCTAAAAGTAAAAAGATCAGATGACATGTTAATATAAAAATCATGCTCCTATAAGTAAACCATATAAGGTTATGAGGCCTAACACTCTTATTATTATGATCATCCTGAAAATAGATGGCACGATCAAACTCATATTATAATGGTGTGTGAATAACAATTGAATCTAAAACTTCTTAAGCTTATGCAGGCCTCACTTTAGCTTTACATCCCCAAACATGAAAATGATATAGATTGGGTTTCTTCCTTGACCATAAATCATAAGAAGTTTTGGGCAATGATTTGTTAGGTACAAATTTATAAAATGTAACTTGTAGTTCTTAAAGCTTTACCCCATAGAAAATCTAGTAAACTGGAATTATTCAACATGCACACATACTATGTCAAAAATGGTACAATTTCTTCTTTCTAAAATTCCATTATGTTCAGGAGTCCTAAGCATTGTCTATTGATCTTCTATTCCACATTTATAAATAAATTTAACAAAAGGTCTAGGATTACAACTAGTTTCATCATCTCCCCTATAGTACCCACAACCCCTATATGATATCTCTACCTCAATCTTCTTGGCCTTTTAGAGCCTAACATTAGCCTTAAAGGCTTGAATGGTGGACAGAGATTTAGACTTTTTAGCAAGAGGTTCAATTTGACTATAACGAGAAAAACCATCGATGAACGTGATGAAATACTTATAACCTCTAGCAGCAAGAGTAAATGGGGCATATATGTATGTATGTATTTACTTTAGAAACGGTTGACTTTTCCCAATTCTCTCTTTTCTGATTAGGCCTTAAGTTTTCCTTTAACATAATCAACACAATTTTTAAAGTCGAAAAAAATTCTAGATTATGGAGAAAACCAACTTTAATGATCCTTTCCATCATTTGTTTGGAAATATGGCCAGATGGCCACAATATAGAGTAACGTTTAGATATAATAATATTCATAACAAGAGTATTAGATGATGATTCAACAATATGAGAACAATAAATCATATGCAAGCCTTTATATAGAGTGCCAGCACCAACTAAAACTGAATTATGGAATAAGTAAACTTCTTTGTCACCAAAATGAAGTATAGCAAAATCTATCGAAAGAGGTACAAATATCAAGTTTCTCCCAATGGAAGAAATATAAGCTATATTTAATAGATCAATTTTGGCCTTTGCTTTATTGCCAACGTGTACCATTATTTTTCCCTCATTGGGTTCCCTCATGCTTCTAAACTCTTGTAAGGAATTTTTTATATTAATGGTCGCACCAACACCCAACCATTAAGCATTAAAAGGAACATCAATCAGGTTGGATTTAAAGCTTGCAAAAACTATAGGAATACCTTTCTTTTCTAACCATGCTTTGAACCCCTTGCATTTAGTTTTCTTCTAACCTAGTTCCCTATAGAAATGTCAATTTCCTTTAAATCCTTCAGAAGTGGAACCAGAACTGGTGGTAGAGTTATCACATGCAGCTTTCTTTCTAAACTTTTTTCTTAAAAGATTTGTTGATACCCTTTGAAGAGTTCTTCTTCACACTCTCAACACTCTTAACCAATAGCCATCATGGCAATGTGAGACTTGCCTTTCTTCAAGGACTTTGCTTCCTGAACCACAAAAGCAATTAACTCATTTACGTTCCAAGTATCTTTTTTAGTGTTGTATTGGCTCCTCATATTGCCAAATTGTGGTGGAAGAGATTCAACAATTTGGTAACCCAGGTAGTCATCGGAATTAACATCCATGTCTTTTAGCTTCTAATAGTAATTAGTCAACTTAAGAATATATTTTTTTACCCCATAAACACCATTATACAGGGTATTGGCAAGCAACCTCAAATAGTTACCCTCTTCAGCCTTGTCAACTTTCTTAAAAGTTCTCGTAATGACTACTAGGTGATCCATAGCCTTCTCATATGTAGGAATCCTATCCTGAATAGTTCTATCAATAGTGTATTTAACTGTATCCAAACACTGCCCATTGGATTCATCCTAAACATTCCGCTCTGCTTTCTCATTGCCAATGCTCTTTTCTATGGGCTTGGATGATTTATCTATTCTCTCAGCCAAGTTTTTATTCATAGTAGATAGATAGAACATAATTAGTCTCATAATAAGTCCTAGTTATGGTTTTGATAGAGGCAATTTAGAGAAATAAAATAATATCATGAATTTCTTTTTATTCCTATGAAAAAATACATAATTAGTCGTCATGTATTTATTTTTTACTCTAGTCACTTGATTTAAATTTTAAATATTTTACATGTTTTTACATATAGTTTGTGAATTATATAATATAATAATATAATTATGTTGGAACCAAATTAATCACCAAGACCAACTTGGAACCCCCAAGACCCACTCTATGAACCTTGATCTTGTACTGGAAATAATCAATCAACCAAGATTTCCCAAGAAACATGAATAAGTACTTGAAACCAACCACACAATCAAAGAAAATCAGATCACACACTTGAACCAAAGATTATAGTGGTTCGGCAAATTTCTTTGCCTACATCCACTGTGGAAAACCAAGCAAACTCTTTACTGATTTCAGAGAACAAGTTACAAATCTGGAGAATACATGTAAATGAATCGATACGCTAAACAACAGATCATATGCCCTTTTATACTCCACTCTGATCAATCAGAAAGAACCCCAAGAAGCCAGTTCACGCTCCTGGGTTTCCAGCCAAACAGACGTCCAGCTGCTTCCCGCGTGATCTAACGGAATAAACCACTTCTTGAATTTGCTTAGGGACACTTGTCAAACGTTCATGTAATCTGTTGATTAAAACGCAGAGTTGGCTTGTCGTTTGAGTTAGTGAAACATGTGACACATCACGTGTATTACTAATGAATCCAGCCGACATATCGTTTGTATCAACCAGCTGCTCTGAACTCAAATGCTTGACATGTCGTTTATCCTTGCTGACAAACAGACGACGTGTCATACACATCCCTGAGATCAGATTTGAGCTTCATAATTCCAACACTCTCCACCTTGAACTCAAATCAGTTACCCTTTTGCTTATGCTTTCCACTGTATCCCTGCAGTTTTATAGCCTGCAGATCCCAGCTGAGTTCATGCAGAACTCCAGCTTGGCTGCTGGTACAACCTTTGTCAACATATCAGCAAGGTTATCATCAGTGTGAATCTTTAACAGCTTCACCACACCTTTAGACACCTCCAGCCTGACAAAGTGCAGTTTGATGTCAATATGCTTTGTCTTTTCGTGATGCACCTAGTTCTTGCTTAGACAAATTGCACTTTGACTGTCACAATGAATAGCCACCTGTCTTTATTCAAATCCCAATTCTGTAACCATTCCTCTGAGCCATATTGCCTCCTTAAAGGCTTCTGCAGCTGCAGTGTACTCTGATTCTGTTATTGACAAAGCAACAACACTTTGCAGTGAAGCTTTCCAGTTTATGGTGCAGCCACTGAGTGTGAACAAATTGTTGAGTGTTAGAAAATGCATATTTATAAAGGAGAAAACCGTCATTTTACATTTTAAGTCTTACTAACAACCCTTACTTTTATATATTTAACCTTCTTGTGATTTAATTACATGTGTTTTATTTTAATTAAGTATTTTATGTATTTTAGGGGCATTATAGTCATTTCACAATAAAGGAGAGATCAGACGACAAAACGGACATCACTTTTGAACTCAAGACGGTCGAAAACCTTAGGAGGAGCATAAAAGGAAAAATGGCACTATTCACATGTACGGTACTATTCACGTGTACGGGTACTATATACGTTACTGTTCACGACACTGTTCGCATTGACCGATGATGTGGCATTGACTGATGAGGTGTCACGATCCTGTTGGACTAAAATTCTTATGTACTGTTGATGGTGACGTGGCAGCATATCAGTGGACGAAAAATCTCGCGTACGGTGCATGCATCACACAGGATTATTTTCAACCAAACCGCGTTACTGTTCATCCGGGTCAAACCGCGTTACTGTTCAAAGTCGGGTCAAACCGTGTTACTGTTCATCCGCGTGGTCAAACCGTGGACTGTTGACTGATGACATGGCGCAATCCTGAGCGTCCAAACTGTTTTTAATCCGATGGCCATGATTTACTCCATGTATCTATAAAAAGGGGGCCTCCCCCCCCTAATTTGATATCTCTGAATCCATTTTTGGGATCCATTTTCTGTAATTCCTTCTCCATCTTGTATTTTCTTTGTATTTTAATAAATTCCCTTTTTGCCCCTAGTTCAATTATGAGTGGCTAATTTTCTTTCAAGCTTGGGTTGAAGGTGAAGTCTCAACATGTGTCATGGGCTTTATTTGGTAAATTTATTTTCTTTTCCCCTCTAGTTTTTGTGGATGATTTGACTTATCGTCGACAAATAATACTGATCTTGTCTAGATACCGCCTTGGTTACACCGGCTCTCTAGTATAAGGTTATTATTATTTGGCACGATAAGCCCTTAGCACCATATTGATTAGAGCGTGGTTCATGAGGTGTGGATTCCCCCCTCATGATTTAATTGGCATTAATACGGATTATTTAGCCCATGATGCATGTTGATACGGATCCAGATACCCAAGTACGTCATTTCAATAGAATTATCTTCAATTTATTCTCGCCATTGCAATTCCAATTTTAGAATTTATTCTCGCCATTTTAATTTAAGTTTTAGCATATACCAAATCATTTCCACCATAAATCCAACAACCCATTTACAAAATTAATTCTATACACAATTAAAATCCACCTCCTCGTGGGATCGACACTCGTCACCATAGATCTATACTACAATAGATTCGTGCGCTTGCGAGTACATTAAAATTTGCACAACAAGTTTTTGGCGCCGTTGCCGGGGAGGTAAGTAATTTTAATTCATAGAATTAATTTTTGTGAATAATTTCTTTTATTTGTTTTCTTGTATTTTTTTTTATTATTAAAAAAAAAAAGAAAAAAAAAGTGAATCTACATTTAAAGGTTAGTATTTCTTTTCTTTTTCTCTTTTTTAAAATTTTGTAATTTAATTTTCCATTTATTTTTCTTTGTAATTTTTTTGTTTATCTTATTAATTTAATTTTTAGTTAATTTCTTTCACGTATTTATTTTTGTGTATTTTTATAGAAAGGTTGTAATAGCGCAATAAGGTTAGTATCGTAATTTCTCCCTCTTCTTTATTTTTATTTGTTTTGTTCCCATCTTTATTTTTTGTTTTGTTTGCATCTTTATTTTTATTTTATTTATTTTGCATGCATGGTCGTAGGTCATTATTACCTAATCTTGAACCTATAGACCTTGAATTAGAAAAAACACTTCGCACACACAAACACGTTAAAAATAAAATGGATTTACAAGCACCACAGGAGAGGCCATTTAAGGACTATTTTAGTCCCTTAGCTAATTTGAGCACGTCATGCATAAGATACCCAAATGTAGCTGCTAGGAGTTTTGAATTAAAACCTAGTGTGTTAAATTGTCTCCCTACATTTTATGGCCTAGAAAATGAGGATCCATATAATCATTTGAATGATTTTCATGCCATTTGTCAAACATTCAAATATGAGAATTTTTCAGATGATGATGTTAAACTTAGACTATTCCCATTTTCTTTAAAAGATAGAGCTCGTTCATGGCTTAATACATTGCCTGCTAATAGCATTGCATCATGGGAACAAATGGTTACAAAATTTTTAAATAAATATTTCCCAGTGCATAAAACCAATGCTATTCGCAGGGAAATCTCGGAGTTTACCCAGAAAGATGACGAGCAATTTTTCGAAACATGGGAGCGATTCAATGGGCTACTCTTGAAGTGTCCACATCATGGGTACGAGAAATGGCACCAATGCCAATACTTTTTGGAGGGATTATTGCCGAATGTGCAAGAATGGCTAATGGCAACAAGTGGAGGAGAGCTAATGTCAAAAAGTGCATCAGAAATTTGGGAATTCTTCCAGCGACAAGCAGATAATTCCCAACA
Organism: Citrus sinensis; assembly: GCF_022201045.2. NCBI lineage: Eukaryota > Viridiplantae > Streptophyta > Magnoliopsida > Sapindales > Rutaceae > Citrus > Citrus sinensis. Next base: position 18,354,558 of record NC_068562.1, read on the forward strand.
ACGGAGTCGATCACTCAGGAATACTAGAAGAATTAAAGGAGTGAATGAGGTTCAAATTGGCGAGTCAAGTTCAGAAATTAAAGAAGTCAAAGCGATAATTGAAGGTCTCTCTCGACAAATAGCATCGTTATCGACTGCTAAATCAACAGAGCCACATGACCATGACTCACACTCAGATCAAGCCAATGCCATAGGTGTAATGAGAAAGCCATCAAATTACAACCCATACTCCAACACATATAACCCTGGATGGAGAGACCACCCCAATTTTTCATGGTCTCAAGGATTCCAACAGAATGGACCAACAGCTCCAGCTCCACCAATTCCACAAAATCCTCAAGCCTCTCAGCCACCATTTAGACCATACAATCAGAACCAGAATTACTCTCAGCCCAGACCATGGGAGGATTCATTCCAGAATCTTAGGAATGTTACTCACTCCACGATTGAGCAACAGAATCGCACCATTGATGGACTACGAAATGAGTTGAGAGCAGGCTTCAACTCACAAGCTCAATCAGTTTCAAGCCTCGAGAAGATGGTGGGACAACTTGCTTCTTCAGTTCAAACCTTGGCAATGACCGTTGAGAAAGGTAAGTTTCCAAGTCAACCAGTGCCTAATCCTAAAGGAGTGCATGAAGCGAGTACCAGTTCACCACAGCAGCATGGAGAGGTCAAAGCAATAATGACCTTGCGAAAAGGAAAAGAAATCGACAACAAAGTGGAGATGCCGGTGACAAAGGAAAATCAAATTGTACCTGTGAACGTTGAGGACTCACCACCGGAGGAGAGAGAAGAAGCCAACCCACGAGAATACGTTCCCAAAGCTCCATTTCCTCAGAGGTTAGCGAAAGGAAAAAAAGGGAAAATCTACAGGTGAGATTCTCGAAATCTTCAAACAGGTAAGTGTTAACATCCCTTTACTTGATGCTATAAAGCAAGTTCTATCTTATGCCAAGTTTCTTAAAGATTTGTGTACTAAAAAGAGAAACATGCATGTTCAAAAGAAGGCATTTTTAACAGAAAACGTTAGTTCTATACTCCAACATAAAATTCCTTTAAAATGCAAAGACCCAGGCTCCCCCACTATCTCATGTAGTATAGGGAACCACACAATTGAGAATGCTTTGTTGGATTTAGGAGCTAGTGTAAATCTTTTGCCTTACTCTGTATTCGTGAAACTTGGACTTGGAGAATTACACCCAACTCCAGTGGTGTTACAGCTTGCAGATCGGTCCACGAAAATACCTCGTGGTATTGTGGAGGACGTGCTTATCCAGGTAGACAAGTTTTATTTTCCTGTTGATTTCATTGTAATTGACACTCAACCAATACAGGATTCAAGGAAGCACATCCCCATTATTCTAGGCCGACCTTTCTTAGCAACTGCGGATGCTCACATTCAATGTAGGACTGGAAATATGCAGTTGTCCTTTGGCAACATGACTATGGAGCTGAACATCTTCAACATTGCCAAACAACCTCACAGTGCAGATGATGGAATTGTTGATGTGGATTTAATTGAAGCATTAGTTGATGATACTTTTGTTTCAAACCTTAGTGATGATCCTTTACAAACATGTTTAACTCACTTTGGTTTGGATTTTGATATTGACAGATCGGTCGATGAGGTCAACGCCCTGCTTGACTCAGCACCATCTATGGACACTAATAAATGGAAGTCAAGAGTTGAGCAACTAGCACCATCAGAGAAGCAACTCATTCCATCATCAGAATCACCACCGAAACTCGAGCTCAAACCATTGCCCAACACTTTGGAATATGCGTTTTTGGGAGAAGAAAGTACTCTACCGGTAATCATCTCATCATCCCTAAATGACGAACAAAAAGGTAAGTTGTTGGATGTTTTAAAAGAGCACAAAGGGGCATTAGGATGGACCATAGCAGACATCAAAGGTATAAACCCAGTAGACTGCATGCATTACATTCACCTTGATGAAAATGCTAAATCTACTAGGGAAATGCAACGTCGGTTAAATCCTAATATGAAAGAAGTTGTTAGAACAGAAGTCCTTAAGCTATTAGACGCAGGTATCATTTACCCCATTTCTGATAGTTCATGGGTTAGTCCTGTACAAGTTGTCCCCAAAAAGTCAGGAGTCACAGTAGTTACGAATGCTGATAATGAATTGATACCCACTAGAGTAACTACAGGATGGCGTGTATGCATTGATTATAGAAAGTTGAATTCTGTCACACGTAAAGACCATTTTCCTTTACCATTTATCGATCAAATGCTTGATAGATTAGCAGGCCATGAATTTTATTGCTTTCTAGATGGCTACTCAGGATATAATCAGATTCCCATAGCACCAAAAGATCAAGAGAAAACTACTTTCACTTGCCCTTTTGGCACATTTGCATATAGGAGAATGCCATTTGGATTATGTAATGCACCTGCTACATTTCAACGATGCATGTTGAGCATTTTTTCTGATATGGTTGAACGATTCCTTGAAGTCTTTATGGATGACTTTTCTGTCTTTGGTGACTCGTTTGATCAATGTTTACATCATCTAACACTAGTTCTGCAGAGATGTATCGAGAAGAACTTGGTCTTAAATTGGGAGAAATGCCATTTTATGGTAAAACAAGGTATTGTTCTCGGTCACATCATTTCGAGCAAAGGTATTGAGGTTGACAAAGCCAAGGTGGATCTCATTTCTAATCTTCCTCCACCTAAAACAATCAGAGAAGTAAGATCTTTCCTTGGGCATGCTGGTTTCTATAGACGTTTCATTAAAGATTTTAGCAAAGTTTCTAGACCCTTATGCAATTTACTTGCTAAGGATGTACCTTTTATCTTTAATGATTCATGTCTCGTGGCGTTTGAAAAATTAAAACAGTTGTTGACATCATCACCCATCATTCAGGCCCCGAACTGGAGCTTACCATTTGAACTCATGTGTGATGCATCTGATTATGCAGTAGGAGCAGTATTAGGACAAAGAGTTGATCGAATTCCCCATGTTATTTACTATGCTAGTATGACATTAAATGATACACAGTTGAACTATTCAACTACTGAAAAAGAAATGCTAGCAGTAGTGTTTGCATTAGAAAAATTTCGATCTTATCTCATTGGTTGTAAAATAATTATATTCACAGATCATGCTGCTCTTAAATATCTTCTCACAAAGAAAGATGCAAAAGCTAGACTAATTCGTTGGGTGTTACTTTTGCAGGAATTTGACTTGGAATTCAAAGATAAAAAAGGGACAGAAAATGTTGTGGCGGACCATCTCTCTCGTCTTCACTTTGACACAATTACAGAGCCATTAATATTAAATGAGTCATTTCCAGATGAACAATTAATGAGTGTGGAAGTATTACCTTGGTATGCTGATATAGTTAATTATCTTGTTACAGGTAAACTTCCAGAGCATTGGACTAAGCAAGACAAGATCAAATTCTTTGCGGAAATAAAGAATTTCTTTTGGGATGACCCGTATTTGTTCAAGTATTGTGCAGACCAAATTGTTAGACGATGTGTCCCAGAAAATGAAATTCAGAATATCCTTTCATTCTGCCATGAACAAGCTTGTGGAGGCCATTTCAGTGCTAAGAAAACAGCGACTAAAGTTTTACAATGTGGTTTCTATTGGCCAACACTATTTCGAGACGCTTACACTTTTTGTTCTTCATGTGATAGGTGTCAACGAATGGGGAGCATTACACGAAGGAACATGATGCCACTAAATCCAATTTTAGTGGTTGAGATTTTTGACGTATGGGGTATCGACTTCATGGGACCCTTTCCCCCTTCTTTTGGCAATCAATACATATTGGTTGGTGTTGACTACGTCTCAAAATGGGTAGAAGCAATTCCATGTAGAACCAATGATCACAAGGTGGTGATAGGATTTTTGAAAAGCAACATTGTCTCGCGCTTTGGATTCCCTCGAGCAATAATCAGTGATGGTGGTGCCCACTTTTGTAACAAAGCATTCAAAGCACTTTTGACAAAGTATTCAATCACACACAAAGTGGCAACCCCGTATCATCCGCAAACCAGTGGCCAAGTTGAGATATCCAATCGAGAAATAAAGCACATATTAGAAAAAACGGTGAGGCCAGACAGAAAAGATTGGTCATTAAGACTTGATGATGCATTATGGGCATATAGAACGGCTTTCAAGACCCCAATTGGGATGTCACCCTACAGGCTAGTGTATGGAAAAGCTTGCCACCTACCTGTGGAACTCGAGCATCGTGCATATTGGGCCATCAAGAAATTCAACTTTGACATGCAGCAAGCCAGCTCAGAAAGAAGATTACAGCTGGCAGAACTTGAAGAAATTCGCAATGATGCATACGAAAATGCCAAGATTTACAAGCAACGAATGAAAGTCTTCCATGATAAGCAAATTATGAGAAAATCGTTCACTCCAGGTCAGAAAGTGCTTTTATTCAATTCTCGCTTGCACCTATTCCCAGGTAAGTTACGCTCTCGTTGGTCTGGTCCCTTTATTGTTCATACTGTTTTTCCACATGGGGCAATTGAAATTAAGGACCCAAAGAACGGTGTCACGTTTAAAGTTAATGGTCAAAGATTAAAGCCATATCTAGAATACCAACCACATGAAGAAGACACCGAAATAAATTTGAGTGACCCACCAAATTTGAATTGAATTTTTTTTTTTCTTCTCGTTGATTTGATTTTTCTTTCTTTCTTTTTATTATTATTCTTTTGCTAATTGAAATTGTTTTTGCATAAGTGTGTTTATTTTACCATTAAGTTTTCTCTTATCATTTTTAATCATGAGTCTCATACTTAGACCGTTCCTCCTGAACATTCTTAAACCACTTCAACGTGTCAAAACTCATCTCAAAAGACAGATTCAATTTTGTAAAACACATCGCATTTGGGCTCTACAACCACCAGAGTTAGTAGCCTATGTTGAGGGTTTAGAACACCAACTCAGAGACATTGAGAGAAGTGTTTACGACATCCAGTTGGAGCTTGAGGTAAATTCAATAAGAGGACGATTTTAATTTTCTTTGTGTGTTTTAATTTGTTTTTCTGTTTGTGTGCTTTAGTTTGTTACCCCGGTGAAGTGGCGGATAACGGTACTCCGTGACAATCAAGTCGGTTACTTCAGTTTCCCATAATAACTGATATTCTGAGGCGAAGGTATGGACAGAAACGAGATTCTAGCAAAGCTTCACAAGCGATTCCCTTCACTTCCTCAGAATGCCCTCCTTACGATCTATAAAGCTCGGTCCGAACGCATGCGATTATTCATGAGGAATAACATACCTGCTGACATCCGTTGGTTAATCGAGGCTAAAGTACGATCGGAAGGTGAGTTACCTCCAAAATTTATTGCATACATGCCTGGTTGTGGTAGAGGAAATTATGCAAGAAAACGACGAGCTCGAATAATTTCTGTTGCTTGTCATAAGTGTGCCAGAATGAGTTGCAATAAAAACCCATGTTCTTTAGGAATGATGTCTGATAACAGGGAAGATAAGATTCAATTCATTAGGGATGGCTTGAATAAGGAGTCATTGGATGATATCCTTTTGTCTCTTGAAACGCATCCCAGTGGATATGTGCAAAGAGCGATTCTCCAGTTATGGCCATTATTCCAGAAAGAGCATGCACGATATAGTCTCGGGAATCTGACTATAAACGACCCTGTTTGCCAGTTTATAAGAAAACTGGATAGGAAGCCTATCCTCGACCCATAGAGGGCGTTCAAGCCGTTTCTGGACGTAAAACCAGAGGAAGATGTGAGCCACAGTCGCAACTACCTGTAAATATCCTTTTACTTTATTGTTATTTTATTTCACTATTGTCTTATTGTTTGCATTATTGTCTTTAATAATTTTATTACTGTTTGCTTTTTCCTTTTTACTGTTTTCTTTTTGACTTGCGAGCCACGTGCTTTACGCGTTATTTGACACTAACATATTACCTCATACACAACCATGACCCACTATCACCGAGACTCTTAAATGTGATTTCTTTTTTGTCAAGCACTCACAAATTGTTTTTGAGAAGTATCACAATGGCAGCTACTCCCAATAGACAATTCAAGAACATTTGTGTGCTTTCTGGATTTACCTATGGCAAACATAAAGAGTTCGTTGAGGCAGCCATAGATCTTGGTCGAAGCATAGCAGCGAGAAAATTACACTTGGTGTATGGAGGAGGTAATCGAGGGTTATCAAAAATGGTCTCAGAAGCAGCTTTTATCAGAGGAAGTCAAGTGTTAGGCATCATCCCAAGAGTCTTAAAACCATTGGGCAGTTCGTCTGACTCATCAACTGGAGAAGAGTTAGTCGTCTCAGGTATGCAGGAAAGAATAACTGAAATGCTTAATCATGCTGATGCTTTTATTTTCCTTCCAGGAGATCTTGCAACACTAGAGGCACTTATCACGCTAGCATCTTGGGCCCATCTGCACATCCACCAGAAACCCATCGGTTTGTTAAATGTCAATAACTTTTATGATGGCTTTATCGCATTTCTTAACCATGCAATAAAAAACTATTTCATTCCCTCTAATGCGAAAAAACTCTTTATTTGTGCTCACACTGCTAATGAGCTACTTGATATGTTACAAGCTTATCGACCGGAGCCAGACCCCTGGACCTTTGTGTTGGAGCGTCCAAATAATGATGGTAACAGTAGCCGCAGTAAGAAGTACAAATTAGATTTAACTCTCCGCCTGTAAATATTTTCTTCTGTGTTGCACCACCCAGGTGATGTCTTCTAAACTCTACTTCTTTCATTTCAAACATTGAGGACAATGTTTCGTTCTGGTTGGGGGGAGGGAATAGTCGACAATTGTGGAATTTTGGTTAAGTTTTTACTAATTTTTTGTTGTAGAAACTAACTGTTGCTAACTTTTTGTGTTGAAGATGGCTGAATATGGAGTGTAGTTACTCTAGAAACGCATCTTCATCGTTTATAAAAAAAAAAAATTCAGACATTTTCTTTTTCTTTATTATGTGTTTATGTTTATTTTTCTTCTTTTTAATTTCTCCTCTATAAATATACATTTTCCAACTTTTGAGTCGAAGATGGCTGAATATGGAGTGTAGTTCCTCTAGAAACGCATCTTCTTTTAAAAAAAAAAAATCATTTTCGTTTTCTATCATTTTACGTGTAACTTTTCTAATTAGTTTTTATGCATCATTTTCACATTTCTGCATGCATATTTTCCTTTCATGTTTAGAATAGGTTGGGGGGTAGAATGATGTTTAAAAAAAAAATGTGTGATTTGTTTTAACATTGGATGACATGATTAATTTCAAATTTTAGTATTTGTATTATCTTTGGTCTTAAGTGATGTTACGCTATGTTTGCTACTTTACATGTTGATGTCGGAGACAAATGTGAGTTGCTTGAAGGAATGAACATGTCATAATAAGTACCAAGTGAGTTTTTGAGCCTATTATTTTTCTTGGAGAATAACCCTTTTGCCCACTCTTTATACAGCTTAGCAGTTTATTATTTTATACACGATCTCTAAATTACTTTTGAGTTAACCCTTAAAAAAAAAATTTGTAAAATAAAAAAGAAAAAGAAAAAAGAGTGTGTTGCTACATTTGGAGGCCCATCTAACTAGTAGATATGGAAGATTATTTAGAGCCCTAAAAGACGATGGAGAGGCCATCTTTGATCCGTTTGAGCCTTTCAAGCCATCCCTTTTATTTAATATCCATAGTTAACCCTTTTGAGCCTTTAAAAAAAAAAAAAAAAAAAAAAAACCTTTTCTTTGTCAACTTATCATCTTGACCCACTCCGATTTGGAGTATTACCCGATATCTTATAAGTCCCATCACCTATTTATGTTTGAGAAAATGTAAATAATTATTTTGTTCAGTGAAGTTATGCCAAAATAAAAGCAAAAAAAAAAAAACAAAAACAAAAACAAAAACAAAAGTTGTTGTTTCAAAAGAATAAAAATAGTTGAAATCCACCTTGCAACTTCCAAAAAAAAAAAAAAAAAAAATTCTCTGCATTTTTCTCAAACATACACTTTGTTTTCCTTATTTTCCTTCTTTGTTAGCCATGTCCCTAGCCTACGTTTCGTCCTAATAAAAGTCCTTCTTGATTTTAGAGAACTATAGTTTGAAGTAGAAGCTAGTTATATGGGCTAAAAAGATGTAGTGATGCATAATTAAAAAAAAAAAAAAAAGATAAATAAAGTGGGTTGACTAACATTTTATTTGACTTGAGATCGTATTATTTCTAAGCTGAGGGCATATTTATTTCATCTTGGTGAGAGCATGTGATATCACTTCTTTATTATTTTCTCTCTCAATTACCATTCATTGGAGTGACTATTTTTATTGGGATTAATTTATTTGTGAGAGTGTCACTACTTCCAGTGAGATTTTGGGGTTTGACATGTCATTCTTGAGAGTAGCTAAAACAAAGTCTACTAGGCTAATTCATGTGGATGGTTGATGTGGGTGTGATGTTGCTTTAGACTGGAGATAATGCTTATACTTTTATTTGATTGCTATCATTAATCTGATGGAATAAATACGAGTGTTTCTATTAAAACAAAAAAAAAATTATTTTGAATTTGAATTTTGTTTTCGCTTTATTTGCTAGGGACTAGCAATAAGCTGGTTGGGGGGTGTGTTGAGTGTTAGAAAATGCATATTTATAAAGGAGAAAACCGTCATTTTACATTTTAAGTCTTACTAACAACCCTTACTTTTATATATTTAACCTTCTTGTGATTTAATTACATGTGTTTTATTTTAATTAAGTATTTTATGTATTTTAGGGGCATTATAGTCATTTCACAATAAAGGAGAGATCAGACGACAAAACGGACATCACTTTTGAACTCAAGACGGTCGAAAACCTTAGGAGGAGCATAAAAGGAAAAATGGCACTATTCACATGTACGGTACTATTCACGTGTACGGGTACTATATACGTTACTGTTCACGACACTGTTCGCATTGACCGATGATGTGGCATTGACTGATGAGGTGTCACGATCCTGTTGGACTAAAATTCTTATGTACTGTTGATGGTGACGTGGCAGCATATCAGTGGACGAAAAATCTCGCGTACGGTGCATGCATCACACAGGATTATTTTCAACCAAACCGCGTTACTGTTCATCCGGGTCAAACCGCGTTACTGTTCAAAGTCGGGTCAAACCGTGTTACTGTTCATCCGCGTGGTCAAACCGTGGACTGTTGACTGATGACATGGCGCAATCCTGAGCGTCCAAACTGTTTTTAATCCGATGGCCATGATTTACTCCATGTATCTATAAAAAGGGGGCCTCCCCCCCCTAATTTGATATCTCTGAATCCATTTTTGGGATCCATTTTCTGTAATTCCTTCTCCATCTTGTATTTTCTTTGTATTTTAATAAATTCCCTTTTTGCCCCTAGTTCAATTATGAGTGGCTAATTTTCTTTCAAGCTTGGGTTGAAGGTGAAGTCTCAACATGTGTCATGGGCTTTATTTGGTAAATTTATTTTCTTTTCCCCTCTAGTTTTTGTGGATGATTTGACTTATCGTCGACAAATAATACTGATCTTGTCTAGATACCGCCTTGGTTACACCGGCTCTCTAGTATAAGGTTATTATTATTTGGCACGATAAGCCCTTAGCACCATATTGATTAGAGCGTGGTTCATGAGGTGTGGATTCCCCCCTCATGATTTAATTGGCATTAATACGGATTATTTAGCCCATGATGCATGTTGATACGGATCCAGATACCCAAGTACGTCATTTCAATAGAATTATCTTCAATTTATTCTCGCCATTGCAATTCCAATTTTAGAATTTATTCTCGCCATTTTAATTTAAGTTTTAGCATATACCAAATCATTTCCACCATAAAGCCAACAACCCATTTACAAAATTAATTCTATACACAATTAAAATCCACCTCCTCGTGGGATCGACACTCGTCACCATAGATCTATACTACAATAGATTCGTGCGCTTGCGAGTACATTAAAATTTGCACAACACAAATAGCCTGTCAGAGATCTCCTTTTATCTAGATCCCCTGCATAGTCAGTATCCACATACCCTTCAACATCAACTTCTGTACCTCCTTTTAAACCATAGATGAGGCCATAATCTGCAGTCCCACTGAGATATCTTAAGATCCATTTTACAACTCTCCAGTGCTCCTTTCCAGGATTACCCATATACCTGGAAACTACACTTACTGCATGAGAGATATCTGGCCTTGTTAGAACCATGGCATACATTAAGCATCCCACAGCACTTGAGTATGGAGTTGTGCTCATCTCAGCTTTTTCATCTTCAGTTCTTGGACACTGATTACATGACAACCTGAAATGAGCTGACAGTGGAGTTTGAACTGGTTTTGAGTTCACCATTTCAAATCTCTCAAGTACTTTCTTTATATAGCAGTGCTGTGATAGCTTTAGTATTCCCTTCTTACTATCTCTTAGCAACTCTACTCCAGGGATCTTCTTGGCTGCTCTAAGATCCTTCATCTCAAATGCATTCTTTAACTGCTTCTTCAGCTCATCTATCTGATCCATATGTTTACATGCTATAAGCATGTCATCAACATATAGCAATAGATAGATCTTATCTCCATCTATCAAGTCTTTGTGGTACACACAGCAATCATAAGAGCAACTTTGAAAGCTGTTCTCAGCCATAAATTCATCAAATCTCAAGTACCATTGTCTCGGGGATTGCTTTAATCCATATAGAGACTTTCTCAAATGACACACATAATCAGCCTTATCTGAATCCTCATAACCTCTTGGTTGTGTCATTACAATCATTTCTTCCAATTCACCATGAAGAAATGCAGTCTTAACATCCATCTGTTCCAGGTGCATGTCATTTACTGCAACAAGTGCTAACAAGATCCTCAAGGAAGAGTGTCTTACCACTGGGGAAAAAACTTCATTAAAATCAATCCCCTCCTTTTGTGTGAAGCCTTTGGCAACCAGCCTGGCTTTATATCTAAGTGGTTCAACTCCTGGTATGCCTTCTTTGATCTTATAGATCCACTTGCAGCCAACTATTTTCTTCTTTGCTGGTTTTGGAATCAGATCCCATGTGTGGTTCTTGATCAGTGATCTCATTTCTTCATCCATAGCTGCAACCCACTTCTTTGAGTCCTTACTACTGACAGCCTCAGTGTAAGTCTTTGGTTCATCTTCTTCTATTCCTTGTGCTGCTGATAATGCAAATGCAATCAAGTCTGCATATGCATACCTCTTGGGTGGCTTTGACTCTCTTTTCTTTCTATCTCTCATCAGCTGATAATTTCTGAGGTTATCATCACCTTCTGATTCACCTTCTTGTTCAGACAAATCTATTCCAGGTGCATTCTCAGGCCCTGACTTTTTATCAGCTTCTATGCTGGAGCTTGGAAGCTCCACCTCAAGAAAATTCTTCTTGTCACAACCTGACTCTCTCTCAATGGTTTGATTCTCAGTAGCTGAGTTTTGAAACATTTCATGTTCATTAAACACCACATCCCTGCTGATTATAGCCCTTGGTGGCTTCATATCTATACACCACAGCTTGTATCCCTTCACACCAGCAGGATATCCTAAGAATACACATTTGAAGGCCCTGGGCTCTAGTTTCCCTTGTTTGACATGAGCATAGGCTGGGCAGCCAAATATTCTCAAATGAGAATAGTCTGCTGGTTTGCCATTCTCAAATGAGAATAGTCTGCTGGTTTGCCAGACCAGAGCTCATATGGAGTTCTGAAATTGATTCCAGAAGAGGGGCTCCTGTTTACTATGTAGCAAGCAGTCTCTAGAGCTTCAGCCCACAGACTCATGGGTAGCTTAGAGTGGATCAGCATACACCTAACTTTGTCTATTAGAGTCCTATTCATTCTTTCAGCTAATCCATTTTGCTGTGGTGTGTGTCTTACTGTTTTGTGTCTAACCATACCATGTTTAGTACAGAAATCATCAAAGTCCTTATTACAGAACTCTAACCCATTATCTGTCCTCAGCCTTTTTACCTTCCTATTTGTCTGTGTTTCAACTAATGTTTTCCAGTTCTTAAACTGTTCAAACACTCTATCTTTGCTCTTCAAACTAAATACCCAAACCATTCTTGAGAAATCATCAATAAGAGATAAGAAATACCTAGCCCCACCTAGAGAAGCTGTCTGTGCAGGCCCCCACAGATCAGCATGAATGTAGTCTAGAGTCCCCTTTGAATTATGGATACCAGTACTGAATTTTACTCTTGAAGATTTTCCTAGGACACAATCTTCACAGAACTTCAAAGGCTCTATCTTATCTACTCCTAAGACTCCCTGTTTTGATAGCTCAATTAAGCCCCTTTCACTCATGTGGCCTAACCTCATATGCCACAGCATGGTTTTGTTTAGTTTCTGGTTGGACACAGCAACATCCCCTGTGACAGCTGATCCCTGTAACACATACAGACCATTGCTCATATTCCCTTTCATCACAACCATTGACCCTTTCAAGACCTTTAAAGTGCCTGACTCAAGTTTGACTAAGCATCATGTTTTATCTAGCATGCCTAGGGAGATAAGATTTCTTTTGAGATCAGGCACATGTCTGACATCCCTTAGTTCCCTAATCATGCCATCGAACATTCTTAACCTAATAAAACCTCTGCCAACCACTCTGCAGCTTGAATCATTACCCATTACAACTATCCCACCATCACAAGCCTCATAGTTTGTGAATAAAATTTTATTAGGGCACATGTGGAAGGAACAACCAGAATCTAAAACCCAATTACCTTTTGTTTGAGCATCAGTTGCTATTAGAACTCCAGCTGAGTCATAGCCATCAGATTCTTCAAATTCTGATGCAACAGCAGCATCTCCATTCTTCTCCTTTGCATTATTTTTCTTGTTTTTAAATTCAGGGCAATCTTTCTTAAAATGACCCTCCTTATGACAGTGAAAGCATTTCAAGTTCTTTTGCCTGGATTTTGATCTCTTCTTCTTGTTCTTACTTGTCTCTCTCTTTTCAGTTCTTCCTCTTGCTGTCAGACCTTCTCCATCCCTAATTTCTTTCTTGATTGCTGCCTTGGAACTCAGAGCTTCCTTTACATCTCCCATAGCGAGAGTCTGTCTCCCATACATCAATGTAACCACTAGATTCTCATAGGAACTCGGCAGAGAGCAGAGCAGGATCATGACTTTGTCTTCATCATCAATCTTTACATTTATGTCTTCAAGATCCAAGATGATCTTGTTGAAGGCATCAATGTGATCAGTAATTGATGATCCTTCTTCCATCTGCAAGGTATAAAGCTTCTTCTTGGTGGCTAGTCTTTTAGCCATTGACTTCTTTGTGTATAAGTCTTCAAGCTTCTTCCATAGTCCTGCTGCTATTTTTTCCCCACCCACCTCTCTGAGTACACCATCCCCAAGACTTAGAATTATTGCATTGTGTGCCCTATCAAGCACCTCAGATAATTCTTCTTCAGTTCCTTTCATTGGCTTATTGGATGATGACTCATCATCAAGTGCAACATCCAACCTTTGATGCACCAGTAGGGCTCTCATTTTGAGCCTCCATAGGTGGAAATCATTTTCGCCAGTGAACTTCTCCACTTCAAGTTTAGTTGACCCCATTACAAAGACCAAGAAACCAGAGATAGGCTCTGATACCAATTTGTTGGAACCAAATTAATCACCAAGACCAACTTGGAACCCCCAAGACCCACTCTATGAACCTTGATCTTGTACTGGAAATAATCAATCAACTAAGATTTCCCAAGAAACATGAATAAGTACTTGAAACCAACCACACAATCAAAGAAAATCAGATCACACACTTGAACCAAAGATTATAGTGGTTCGGCAAATTTCTTTGCCTACATCCACTGTGGAAAACCAAGCAAACTCTTTACTGATTTCAGAGAACAAGTTACAAATCTGGAGAATACATGTAAATGAATCGATACGCTAAACAACAGATCATATGCCCTTTTATACTCCACTCTGATCAATCAGAAAGAACCCCAAGAAGCCAGTTCACGCTCTTGGGTTTCCAGCCAAACAGACCTCCAGCTGCTTCCCGCGTGATCTAACGGAATAAACCACTTCTTGAATTTGCTTAGGGACACTTGTCAAACATTCATGTAATCTGTTGATTAAAACGCAGAGTTGGCTTGTCGTTTGAGTTAGTGAAACATGTGACGCATCACGTGCATTACTAATGAATCCATCCGACATATCGTTTGTATCAACCAGCTGCTCTGAACTCAAATGCTTGACATGTCGTTTATCCTTGCTGACAAACAGATGACGTGTCATACACATCCCTGAGATCAGATTTGAGCTTCATAATTCCAACAAATTATTTTAAAGAATTTTTATTTTCAAAAATCAATTATTCACTCACTGGGTTTTATACTCACTCTATTTTAAAATAATTTTCTCCCCACAAGAGGTTGCAAGTAGATCAATCAACCAAGTGATTGTAGTTATTTTGAGTTTTGACTATGTGATAGTGCTAGGAGACATATATGATGAGATGGATTATATATAAATATATATATTGATTTGATGATTATGGATGTTTACTGTATGTTGTATTAGCTACAATATACTATTTTGATGCTTTTGAATGCTAGGGGATATTTGGATGAGATCATTTAATATGGTGTGTGATATATGTTTGAAGAGGTTGAGCGATAAAGTTAGTTCATATTGAATTTACTTATTTTACAGAATTATAGGTTGGAAATAACAAAATATAGAGGAGGCTGTCCCAAATTTTCGATAAAAATTTTTATTAATAATTTTATCTAGTCGCATTAGATAAAATTAGCTAGGCCAGAACTCTTAAATATATTTTTGATGGATGGAAAACCTAAAGCGGCTTAAAATTGAAAACCAAATTGTTTAAATTTAAAAGCATGGAAGGGGTTGAAGTTACTTCTAGGTAGAGATGGCCATTGTGCTGACATTGAGAAATGGCCCAACTGTGCCTACCGCGGCACAAAAGATAAATTTGACACCCCAGCATGACACACTAACACTAAGGTGGCCACGTAGGCCGGTTCAACATGACACATGTGGGCCGCTTCGTAGACCAGTGCATGGCAATTTTAACTACGAATAGAAGGGCCCATCATTTGTGTGGTTGTTGTTGAGTGTATATGTTACATTAATTGTAACATAGCATTTGCCAGAATAGAAAAGAATATTGTGTTATTTTTTTTAGTTTTAAAATGATTAAAAATTAAAAAGTTTGGTCAAATTATGCTTCAGGTCTTTTTGAATTTTTTTTATTTATTTTTTTACTTTTGAGAATTGAAATTGAAAAGAATGTATGGTGAATTTTGAGTTTTTGGCCCACACCGACATGACCCATCGACACTCAATTTTTTTTTTCCGTGATTTCATGATTTCAGGATGTCATTTCATCATCTCTCGCCTCTCTCTTCAATTTTCCAGCTCATTTTCCACAATTTCTAGCTGTTTCCTAGTTAACACAACTCAGCGTGGGAAATAGCTGTTTGTAGCCATTTCTCACAAGTCACATTTCAACTTTTCTCAATTTCACTATATTATAAGCTAATCCAATTGACTAGGTTTGCTCCCTAGTTCGAGTCGCAGGGAAGTCGCTTTTGTTGGGAGAACCTGTGTCTTCCGGTTCGAGTGGGGACTTCTAGTCTGGGCTGTGGTACGGCCTTAAAGGTGACTCCCACAGTTGGGGCGCTCCCCAGAATACCTCGTGGTTAAGACCAAAAAAAAAAAAAAACTAATCCAATTGCATTTTTCACACTCACTTTCTTCATTTATGTTTCTTCTAATTAATGTCTCAATCTCACTCAAATATGGAGCAAGGTTGTGGGAATTTTGAACTTGATCCAAATTTCAATTTTATTATAGTAGGGAAAGGTGTAGAAATAATGGGGAATCAATATAATCAGTGTTTGAATAATCTTAGAATTGCTCATTGTCAAAGCCAAAGTGCATCTGTTTCTAATATTGTTGGTACTTCTTCAAGTCCAATAAAAGTGTTACCCTCACAATGGATCTTAGATTTTTTAATGCTATTTTGGGTATTTTTTGAGAATATAAAATGATTGACAAAATTTTTAGCATAAAACTTGATAATGCATCTACAAATGATGTTTGGATTTGATTTTGCGGAATATCACATTGGCGCAAGGTTCTCTATTTTCTTACATTAGATTTGTTTGTCCAACTATATTTGAATCATTTTAATCTAAATTATCGAGTCATGTTTACAATATCAGTGATTTTTTCCCAACACGATATGATGTATTGCTTACACATGGATGTGAAAAAAAAAATTATAAAAAAATTATAAAAATATTGGCAAAATATTCCACATTTGTTTGTTTATGCTTCTTTTTTAGACGATGCGTTTAACCTAGAAGGTACTCAAGCTTTGGTTGAAGGGATAGTTAAAAATTTGGAAATAACACTTAATACTAGTATTAATGAATATTTAACCTCAATAAAAGTACTTTTTCCTGATTATGAAGTGAAATACGGAACAAACTCAAACATATCACAATCAAAATCATTTGAAACAGCTCCTGCACGTTATGAAAATGCAGCAATGCGTTTGATTTGAAACCCTAAGGCCCCAGTGGGTGGTGTACAAGTGATGGTAACTCTACACAAAATGCACTACAAAAATGGTTTAAGTTTCGAGGGATATTAAATACACAATTTGAAAATGTAGTTGTTTTGGAATTTTGGAAAGAAAAAGTTCATCATGTTTCCCATGTTATCTATAATAGCCTATGATTTACTAACCCCTCCAATCTCCTTTATAGCTTCAAAGTCTACTATTAGTGCAGGTCGTAGAGTGTTAGATGATCATAGGTCAAATTTAGTAAGAAAGACATTAAACCTGTTGATGTGCCTTAGAGATTAGGAAGTTGCAGATCATCGTAAATAATAGAATTGGCAAAATGAATTAACTAGGAGATAGCAGCTTTGAATATAGAAACTGTTACGACTGATTATGGTGATACAAATGTTGATGATGATTATGTTCGTGTTCAAGTTGATGATGATGACGACAACAGTGGCAATGATGATCAAAATTTAGGAATGCTTTTAGTGTTTAATAGTTGTAGTATATAAATAATAACAGTTTAGTGGATGCTAATCTAGTTGGGATGTGCGGTAAACTATATTTTAAATTATTCAATTAAATTTAAATTAACTCACTTAGTAAATGTACCAATATAATTTCAAATTTAATTTTTAAAGTTTGAACTTTAATTTTTAATTTTACATTTTATTTTTCTATAACAAAACAACAGAAGAAAATAAAATTAAAAAATCCAAGTGAACCGATGGGTTGGCACAATGAGCCCTTAATTGGCTCCTTCCTATCCCATGCCGATTATTGTGCCATGTCTAGGCACAGCTCATGTCGTGAGCAAGGCACGGCCCACTGACCATCTCAAGGTCTTTATTGGATTCTTTTAATGAGAATTTTCAAAAGTCTTATTTTCATTAGTTTGCCTCAGTGGGAATTTTAATTTTATTAATAAATCAAATTAAAAATATTTCTTCTAAATTAATGGCCATTATAATGGTACTCTAAAATTATTGTATCTTACAATCTAGACATCATTAACTAAATAAATTTTATTAATATAATTTTAAGAAATATTTATATTTCTATATTGTTAATAAATATGATACTGGCACGTGTTATAAAAGGGTAAAAGCTCATTTAGTCCCTATATTTTAAGATTTGTGTCCGTTTAGTCCTTGTATTTTTAAAAATACATCGAAACATCCCTGCCGTTAAAATATTGATACCCCTACCGTTACTTTTTATTTCTTTTAGCTTACTTTTACAATATTACCTTTTTATAATAATTTTTTTGTTTGGACATTATAAAAAGAAAATAATTAAATTACCAATTTCACCCTAGAAAATAAAAAAATTATATTAATTTTTTTGCAAGCACCATTTGCACACTTGGTAGTTTGCATACAATTTTTGACAATTAAAAATTAATATATATTTTTTATTTTTTAGGGTTAAATTGGTAATTTAATTATTTTCTTTTTATTAATGTTCAAACAAAAAAATTATTATAAAAGGTTAATATTGTAAAAGTAAGCCAAAAGAAATAAAAAGTAATAATTTAATTTTTGACAATTAAAAATTAATATAATTTTTTAGGGTTAAATTGGTAATTTAATTATTTTCTTTTAATAATGTCCAAATAAAAAAATTATTATAAAAGGATAATATTGTAAAAGTAAACCAAAAGAAATAAAAAGCAACGGTAGGGATATTAATACTTTAACGATAGGGATGTTTCGAGGCATTTTTTAAAATATAGGAATTAAATGGATACTAATCTTAAAATATAGGGACTAAATGAGCTTTTACACGTTATAAAATGTTATAAATTCCAAGTAAATTTATAGTAGCCCGAGTCTAGAAAATGTTAAGACTGTGAGTTCACAAGACACATAAGTTCACATCAGTCTTATCTTAGAACTGCGAATTAGAATGAGGTAACTGGCTTTTAATCAGTTAATATAATAAAAATTATGATTTTATTTATTTTTAATGTGAAAAAATATGAAAAATATAAAAAAATAAATTTGTAATTAAATGAGGTAAAATATTTTAATAATTTTAAATTTATAAATAATAAAAGCAACTACAAAAATATTATATTAATGGCAAAAAAGAGATATATTCCCACTTATTTTATCACATTCCAATATTTATAATGCATGTTTCAAGTTTATTTTTTAAATTCTTATTTTTTGTTAAGATTTATCTAAATTTTGGTAACTTATTTTAACTCATTTTCCACTAGTATTTGGTTCTATATTTTCACTCTTTTCATTAAATTCTAACTTTTTAGGTGGATATTTCAAGTTTACTTTTTATATCTCTACATTCTATTAGACTTTATTTAGTTTTTGGTGAGTTGTTCCAACGTATTTTTCCACCACTTTTTGGTACTATATTCCTATTCTTTTTATTGAATTCTAACATTTTAGGTAAATATATCAAGTTCAGTTTTTAGATCCTTACTTTCAGTTAAAATTTATTAAATCCTTTGAAAGTCATTTCAACCTTTGGGTTAACATTTCCAACTCTTATTCCCACCAAATTTTGGTTTGATATTCCCACTTTTTGTTTTATTGAATTCTAACATTTTGGTGAATATTTCAAGTTTATTTTTTAGATCTCTATTTTTTATTTAAATTTATCAAATTATTGTCAAGTCGTTCTAACTTCTGGGTTATGCTCTTCCACTCATTTTCCTACCATTTATTGGTTTTATATTTCTGCTCTTTTAATTGAATTTCAATATTTTGCATGGATGTTTCAAGTTTGTTTTTAAAATTCCTATTTACTATTGGACTATATCAGATTCTTGGTAAGCTTTTTCAATTTTTAGATTAACATTTTCAACTCTTGTTTCTACAATTTTTTAGTTCTATATTCCTACTCTTTTCATTAAATTTCAACATTTTATGTGCATATTTCAAGTTTATTTTTTAAATCCTTATTTATTGTTGAAATTTATTAGATTATTGGTAGGTACTTACAACTTTTAGGTTAAGCTTTTTAGCTATTGTTACCAACACTTTTTGGTTTTATATTCATACTTTTTTTTTTACTAAATTCTAATATTCTAAGTTAATATTTCAAGTTTATTTTTAAAATCCCTACTTCTCATTGGAATTCATCAAATTCTTTATGTGAATGTCTCAAGTTCACTTTTTAGATCTTTACTTTTCATTGAAATTTATCAACTTCTAGGTTAAGCTCTTCTGCTCCTTTTCCCACTATTTTTTAGTTCTATATTCTTACTCTTTGCATTGAATTTCAATATTTTAGGTAGATGTTTCAAGTTTATTTTTTGTATTCCTACTTTCTGTTAATCAATTCCAACTTTATTTTCACAATTTTTTATTACATATTCCTACTTTTCTAAGTGTATTCATAATATTTTAGGTAATGACCCAAGTTTACTTCATAAATTTCTTCTTTGCGTTACAATTTTCCAACTTTTCAATAAATTGTTCCCACTTTTAAGTTAAGTTGTTCCTATTCTTTTACATTTTATAATGGTTTTATGTTCTTATTATTTTTGTTATATTCCAATACTATAAGTACATATTCCAAGTCCTTTTTTAACTAATAATACTTTTTTTAAAAAAATAACAACAATATCAATAAGGCAAATTATGTTTAACCCCTTATTATTTTAACAAATATCAATAACACTGAAATTTTTTTATTGCAACCCTTTATCATTTTCAACATTTTAGGTCCTTAATCTAAGTCCTTTTTTTTAAAAAAAAATATTTGTTACTTCATTAGATCTTTTGAACTTGATTGTATGTATACTTAAGCTTTTAATCTTTATGCATATTTATTCTCATTAAATCATTTTAATTAATAGTATTTAGTTTTATTTAAAATTAGTTTATGCATTTATTTTCATCTTTCTTTTTACTTTTCAAACTAACTGCTTTAATTTTTTATAACTTCAACAGTAAATAAATAAATAACAAGTAAGAATCATTGCAATTGTAAATGAAATTATCATGCCCTATTAATTTATCCAGTGCACTAAAAAATTAACCAAATCAAAAATTTTCATTCATTTGTTTATCAGAATTTTTTACAAGCTTCTGAGAAAATTTTTTTTTGTCAATTCGTTTAAAATTTTTGCCATTCTATTTCTTTTCAAATAATTAATTTCTTTGACTTCATCCAAAATTCATTTTTAACAACTTTGCATGCAGTTGTTATACTCAAACATTTTATTTTTCAAATGGTTATGATCAAATAAATTATATATTTATTATACGATTATTCCATGAACCATGAAAATTAATAAGTTATATCAAAGTTTTAAGGTTGGCAAAAATGCTTTGTTTGTATTTCAAAGAGAAAAAAAGATTAAAAAAAGTGTTATTCATTGTTTTGAAAGATTATTTTAATCATTAATTTGATTATCCATACTTGGGCTTTTGATCTCTACACAAACATTTGTTCATTTATCATTTCTCATTTTGATCTAAAAAATTTATAATTTGAAAAATAAAATTCTATTTCAAGTAAAAAATGTCTAAATCCAAGTTTTAGATCATGTTAATTTTAAATAAAAAATAGAAAATTCTAATTCTTTTGGATCACTTGTCTCCATTCTAATTAACTTTAATTATTTACGTTTAAAATAACCTTATAGATTTATTTTCATCTTTCTCTTTACTTTTAAAATAATTTCCTTAATTTGTTATAATAATACCATATAAGAATGTACCCAATTGCAATGCTTCGCAAAAAAAAAAAAAAAAAAAAAAAACTAAGGCAAACGTAAGTTATAACTTGCAAAATATTTTAAATTAATAAAATTGATACTAATCTATTTGTATTAAAATATCATTTTTCTATCATTTTAACTTGATTAGATTTCTTTTTTCTTGAACTTAATTTTGTTTATACTTACTTTTGATCTTAAAATAAATTATATTAAGTCGATTTTTCAATTACAAAATCAGTTATTCAATTTTTGGTGACTTGACTAAAATCATTTTTAAAAGTTTTTTACAGCTAATTTGGTACTAAGAGAATATGACACTCTAACAACAACATTTATTGGTATGAATTTGGCATGTCTAATTCATTTAAAAAAAAAAAAAAGGCCGGTACTCTTGATTTGTTGCCATTCCCTTGCAAATAAAATAATAAATGCCTATTAATTTATGCGATGCACTAAAAATTTAACTAAACTAAAACTTCCATTCACTTAAACAGATGTAATAAAATAATTATAATTTTTTACAAGCTTGTGACCAAATAACTTTAAAATATTAAATTAATTTACAACTTCCACAAACTAGACTTCAGCTGCTGCTCATTTTATATTTCAAGGGACTACACATAAAAAAGAAAAAAAATGACATTAGAAAACACAATGCAACCACAAAATAAACAACAATATTCAGAATTTCAAATGCATGATCCAAATTCTTAAGCAGATCAAATATATTTTGTTTTCAACAAAAAATTCAGACTTTAACATAAAATAAACACAAAAACATATTTTAATTTAACATATATTTTTTAAGGCATTTATCAACAGAAATATTCATAATATAAAAATTACTCTCGACTTGCATAATTGTTCAATGCAACTTTTATGTCTACTTTCATTTAACAACAAAGTGATCTTTGGAAAAAAGAGAAACATAACAATACATCAAGAATTAACAAGATCAAAACTTTCAGGACTACTGATTCATTCTTACATGAACAATATATACCATGGTATATCATCTAATATGAAAGGCATACAAATGACTCATCCTAGCAATTAATCTCATACAAAATGAACCCTTTCAAACAAAAAGGGTGGGGGGAAGAAAGTCAACCAATGGCAAGGTCAAAACCCAGCCCTCGAACTATGTTCCAATCCCCTTTTGTACTATTCTCAATAAGTGAAACCACCAATCCTTCGGAGTCACTTTAATAATTGAAACTATAAAATATACTACTAAAATTCAATTTTAATTAATTGAAAAGAAAATCTTCTTTTGAAAACAAATTTACAAAGTGCTTCTTCAAACTAGGTACCTTTTTATTCCCTAAGGAGAAATAAAAAACAAACATGAAGCCATTTTGACTCCCCGAGAAATTGAATTAGCACACGAAGAAAAATGCTAATCAATAACATTGGCAAACATACCCAATTAAATTGAATCTTCTTTACACATGTTGAAACACTAGTAGAAGCTGTCATTAGTAATATCATTGAAATATAATTGAACATTTAGACATACAGAATTAGTTAAAAAAATATGAAACAACAGTAGATTACTTCACTATTCCTAAGATATTGTAAGACCACAAAGATAACAAATTAAAATAACAAGAGTTCAATCTCTAATTTCGTACCATTTTCATTCTAGCTATGAATTATTGTTCATATCATTTTTTTATTTACTCCTATGATTAAAGAAAACTGTAACAAACATATTAAAATCCTTCGAATGAAAAATTAAAGATAGAAACTCAAGAAAAAAAAATGGAAAAAGAATGAAAAATTAGAGAGGTTGCAATAAGTGACTGAACAAGGATAACATTTATATCAGGAAGCAAACAAAATGTTCAAGCATAACAATTTAAGAAATATTAAGGAGCCAGAAACAAGGTCATCACAGCTAATCCAAATAATCAAAATCATATCTCAATCCATAAACAATGACACAACATAAAATTTGAGGAAAAAGAGAAAGTGCTACTAGATGAAGCTCTGGAGAGTGGAGATTGAAATAGAAATTGAAAAGCGGAGATGCCAAATTAATTTGACATCACTTCCAAATTATCCATCGCCGTGTAAGTCACCACCCATTAGCAGCATTTCTTTTTTTTCACAAACGTAACACTAAAGACAACGTTATATTTAATAAAAAATTAAAAAATTTTGATTTTATAGCTTAAAAAAATAAAGTTCTGTTAAATATTTCATTTAGCAGCAGTTTTGCCCGCCTAAATGAAAAATTATTCATTTCATTTTAATTTAGTTATGTTAGTAAATTAATTTAATATAATTATACTTATTTTTATAATTTGTATTCTAAATGCTATTTATTTTTTAATTGTTATATTTCAGTGACACTTGATTTATTATTTAGAAAGTTGTAACTATATGCCATGCTTAAAATATATGATGGTAAATATAATAAATACAGCATTATTTAGTTGTACTCAAAATATAATTTTTCTTGTGGGTGCCATCTGGTCAAGGGTTGGAACCCCACTCACATGGATGATGAGGAAATTGATTGTCACTATACTAAGGAATAAAAAAATAATAATTATCTACGTTACATTAGTAATTACATTATGAATTTAGGTCATTAAACTCATGGGGCATAATTATCTAAAAAGACATATATAATCGTTTATGAAAATATGGTATATGTCCCGAGTTAAATCATGTGGAAGGTTGTTGTTAACAATTATATTTGGGCTCTCACATGCCCCCACCTTTAAAATGATATTAATACATTAATAATACCAATAGTTACATTACTAAAATTAAAAGAATGTCATATGTGTAGATTATAGACTATGCACATTCTAATAATAAACATCCAATAATGATAATAAAGAATTAAATATCATAGTTGAGTTTATTTTCATCAATTTAATATTGGCTACCAAAGTAACAATGATGGTTACTAACAACATCATAAAACAAAAATTCAATATTATAAATCATTCATTACGATATTACTAAAAGCAATAGATAAAAAATTAACATTTCATTTAAAATATAGAATTTTCGATTTTAAGTATTCAAGAAAATGTTGTAACTTGAAAACATTGAATAAATGTAACCATAAAAATAATCTAGCATAAAAGAATAAATTAATTAATTAATCAATTCACATAAAGTTTGTATGAATTAATTTCCTATATGTATTGAGAGATTGATTTTTTCCAAATATTTGAAAATAAATATGATTAATTATGGGTCTAGATATTCAGATTGCATTGCCTTATAAAAAAATGAATAAAATAATATTTATATTTTTTTTATGCAAAATATCATTAAATTTATAATGTAATACAAAAATATTTAATAATTTATAATTATACTACTTATTTACTTATATTTAAATAATATTCTCATTAGTAAGAAGTCACATATTTTGGAGAAAAAAAATAA
This sequence comes from Citrus sinensis, assembly GCF_022201045.2. Lineage (NCBI taxonomy): Eukaryota > Viridiplantae > Streptophyta > Magnoliopsida > Sapindales > Rutaceae > Citrus > Citrus sinensis. The sequence goes on from NC_068562.1 coordinate 18,379,249, forward strand.
AAGTCTCATTTTTTAAATATATTTTAATGTAAAGTTGAGGGGATATTTGGTAGTTTCATAATTTAAATTGATTATTTTATTATTTACTTAAAATGAGGGTAGCTGTATGATTTACCTTTAATATTTTCCACTCTAACCCATTAAAATAAGGGGCAATCGGTGGCTGTTTATAAAATCGCTTAAAAAATAATAAGAAGCGATTGTATGAGATACAGCCACGTATTACAAGTGAACCCTTAATTTACAGTACCGTTGTATTTGCTGATAAGATATGTTAAAGGAAAGGACAATATCAAATGTGCTGCCTATTTTTTTCTCAACTTTGAAGCACTCTTGGCCAAAAGTTAAGTTCACACGCGTGAGGTTCATATGCAAAACTTTCTCTCGATCTCTCTCTCTCAACTCCAGTAGCCATTAAGTTGTTCATCACAAGTACTCAATTTCAGAAATTATTAACCACCACTACCAATACTCTACACTATCACAAAAGCGTTGTCCAATCTAGATCTGCAAGTAGAACACCAAATTGGTAATTACTTGATTATAAATAGTGATTTTTTATTTTGAATATTATTTTTTGTTATATAAGTAATAATAGAAATATACCTGCATTTTACTTAATATTCCTAGATGCAATTTACTAGTTAAACAATAATGATAAATGTTTTTAATTTAGAAAATTTTTTAATTTAAATTTTTTGTTTGATTTAGAATTTTTTTAAATTTAAATTTTTAGAAATTTAATGGATTAAATTTTTGTTGGATCAAAATTTTATAAAATTTTATATAATTTATTCTTAATAAAAATATTAATTATTTTGTAGAAATGGAAAATTTAGAAAATGAGGTTGGAGTCGAAGATGTGCAATTGAAAAAATATAAGCCGACTCTTGGGATGTTATTTGATAGTCATGAGGAAATGTGACAATTTTACAAAGCCTATGGTAAAGAAGAACGGTTTCCTGTGAAAAAGCTAACTACTAAGAAATGGAGCGATGGAATTGTAAGATACGCGACATTTGCGTGTGGCCATAACAGCAAGTTCGAAAGTAAATCTATTGATGTGCTGAAGCTGAAACCTATTGTGAAAACCGGTTGTGATGCTAGAATTGGAGGTTGTGTAAATGAAGATGGAAAATGTGTTCTTCGAACTTTAAACCTTTAGCACAATCATGTATTGAGTCCGGACAAAACTAGGTATTTTCCTTGTAACCGTAGCATTAGTGCAAGTGCAAAAAAAACGTATTGAAATGAATGATTGTACGGGAATTAACATTGCCTGAAATTTTAATTCTATTGTTGTTGAAGCTGGTGGATATAAAAATGTTTCATTTCTAGAAAAAAGATTGTAGAAATCTTCCTGACAAAGTTAGGTGATTACAACTTGGAAAAAGAGATGCTATGGAAATTTTAAAGTTCTTCTAGAAAAAGCAAGTAGAATGCAATAGACTTTTTTTTAGTATTGATTTGGATGAGCAGGATCGATTAAAGAATGTATTTTGGGCAAATCCGAGGAGTATGGCAGCTTACAAATATTTTGGAAGTGTTATCACATTTGACACCACATATCTTACCAACAAGTATGACATGCCATTCGCTCATTTTATTGGATTTAATCATCATGGCCAGTCTATTTTGTTAGGATGCGATTGATTTCACACGAGAATACCGAGACATTTATATGGTTATTTAAGGCGTGGCTATCATGCATGCCTTGCTTCCTCTCATTGGTATCATTATAGATCAAGACAAAGCAATGTAAAAAGCAATTGAGAATGTTTTTCCTATGAATAGACATCAATGGTGTTTGAGGTATATAATGAAGAAGGTGCCTGAGAAATTGGGGGCTTTTAAAGAACATGAAGGTATTGCTTCTTCGTTGCTTTCTGCTGTTTATGATTCATGAACCCTGCTGTTTTTTAAAAAGCTTGGCATGACTTGGTTACGATATATGATTTATGGGATAATGGTTGGTTGAACGGTTTATATAAGGAGTTGCATCGTTGGGTTCCATATTATTTGAAAGACTGCTTTTAGGCAGCAATGTCAATAACTGAGTAAAGTGAAAGTATGAATTCATTTTTTGATAGATTTGTTAATTTGAAAACAAATTTGAAACAGTTTGTGAAGTAGTATGAAAACGCGTTGAGAAGGAAAATTGAATTAGAATGGCAAGTAGATGCCAAGTGTTTCAGCAAAAAGACTCAATGTGTAACAAAATATGAGATGGAGAAGAAAGTTGAAGAGGTGTACACTATTTCTAAGTTCAAAGAATTCCAACAAGAATTAATTGCACTGATGTATTGTGATATAGTTAATTTTATGGGATCAGTATATGAAATCAGTAAATCATATGGGCAAGGTAAAAAAAGAAGTTTTGAGGTTGTTTTTGAAGAAGCTACATGTGAAGTTAGTTGTATTTGTTTAAAGTTTTAATTTAGGGAATTCTTGTAGACATGCCCTTATAGTGTTGATATGTACTGGTGTTGAATTACTTTCAAAATGTACATTTTGTCAAGGTGGAGGAAAGATGTGAGGAGATCCTACAGTAAGGTGAAAGTTAATTATGATGTGTAGCATTTGTCCATTCAACATAAGAGATATGACAAAATATGTAATGCTTTCAGTGAGATTACAAACATAGTTGTTGATGATGAAAGTAATTACAAATTTGTATTGGATTGGATTAATAAGGCACTGAAAGATCTGCCCAAGCAAATTCAATGTGCAAGTGTTGAAACAACATTTCACCAACAGCTGCTAGAGGTGAAGTAAGTTGCAGCAGCAACAATGTTGTACATGTAATCAATGATCCAGTAGCCACACGTCGTAAAGGTTGTCCTCCTTGTCTGAGAAAGCAATCTGTAATTTGCAAAAAATAAGATTTTTATGTTGAATTTTTATGTTAAATGTCTTTTTTTTTTCAAATTGTATGCTATAATTTTATAGGATTTAAAAGAAAATGCACCATCGTCTTATGAAGCGCCTAATGAATTCTTCACACAACAGAGCAACGTGGGCATGATGAGTTTGTGAATTTTTATGTTAAACTTTTCTTTTATTTTGAATATACATAACTAAGTATATTGTTGAGCATATATAGACATCACATGAAAGAAGTGCTGTTAATGCAAATATTAACCAATATAGGACTTTAGGCTATTATAATGTAAGAATTAAATTCGTGAAGAGATTTTAATTTTAAATTTTTAATGTCGATTTTACATATATATTCTTTTATTTGCCTAGGTACCTATATACCCAACCCAATGTGGTGTGTACAATATTTATCAATTATTTCCTTATAATTGACATACAGTAAGTTGTCATCTTAAAATCAAAACTTGTTAGTGTATATTTATGTTTTTAAATTTCTAAAATCTAATATGATGTTTTATTTTTTTGTGTATTATAGCAACCAATCCCGCATATGCCTTGCAACACATTATCCTTATCATTTGATGACGTATGAAGGATTTGGAAGTGAGACTTTCCAACATTTGCTACATCAACAATGTAATAAAGACAACAGTGGATGTGATTGACGTTTGGACTTATATTTTGTTCAGATTATTTTCTATTTTTCTATCATTTCACTTAAATTTGACTTAAATAGACTAATTGCACTGATGATTAATTGCACTATTGTTTTTTTTTTTTTCTGTAACTTTTGTTGGCTGGTAGCTTTTTTCATAATTTTCAATGATACTTTTTGACAATTTTCCATGACAAAAATCAGTACAATAACAATTATAACAACAACTTGAATCTTATATTTGGAGGGACAATACAATTATATATGTCTATAAGTTTTTTTTTTTTTTCTAGTAGATAGTACAAATTGAAACAACTTAAAAATAAAATTTAAATATAAAACATAGTACAATAATCACAAACATTTTAATGAAATTGTATCCTGATGTATGTTTTCTTTGAAGTTGCATATGCTCAAGTTCTTTATGCAACAATTGAAATTTAACAGACAAACACTTAATTTCCAATTTAAACTTCCTAACTTCCTCCACTAATAAGTCAATTTTTTCATCGCTAAATTTACAATCTTCTACCCATTAAAAATTTTTACATACTCTACATTTCCAAAATTTACAATTTGGATTCTTTGCAATATGTGATGTTAACAACTCCATTTGACCACTATATTCATTACATATTTGTAGTGAATTTTGACTTTTATTTGTGCTAGATGATATTGTCAATATTACAATACTTTTCACTATTACACTACTTTAACTGCCCAAAAAAAAGGGAGTTCAAACAATGCGGTCATAAAATGCATAGGAAAAAAAAGTCTGTTTGTAATATGTTTTCAACATGTGTAATACATAAACTACATATTGATACCAAATTCAGAATTAAATATTCCAAGCCAAAAGTCTAGCAATTTCCACGACATTTAATGCACAATTAATATTCTAAGCCAAAAATTCATCTTTATCACCAAATAATTACCACTAAAATTTTTAAAATTAATCCATATACCCATCCGAAAATTTTCAGCAAATAATAAACAGGCAGAAATTTTCTAAATTAATCACTAAATAATTACCACAAAAAAATCATCTTTATCACCAAATAATTACCACTTAGCATTTTCCTACTTGAAACGGCAGTACAGTGATTTACATAATTAATTTCCATAACAAATTATAAATAATGCACAATTAATATTTCAAGCAAAAAATTCACCTTTATCACCAAATAATTACCAACAAAATTTTCAAAATTAATCCATAAACGGTCAGAAATTTTCCCGAAATAATAATCGGTAGAAGAGAAGCTTGATCTGCGGCAGCGATTTTAGAGAGGGAGACACGATCTGGACAGAGACGAGAGGGAGAAGAGAAGCTCGATCTGCGGCAGCGAGTTTGGAGAGGGAGACACGATCTGGACAGACGTGAGAGGGAGAAGAGAAGCTCGATCTGTAGTAGTGAGTTTGGAGAGGGAGTCACGATCTGGACAGACGCGAGAGGAAGAAGAGAAGCTCGATCTGCAGCGGCGGTGCTCAGACTGGATAGGGAGAGAGGGAGAGGGAGAGGGAGAGAGAGGCGTTACTTTTTTTTTTCCTTTTATAAGACGGACTTATATATATATATATATAAATGTAGAGAACACTGAGAAAGAGAGAGAGAGGCGAAACGGCAGCTTGTGCTGCCGTATCTCTCAGCCTTCTGTCAATTTTCTCTCCATTTAGCACTACTAAATGTCCATTTTTATGTAAATATTTACTGTAGTAAAGGCCACCGTAATCTCTTATTGCTCCAATTTTTTTTTTTTTTTTTTGATACAAAGGGGCTCTACTTATTGCTCCAATTTTGATAGTGACTGTGAACTTGTAGGGCTAAATGTCATGCTTACTTAAAAGGAGAAATAGTTTTTTTTTTATTTTGAAAACAAAGATTTTATTATCTTTCTATAAACATCTAGAAGAATTCAATTCTTATCCCTTGATATTTCAAGCCAGTTCACATCCATACTTCCACTGGTACTCAAGTACTCAACTGTGCTGTCCAAATAGTGGACCTGAGACTGTATCTATCCCAAGAACTCTGCACGTGTCTTCTTTTACTGGCCTCTCAACTCAAACATTATTAATATTACAAATAAAAGACTTGATCAGATTACGGATAAAAGCTAATTGCTACATTACGATGGAATTTGGTACATGGGAATGGGATAGTATACACAAATCATCAGCACACTACCAAACTTTAAGATACAAGGAAATTAATTAACCAACCAGCTGCTATTATATTTTATAAACCTCCAAATTTATTATTCATAACAAATTAAAAAAGCAAGACTAATACTCACATAGAGTAAACATGGATAGGAAGTCGAGGTTGAGGAACAACTAGAAGTGGGATTTTTTTGGGAGTTGATAGCCCAAAACTTTCTTCCATATCTAAATCCTCTTTCTTCATATCACCCGGCAATTTCCATTCAAAACATTGTAAAAGATTAGACAAACTTGTTTGAATAACCTTAAGCCCTAGATCATAACCAGGGCACATTCTCCTCCCAGCTCCAAATGGCAACAACTCAAAATCATGGCCTTTAACATCAATTTCTTTTCCAAAGAATCTCTCCGGCCGAAATTCATTAGGGTTTTCCCATATAGTTGGATCTCTCCCTATTGCCCATACGTTGACAAGAACGCGAGTGTTTTTGGGAATGTCATAACCAGCAACTTTGCAATTTTCTCTAGCAAATCGAGGAACCAGCATGGGAGCGACTGGGTGGAGACGCATAGTTTCTTTAACAATTGCATCTATATATGGAAGGTCAACAATGTCTTTCTCTTCAACCAATCTGTTTCTTCCTATTACTCTATCTAGCTCTTTTGTTGCCTTGTCAAAAATTTCTGGCTTTTTCATGAGCTCAGAAATTGCCCACTCTAGTGTCACCGTTGAGCTCTCAGTTCCACCAGCTAAAAGGTCCTAAAAACTCAAAGCAAAATCGAATGTGGTTAAGATTTTCAAAACAATAAACAACTTTGATGGTTGTATGCATGATTAAAGTTTTTATACATTTGAGGTATGTACGACTAGCGGGTAGAATTACGATACACGTACAAACCGTACGTATCTCATGATTCTTTGTTGGTTATATGCAAAGAATATATGAAGTATTTGAATAAATCATTAGAAACCAAATAAATTACTAAACTTAGTAAGTAATATAAAACAGTTAAATTGCTCTAGGGTTTTAAGTAGTAGATTTATTTAACTGATCAACTGAGTTCAAGTACATCTAATCAAATAGTTAAATATACATATACCTGGATTAAAGCCTTAACCTGGTCTCTTTCAAGCTTAAATTCAAGAGTAGGGTCATCAGCAAGCTGCAACAGAACATCCACCATATCACTAGCCACAAAACCCGTAGATGATTTCCTCTTAGCATTGTGCTCATGCAAGACAAGCTCGTAAAATCTATCAAGCTTCTTCATCAAAGCTTTCATTCTCTTTATATGCCCTTGCAAATCTAAAAAACCAAGCCAAGGGATTGAGTCCCCGATCTCCAAAACCCCATTGAGGTAGAACAATTCTTGTAGCATTTCCGTGTACTCTTGTGGTGTAACAAAATCTTGTTCAGTTTCCTCTGTGTAATTTTTTCCTAATACCATTCTGCTAATCACATTGAGACTAAGTTTTGAAAGATGATCTTTCAAATGAACAGGCTTGGCTGATGATTTGTACAAGCCAAAGAGAAATTTTTTTATTTCTTGTACCCGTATGAACTCAAATGATTCTAATCGCTTTGGACTAAAAATTTCAATCAAGAATATTTTACGTGCCTGACGCCAATATGGACCATACGTAGCCCATACCATATCAGAATAATTGTAGGTCGTGTATTTGCCGGCAGCTGTTCTGGGCCGGGAAGCGAAGTTAGCATCATGAGTTTTGAGGAAAAGTTTTGCCATTTCAACTGATGAGCCAACAACGACCGGGAACGAACCGAACCGGAGTTGCATTATCGGTCCATATTTTTGGGAGAGAGAGTGGATGGACCGGTGGGGGAGTGAGCCCATGAGGTTGAGATTGCCGATGATAGGCCATGGGCATGGGCCGGGTGGCAAATTAAGGTTACGACGACAACGGCTGCCGCAAATGAAGAGGAGGAGAGGGAATACGAGGAGGATTGAGTAAAACATAGCTGAGTCTGAAGGCCATGAATACTCCATTATTACATGAGTTATGATTGCCGTGAGGAAATGTTGTTGTGATAGCTTTATTTATAATGATGGAGCAACAAGCAATTGCTTGAGCTATTATTATTTATGATAAATACTTTTCTTGTTTTTTGTTCACCTTTAGGAAAAATAAAAGAGATACTAAGTTTTTTGACATATCAATTCACTGTCAAAATTTTCTGAAAATTACCTTTTTGTCACCTAATGTTTTGGTTGTTATTATTTTACCCCAAAAACCTTAACACTAATAAAAAAATTACTAAAGTCACAAGAATATTTGAAGAACTTCTAGCAAAAATTATTTTCCTAATTTGTTTATAGTTTTTATCTTTTTTTTTAAACATCCTTTTTACAAGCCATTTTTTAAATTTTCTTTAGCTCAATTATTAGAGCTTTATTATTTTAAAATACCCTCAAAATAAAATTCTAACTTTTTCTGACAGAGTGACAATGATTAAAATTTTTTCATGTATTTTTTATCAAACTAATTCAAAATATTATTTTTACTTGTACATATAAACTTCACAATATTAAGCTTAATTATAACCAAGCCCCTAAAATAATTCATATAATTTTATATTTTTATGTTTAATTGATTTAATCATAATTGACCTTAATATGGTGAAATTTGTTTGTACAACTGAAAATAATAGCATTAATTAGTTTATTTCTAGATGCATGAAAAAATTTCAATTACTAGTACTTTATTAGAAAACCTCGAATTCTATCTTTGGGATGTTTTAATATAATAAAATTCTAATAAATAAAATAAAGAAAACAAAAAAAAGGCTAGTAAATTAGATGTATGGAGAAAAATATAAAATTCTAGAAAAATAATTTCAATTTAAAGTTACTCAAATACTCTTTTGACATTAACAATTTTTTAACAGTATTAAGGTTTTGGTGGTAAAATGATAACGGCTGAAATATTAGTTGATAAAATATAATTGTCAAAAAAATTTGATAGTGAATCGGTATATCAAGAAATTTTTGGCGGATATTTGATAATATCCTAAAATAAAAATTAAAAAAATAAATTTGAAATGTAAATGATATCTTCAATCATGGTTGATAATAGATCTACTTTATCCACCAATAAGTACAGGAAGAAACAGGGAATTAATTATCTATATATGCATTTTGCACGTTATGTGGGACCCGAAACAGCAATTATTGTTTTCTTTCCAAATAAAGACGTTACCAATTTGTAGACACGTTTTTATCTTATCTCATCGATGAAGACGACATTAGTGAAATGGACAACATATATGTAACAATTAGTAGTAGGGACGATAAATTGTAGGATTGGGTTGAATTTTTTCAAGCCTTAGCTAAATTTTATGTTATTGGCAATAGGTTTAAGTCCTCTAAAAGTTCATCTACACTTAAATGGGTCGGGTTTTGACGGGCTTGGATTGGGACAGGCCTCCATTAGTTTTTTAAATAAATTTTCAATAAATTTAAAAGTAAAAAAAAATTAAAGATGACTATTCAATATATAGTCGATTAATAGTTTAATATATAAAATACTGATAACATAACATAATAAACCACAAATTCAATCACTTGAATTGGTTATTTTCTTTTTTTAATTTATAGATTATTAAACTCGGGCTTTCTTCATATGCTCTTAATTAGGCCTATTCACAATAAAATTTAAAACTTTTTGCCCATGTTCAGGCCCTCATATGGAAGGCTGGGCCAAACATCTACGGGCCTGGGTCAGGTTGGCTCGGGCTGGCTTGACCTTTTTCTCCACTCTAACTCATGGTTTATAATAAACTCATTGTCGGTTCTCAAAGACTAAAAATAAATTAAGAGTTGTGATATAATTATAAATTTTTATATAAATTTATTTGTATAAATTGATGTGACATAAATTAATTGATTGGATAAAAATATAAAATAATAAAATAAATCATGTGGGCCAATATGTATTTAATCTAATCAATTTATTCATATCATATCAATTTGTATAAGAATTTGTAGTATTATCATTACAATAATCAATCAATTAACTAAATCGTTCTTAATTTCCTTCTAACACATAGATCCTTAGCCTTTGTCCTTCTTTCATGATTAAGGTTGTTAAACATACAGTAACCTTATAATTTACAAAGAACCAAATTGCTCAATTGATCTAATATGCAAAAATCCGATTCGTAAAAATCTGCTCTGTGGATTGATGAATTGAATTGGATTGAAAATTTAAAAATCTGCAATCAGTGAATTGAATATGGATGTACTTCTATAAATCTACAAAAATCCGTGAATCCGCAAAAAAAAAAGAAATATTTATTTAATTAAAAAAATAAATCTTATAAATGTAGCATTGCTACTTACTAATAAATAAATAAGTTAAAATATAGTTAAATTAACACCATTTTATATCTTATTTGATAATAATATAAAATAAAAAATAATTAAATATTTGAATAATTAAATAAGCAAATATAGCTTCCTAAACATTAAAAATTCTAAAGTAGAACAAAAAACCTTAAGCCAAAAAATATATTTAATTAGCACATAACACCAAACCACTACCCTGCCGCATGCACAAGCTATCACTGTTTCACTTCACCACTTGAGGTATTTATAATTTCTTATTTTCTTTTCAAACTCTTTAAGTTTCTTAATTTTTTTCTTGTTAAATCTAAAGTCTCAAGTTTCAACTTTTGTATATAGTTAAATTCATAATTTTAGTTAATTTTCATGTATTGATATAAACAAATGAGATTTTTTCTTTTCGGCATGTTATATTTTGAAACTTTGAATGTATTATTCTATCTTTATTTAAACAATTAATTTCTTATAATTTTATTCAATTTTGAATTTGATCGGTAGTAAATTTTTTTACATTAGATTTTTTAATTTAATTACTTCGTAAGTTGGACAAAACTAAAAAATTTAAATTTTTAAAATGATGGATTGGATATGAATTGAGTTAAATTAGCATCCAATCCACATACATATGGATTGGATTTAGATTGAGTTTCACCAATCTGTGGATTGGATTGAATTGAATTGAAAATTTATAGTTCGTAAAATTGTGGATCGGATATGGATTTATGTCTAATCCGTAAAATCCGATCCACAAACACCCCTACTACCTATGCTATTTTACCATAATATTTTAGTTATTAACTATTTAGGGCCAATTTGGTAATACAATAAATTTTAAAATAATTGATATTAGATGTGGCGTAGTAATAATCAACTATGAAAATAATCAGTTAAACGGTCGGCAAAATTTATTTTTAAAAGTATTGTGAGTTTTGAAAAACATCATATGTATTTACAAAACCTTAATGTTGTACTGTTGTAAGAATGCAAATGTCTAAAAATAGATAAATTTATTTACATATTTATAAATATGCATATATAATTTTTTTTATTGTCTCTCTATAATAAATGATAACTAAAATAAATTTATAAATTTTGTTTTATGTTTTGTTATGTCAATATAATTGGTAGTAGTAGTACTAATAATAGTAATAATAATAATAATAATAATAATAATAATAATAATAATAATTATTATTATTATTATTATTATTATTATTATTATTATTGGATCGTATCTTTGAATAGTAGATGCTTTGTACAAAAATTGAAATACGATACGGGTGAAGAGACATGTGCGCTCTCACTTGTGTCCAGAGGACCACCCGAAGAAACAAAATAATTAATAATAATTTTTTTAAAGTAAATAATCAAATAATTATTTACAATGCTTTACTGGAGAGAAAATTCCGAAACAGTCATCTTCATTATCATCTCCAAGAGAAATGAATGGCTCTTCATCTTCATCTTCTTCTTCGTCTTCAGAGGTGTCAGCTACTGATGATTTTGACCGAGAAGCGAGGAGCTGTTCCATGGCTTTGAAGTATTTTTCTTCTGTTTTGGCACCTGCCAATAGTGATTGGGCTTTGGACTTTTGGGTCAAAAAGGTTTGTTGGGCTTTGGAATGTGTTATGATGGGTTGAAGAAGGCCTTTGGCAGAGAGCCAATCTCGGACCAAATTTTCAGTCAATTTTGACTGTTCGTCAAATTTGGACCACCATTTTACTCTAAAGGTTCTTTGAAGGATGAGTTGGGAATCTTGGGTATGAAGCTTAAGGTTCCACATCCATACCCATGGAAGGAAAAAATTTGTACAGAAACAGAGAAAGGGGGGAAACCTTTTCTCGGAATCAGAAGGAGTATAGTGGGCTTTGAAGAAGTTTAGACAATGGGTGGCATTCTGGGTTAAAATTTGTTGTATTGGGCCAAAAGTATTCCACCAATGATGGAACCAGTTTGGAAGGCTTTGGACGGTTATTTTTGGGTTAAAGAAAAATAACCAAGAATGGGATTTTTTAGGATTTTGGATAAAAAAGGTATTATACCAGGCTTGTTGGTAATCCCAGTAGGAATAAGTCCGACAATGTGGTAAACGTGTTTGAAAATTTAAAGGGAAAGTTTTAAAATTATGGAGTAGGTCACCCCATTGGTTCGGGCTCAAAACTTTTAAAATAGTAGCCGTGGAATAGGCTGGATCAGAATGTGATTCACTGAGAAAAAAATGTTTGAACTTAACTGAATTAGTGATTTCTAAAATGCTTTGATAGTAGGACTGGGGCTTTGTTAAATCCCATGGTTTAAAAAACCAGCCCTTAGGGAAAAACTTTGAAATTGCTTGAAAAGGATCAGCATGGTAAAATCCATCTTCTAAAGAAATGATATTTTGAAAATGGGTTTTATCAAACCAATCGGAGGTTTTCTTTGAAGGTGATAGTTGGGAAAGCACAATTTGGGAAGAAGAGCTTTCACCAGAAACAATCACATTTTGAGAAGAGGGTTTTGAGATTTCTTTTGAGATAGGGTTTTCTTTTTCTTCTTTTGGGAAAATATGGCTTTGGAAAAGGTTTTGTAAGGCGAGCATAAGCTCAGGAGACTTTGTAATGGAACTCATTCATTGTTTTACTTGATCATAAGAAGAAGTGGTTTTGTAATGGGCACCATGTTCTTCAACCATTTCTATCCAAGATTTAATAGGCATGGCTGAGGAAATTAATTTTTCTTTAGAAGGGGTAGCTTGGGGTTCTTTAGAGGTTGCTCTAGATTCAGAATCATTAAGAACAGCTTTACCTCTGTCTTTCTTCTTTGGCGGCATTATCTGTTTTGAAGAAATTCCCGAGTTAGGAAATTAGGAATAAAATTTGTATCACCTTTAATATATTCAATATCAAAATCAAAAATACTTAAAATAGCTTGCCATCGTGCAAAAATCTGTTTTGATGCAATATTTTGAACATCTTTTTCCAAAACATGTTTTGTAGCTTTGCAATCAATTCTAAGTAGGAATTTTTGATTTAATAAATCACTTTGAAATTTTGTAATGCATAAAACAATGGAAAGGATTTCTTTTTTGATAGTAGAATAATTTTTCTGGCAATCATTCCAATGTGCAGAAACATATTGTACTATCTGTTCTTTATCATTTTCTTTTTGCTTTAATATGCCTCCATAACCTAAATCAGATGCATCAGTTTCAACAATTTTAGGTAATGTAGGATTAGCAAGATATAAACATGGGATGCTTTTCACAGAATTCTTTATAAGCTTTACAACCTTGGTATGTTCATCTGTCCAAGGAACAGGTTTTTTCTTTAATCTATCATGCAAGGGTTTAGACATCCTATTAATGTTAGGACAGAAATCAAGAACATAATTTAAACTTCCAAGAAATCTTTGTAATTGGGTTTTGTCAAGAATTTTATCAGGAAATTTATCGGCAAACAAAAGAGATCTCTCGATTGGAGTGATTGTTCCTTTAGAAATATGATGACCAATGAATCTGACTCTTGTTTGAAATAAAGAAACTTTAGAACTGGAAATTGCCAATCCAGCCTTTCTGGTGGTAAAATAAAAAGTCTTTAAATGTTTGAAATGTTGATCGATAGAATTTGAAAATATCAATACATCGTCAATGTAAACAATGCAAAAATCAGAATAAGGATTATAAATATCATTCATAATTCTTTGAAATTCTAAGAGTGCATTCTTTAAGCCAAAGGGCATAACAGTCCACTCATACTGTCCAAATGGAACAGTAAAAGTAGTTTTGTAACGGTCTTTAAGATGAATTTGAATTTGCCAAAAACCAGATTTCATGTCGAATTTTGAAAAAATAAGAGCAGAACATAATTTTTGAAGTAAATCCTTTTTATTAGGTATTGGGTACCTAATCCATTTTAGAGCGTTATTAAGAGGCTTATAGTTTATAACTAATCGAGGAGTGCCTCTTTCAATTTCAGAATTTTTATTAACATAAAAAGCGGCACAAGACCATGGGGACCTTGACTTAACAATGAGTCCTTTTGACTCTAAATGTTTGATTTCATTTTTGCAATGTTTTTCCAATTCCATGTTCATCTGGATTGGACGTGCTTTAGTGGGGATTTGTCTTTCATTAAAAGAAGTTTCATAAGGTAGATCTACCATGTGTTGTTTTCTGTCCCAAAAAGCAGAAGGTAGATCGGCACAAATCTCTTTTTCAATGAGAGTTTTGAAATCAGAAATCTTTCTTTTAGTAAAATTACTTTGTAACTGGCTTTCAATTCTTTGTAAGTTTAAATCCTTTTGTAAAAACATTAAATCACACTGTTTTGATTTAAGTAGGTTATTTATTCTGTTTTGATAAACAGAACAGGCTTTGACAATATTCAAATTCCTTGTTTTAGGTTTTTCAATAAAAGGGAAAACAAGTCTCTTGTTTGTTGCTTTGAAGGATATACTATCATAATTGACAGTATATGGAGTTATAAGATTTATAAAAGGAGTTCCCAAAATGATGGCATGATGAATATCATCTGTGAGGACAAAAGAAGTTTTAAAATCAAAACCATTATTATGGATTGAGGCTTCAACCTTGGAACTGACATTCAGTTTTGAATTATTAGCGGCAGAAAGTCTTTCTTTTGTTTTTTCATGAAATCTTTTGGGGACGATGTCTTCTCTAATGCAATTTAAATCGGCGCCAGTATCAAAAAGGGCAATGGCGTCCATTGCAAAATCATCAGAAAAGATTAAAGTGACTTTAATCAAATACTTTCTTGTGGTGATTTGTTTTAAAACAAATAGAAAATCATTGGGTACTGACTCAATGTTTTCTACTTTAATATCATCATCATCATCAGGATTAGATTCATTGTCTGAATTATCCTGTAATTGTTTTTGTAAAAGGAGTTGGATAGTATCAGAATCACTTTTTTGTTTTTCTTTTAAATCTCTGATTTCACATTTGATTTCTTTTATCTCTTTTTGAAGATCTTGGATATTAGGAACCGTCTTCTTTGTTTTCTTTTTATCCAAAATTTGAGTAAGATCATAAGAATTCTTTTTAACAATTGGGACTTTAGAAGTCTCGACTTTATTAAAATCCAAAGTTTTCAAAAGTTTATCAAGATATTCTTTTTGAAGATTTGGATCAGAAATATGCTTTACAAGTTCAAGAAAAGTTTCTTGGTCTTTAGTCAAAACATTGATTTTCTTTAAATAAGAATCAGATTCAGATTCACTACTGCTAGATACAGAGTCATCTGAGTCAAAAAACTCATCAACTTGATATGGATCACTGTCTCCCGACATGGAAGATTCGGAATCAGAAGATTCGACAAGAAGGGGGGCTAATTTGGAAAGGATCTCTTCATCGAGGTTAAGTTCATGAAGCTTTTTGTTCATCCTGCAATAATTTGCAGTTTGACATTTCATGCCACATTTATGGCATATAGCTTCTTTGTAATTGAAAGGGGTCTTTGGTTTGGCTCTAAACTCTTTTCTTTTAGAGAATTTGGGTTTCTTATAAGGCCTCGAAGGTTTCTTATAAGGAAGTTCTCTAAAATTACGAAAGGGTTTCCTAGAATTTTTTGATTTGTAATGTTTCCTGCGGGGTTTAGTAGAACACTCGCCATTACAATCTTTGGAATAAGAAGTTTTAAAGGGGTCATAATTGAATTGTTTGTAGAAACCGCCTAATTCTTGTTTAGACTTCTTAAGCTCCCACTTAAGTCGTTTCTGTAATTTCAAATCTTGACAAATCTTTAAACCTTCTTTATTGACGAAACTGACAAGTTCACCATAGGTAAGCTCGTCATAAGGAATACGATTATCATAAAGGGCTTTCATGGAATTTCTTACTTTTTCACCTAAAAGGGTAGGTAATCCAGCAAGAAATTTTTCTTTCCAGGTTATATGATTTGCATCATCCCTTAGAAATAGTCTGGTGAAAAAAGAGATTTTGTAGCTCTGAAATTCACTAAGTTTTCTACATCTTAAATTATGTAGTAACTCAGCGTTTTTATCCCGGAGGTGTGAAGGATCACCAATGAAATGGAGGGAAATAGTTAAAATAAGAGTAGCAACAGCATCCTGAATAGGGTTGTTGAACTCATCAAAAATAGGGGCTCCATTTTCATCGACGTGAATGGAATTTAAAATGTCTAATTATTGCTGATTAGTGAGAAGATGATCCCACCAACCTTTTAGTTGACCAGTAAAACCGGCAATTAGGATTTCTGATATAGCACGATCAGAGGTTCCTGCTTGGGTTTTATAGGCATTGGCTGCCATTGTCATCTGTTGCAACAATCCTAGGATATTGTATTCGGACATATCGTCAATATTCCACTCATAGACTAAAGATGCATTATATCGGGATTGATTTAATGCACTTGGTCTATTATCTATCGCTAGATCTGGTGGAGTCTTGACAGTGGGAAGGGCTAATTCCCAATGAATTTTGTTTGCTTTAGGAGTGGGTTCCTCTTGGAAGGCTTCTACATCCGAAGAGGCTATAGAAGTTTGGTCATCCTTCTCTAATACTCCAATCTTGCTAGATTGAGGAGTATCAGGGGCTATCTGAACTTTGCTAGATGAGGAAGAAGCAGCTTCTATCCTATCTAATTGTTCTCTAATGGCTTTAGCAAAATCTGATTTTGACTCTTGAACAAGCTTTTGGCTAGTTTTCGAAACCTGAAAGGGTTTGAAAATAGGTTCCTTAAGCTTTTTGTCAGAATCTGATTTTGTTGGAATAGGAGAAATTGATGGAACAGTAATGGTTGACTTCTAGATTTGGTTTTCTATCCTAGTCAACTGCTTTCCGATTGTATTTAAGTTAGTATTACAGAAATTATTCTGTTGGATAATACTACTTAAATTCGCCTTAGAATCATTTGGTTTTGGAATTTTGTAAGGTGAAGCTCGAATTTGGACAGGAGGTTCACCGTGATCAACGGTTACACTCCGAAGAGGTGGGTGTTCAGATTCTATAGTTCTATCACTATCAAGAAGTTTTCATTCAGAAACTTTCTTCCTCATAGTAATAGAGTTTGACTCTTTAAAAGGATAAGAGACGTTGTTATCAGAAGAATATATTTCGAACCAATCAAAAAACAATATATGAACGTTATGAAGATTCACAAATTCATAATAAGTTTGTTGGATTTCTTTTCTTTGGTTTAAAAAATATTTGAAAAACCAAAGTCTTTTTTCTTTGTTTAAATCAGAATAAAAATCATTATGCAGAGAAGTTTTATCTAATTCAAATTCTTTTTCAATGACATTAATAACATTTTCTGTAACAGCAGAAAATGTAGGAGATGTTGGAGGAGAAGGTTCCTTCTCTTCCTGACTTTGTACATGTTGATTACTAGTGTAGATCGGATGAGGAACACTAGTGGTGTAATCAACTGATCGAATGGAGGTACTAGGTATATCTGAAGTAGAAAACCTAGGTTGACTTTTTATCGACTGAAAAGGGAGATTTATAATAGAGGGTACTTTTGTAAATTTCCTTTCCAATGAAGGAATGCTTGAGCACGATGCTCTATCAGAAAATCTGGATGAGGTAGATCTCCTGAATGACAGTTTGACCTTACCATCGGAATACTGAGTCACATTTTGCAACTCTGTATTGGGCTCAAGTTGTTTCGGAATCGCTGGTGGAGCGGCTCCTTCAAGGATCCATTCCTCTGGAAGATTTACATCTTTCCATTGGATTGGTTTAGGAATGACCGTGTTTGCTTTGGACAAATCAGTCTGCAAGAGAAGGGTCTCATCTCTTTTCGACTGGTATTTATGCTGTGTGCTAAATGCAGAAATCATGGCTTTGTAAGAAATTTTAAAAATTAATGCAACTGGGATAGATCCCTTAATCATATGATAATTATGGGTCTTGATTTGTAAAATCATGCTTTTTAAAATATTTTTTTCTTTAAGAGAAATTGTTATATTTGGATAACAATCAAAAGATATGAGACCTTTACATAGACTAGATTCGATACTACTTAGTAAAGAATCATCAAAAGAGATGAATCGCCCATCTCTAAGGACAGCAAGGATAGAAGTGTCCAAGCCTTCTTTGGTCAAAGGTTTTATTCCTACTTGGATTAGACCAATGTGAATATATTTGAAATTCTTTTCTTTTAATTTCTTTAAAGATTTTTCTGAAAACAAATAAATTGTTTCAAAAGGCTCTGAAAGAGTTATATCACATTCTTCAGTCTTTATAATATAATCATGCTTTAAAAGATCAAGCATTTTTGTTTTGTAAATCTTTTCTTTGGAAATTTTTGGAAGTTCCCAACAATCAATTGCTTTATCAAAGTTCTCAATAATGAATTCTTCTAAACTCACAACATGCTTTGACTCACTAGTCTTCCCGGAGGAAGAGCTAGAAAAGGACGATGTTCTACAGATCGGAGGATCCATGGTCAAGACCTTATGGTCTATTTTTGGTTTGGTCAATATGGCTACAGGTATGGATTTACAGCCCTCAGCGGAATCCTTATCCTAAAACGGGACTTACAACCAGTAAAAATTCACCACAAAACAAAACTTCAAAATAAAACAGAAGATTTTAAACACGAAACTCTAAACAATAAAACACTTTCCTCCCCTTGGCTCTGATACCAGACGGTTCCTAATATTTCCTTCTGGTATCAGAGCCAAGGGGAGGAAAGTGTTTTATTGTTTAGAGTTTCGTGTTTAAAATCTTGTGTTTTATTTTGAAGTTTTGTTTTGTGGTGAATTTTTACTGGTTGTAAATCCCGTTTTAGGATAAGGATTCCGATGAGGGCTGTAAATCCATACCTGTAGCCATATTGACCAAACCAAAAATAGACCATAA
This sequence comes from Citrus sinensis, assembly GCF_022201045.2. NCBI lineage: Eukaryota > Viridiplantae > Streptophyta > Magnoliopsida > Sapindales > Rutaceae > Citrus > Citrus sinensis. The sequence goes on from NC_068562.1 coordinate 18,398,136, forward strand.
GGTCTTGACCATGGATCCTCCGATCTGTAGAACATCGTCCTTTTCTAGCTCTTCTTCTAAGAAAACTAGTGAGTCAAAGCATGTTGTGATTTCAGAAGAATTCATTATTGAGAACTTTGATAAAGCAATTAATTGTTGGGAACTTCCAAAAATTTCCAAAGAAAAGATTTACAAAACAAAAATGCTTGATCTTTTAAAGCATGATTATATTATAAAGACTGAAGAACGTGATATAACTCTTTCAGAGCCTTTTGAAACAATTTATTTGTTTTCAGAAAAATCTTTAAAGAAATTAAAAGAAAAGAATTTCAAATATATTCACATTGGTCTAATCCAAGTAGGAATAAAACCTTTGACCAAAGAAGGCTTGGATACTTCTATCCTTGCTGTCCTTAGAGATGAGCGATTCATCTCTTTTGATGATTCTTTACTAAGTAGTATCGAATCTAGTCTATGTAAAGGTCCCATATCTTTTGATTGTTATCCAAATATAACAATTTCTCTTAAAGACAAAAATATTTTAAAAAGCATGATTTTACAAATCAAGACCCATAATTATCATATGATTAAGGGATCTATCCCAGTTGCATTAATTTTTAAAATTTCTTACAAAGCCATGATTTCTTCATTTAGCACACAGCATAAATACCAGTCGAAAAGAGATGAGACCCTTCTCTTGCAGATTGATTTGTCCAAAGCAAACACGGTCATTCCTAAACCAATCCAATGGAAAGATGTAAATCTTCCAGAGGAATGGATCCTTGAAGGAGCCGCTCCACCAGCGATTCCGAAACAACTTGAGCCCAATACAGAGTTGCAAAATGTGACTCAGTATTCCGATGGTAAGGTCAAACTGTCATTCAGGAGATCTACCTCATCCAGATTTTCTGATAGAGCATCGTGCTCAAGCATTCCTTCATTGGAAAGGAAATTTACAAAAGTACCCTCTGTTATAAATCTCCCTTTTCAGTCGATAAAAAGTCAACCTAAGTTTTCTACTTCAGATATACCTAGTACCTCCATTCGATCAGTTGATTACACCACTAGTGTTCCTCATCCGATCTACACTAGTAATCAACATGTACAAAGTCAGGAAGAGAAGGAATCTTCTCCTCCAACATCTCCTACGTTTTCTGCTGTTACAGAAAATGTTATTAATGTCATTGAAAAAGAATTTGAATTAGATAAAACTTCTCTGCATAATGATTTTTATTCTGATTTAAACAAAGAAAAAAGACTTTGGTTTTTCAAACATTTTTTAAACCAAAGAAAAGAAATCCAACAAACTTATTATGAATTTGTGAATCTTCATAAAGTTCATATATTGTTTTTTGATTGGTTCGAAATATATTCTTCTGATAACAACGTCTCTTATCCTTTTAAAGAGTCAAACCCTATTACTATTAGGAAGAAAGTTTCTGAATGGAAACTTCTTGATAGTGATAGAACTATAGAATCTGAACACCCACCTATTCGGAGTGTAACCGTTGATCACGGTGAACCTCCTGTCCAAATTCGAGCTTCACCTTACAAAATTCCAAAACCAAATGATTCTGAGGCGAATTTAAATAGTATTATCCAACAGAATAATTTCTGTAATACTAACTTAAATACAATCGGAAAGCAGTTGACTAGGATAGAAAACCAAATCCAGAAGTCAACCATTACTGTTCCATCAATTTCTCCTATTCCAACAAAATCAGATTCTGACAAAAAACTTAAGGAACCTATTTTCAAACCCTTTCAGGTTTCGAAAACTAGCCAAAAGCTTGTTCAAGAGTCAAAATCAGATTTTGCTAAAGCCATTAGAGAACAATTAGATAGGATAGAAGCTGCTTCTTCCTCATCTAGCAAAGTTCAGATAGCCCCTGATACTCCTCAATCTAGCAAGATTGGAGTATTAGAGAAAGATGAATAAACTTCTATAGCCTCTTCGGATGTAGAAGCCTTCCAAGAGGAACCCACTCCTAAAGCAAACAAAATTCATTGGGAATTAACCCTTCCCACTGTCAAGACTCCACCAGATCTAGCGATAGATAATAGACCAAGTGTATTAAATCAATCCCGATATAATGCATCTTCAGTCTATGAGTGGAATATTGACGGTATGTCCGAATACAATATCCTAGGATTGTTGCAACAGATGACAATGGCAGCCAATGCCTATAAAACCCAAGCAGGAACCTCTGATCGTGCTATATCAGAAATCCTAATTGCCGGTTTTACTGGTCAACTAAAAGGTTGGTGGGATCATCTTCTCACTAATCAGCAACAATTAGACATTCTAAATTCCATTAACGTCGATGAAAATGGAGCCCCTATTTTTGATGAGTTCAACAACCCTATTCAGGATGCTGTTGCTACTATTATTTTAACCATTTCCCTCCATTTCATTGGTGATCCTTCACACCTCCGGGATAAAAACGCTGAGTTACTACATAATTTAAGATGTAGAAAACTTAGTGAATTTCAGAGCTATAAAACCTCTTTTTTCATCAGACTATTTCTAAGGGATGATGCAAATCATATAACCTGGAAAGAAAAATTTCTTGCTGGATTACCTACCCTTCTAGGTGAAAAAGTAAGAAATTCCATCAAAGCCCTTTATGATAATCGTATTCCTTATGACGAGCTTACCTATGGTGAACTTGTCAGTTTCGTCAATAAAGAAGGTTTAAAGATTTGTCAAGATTTGAAATTACAGAAACGACTTAAGTGGGAGCTTAAGAAGTCTAAACAAGAATTAGGCGGTTTCTGCAAACAATTCAATTATGACCCCTTTAAAACTTCTTATTCCAAAGATTGTAATGGCGAGTGTTCTACTAAACCCCACAGGAAACATTACAAATCAAAAAATTCTAGGAAACCCTTTCGTAATTTTAGAGAACTTCCTTATAAGAAACCTTCGAGCCCTTATAAGAAACTCAAATTCTCTAAAAGAAAAGAGTTTAGAGCCAAACCAAAGACCCCTTTCAATTACAAAGAAGCTATATGCCATAAATGTGGCATGAAAGGTCAAACTGCAAATTATTGCAGGATGAACAAAAAGCTTCATGAACTTAACCTCGATGAAGAGATCCTTTCCAAATTAGCCCCCCTTCTTGTCGAATCTTCTGATTCCGAATCTTCCATGTCGGGAGACAGTGATCCATATCAAGTTGATGAGTTTTTTGACTCAGATGACTCTGTATCTAGCAGTAGTGAATCTGAATCTGATTCTTATTTAAAGAAAATCAATGTTTTGACTAAAGACCAAGAAACTTTTCTTGAACTTGTAAAGCATATTTCTGATCCAAATCTTCAAAAAGAATATCTTGATAAACTTTTGAAAACTTTAGATTTTAATAAAGCCGAGACTTCTAAAGTCCCAATTGTTAAAAAGAATTCTTATGATCTTACTCAAATTTTGGATAAAAAGAAAACAAAGAAGACGGTTCCTAATATCCAAGATCTTCAGAAAGAGATAAAAGAAATCAAATGTGAAATCAGAGATTTAAAAGAAAAACAAAAAAGTGATTCTGATACTATCCAACTCCTTTTACAAAAACAATTACAGGATAATTCAGACAATGAATCTAATCCTGATGATGGTGATGATATTAAAGTAGAAAACATTGAGTCAGTACCCAATGATTTTCTATTTGTTTTAAAACAAATCACCACAAGAAAGTATTTGATTAAAGTCACTTTAATCTTTTCTGATGATTTTGTAATGGACGCCATTGCCCTTTTTGATACTGGCGCCGATTTAAATTGCATTAGAGAAGACATCGTCCCCAAAAGATTTCATGAAAAAACAAAAGAAAGACTTTCTGCCGCTAATAATTCAAAACTGAATGTCAGTTCCAAGGTTGAAGCCTCAATCCATAATAATGGTTTTGATTTTAAAACTTCTTTTGTCCTCACAAATGATATTCATCATGCCATCATTTTGGGAACTCCTTTTATAAATCTTATAACTCCATATACTGTCAATTATGATAGTATATCCTTCAAAGCAACAAACAAGAGACTTGTTTTCCCTTTTATTGAAAAACCTAAAACAAGGAATTTGAATATTGTCAAAGCCTGTTCTGTTTATCAAAACAGAATAAATAACCTACTTAAATCAAAACAGTGTGATTTAATGTTTTTACAAAAGGATTTAAACTTACAAAGAATTGAAAGCCAGTTACAAAGTAATTTCACTAAAAGAAAGATTTCTGATTTCAAAACTCTCATTGAAAAAGAGATTTGTGCCGATCTACCTTCTGCTTTTTGGGACAGAAAACAACACATGGTAGATCTACCTTATGAAACTTCTTTTAATGAAAGACAAATCCCCACTAAAGCACGTCCAATCCAGATGAACATGGAATTGGAACAATATTGCAAAAATGAAATCAAAGATTTAGAGTCAAAAGGACTCATTGTTAAGTCAAGGTCCCCATGGTCTTGTGCCGCTTTTTATGTTAATAAAAATTCTGAAATTGAAAGAGGCACTCCTCGATTAGTTATAAACTACAAGCCTCTTAATAACGCTCTAAAATGGATTAGGTACCCAATACCTAATAAAAAGGATTTACTTCAAAAATTATGTTCTGCTCTTATTTTTTCAAAATTCGACATGAAATCTGGTTTTTGGCAAATTCAAATTCATCCTAAAGACCGTTACAAAACTACTTTTACTGTTCCATTTGGACAGTATGAGTGGACTGTTATGCCCTTTGGCTTAAAGAATGCACCCTCAGAATTTCAAAGAATTATGAATGATATTTATAATCCTTATTCTGATTTTTGCATTGTTTACATTGACGATGTATTGATATTTTCAAATTCTATCGATCAACATTTCAAACATTTAAAGACTTTTTATTTTGCCACCAGAAATGCTGGATTGGCAATTTCCAGTTCTAAAGTTTCTTTATTTCAAACAAGAGTCAGATTCATTGGTCATCATATTTCTAAAGGAACAATCACTCCAATTGAGAGATCTCTTTTGTTTGCCGATAAATTTCCTGATAAAATTCTTGACAAAACCCAATTACAAAGATTTCTTGGAAGTTTAAATTATGTTCTTGATTTCTGTCCTAACATTAATAGAATGTCTAAACCCTTACATGATAGATTAAAGAAAAAACCTGTTCCTTGGACAGATGAACATACCAAGGTTGTAAAGCTTATAAAGAATTCTGTGAAAAGCATCCCATGTTGATATCTTGCTAATCCTACATTACCTAAAATTGTTGAAACTGATGCATCTGATTTAGGTTATGGAGGCATATTAAAGCAAAAAGAAAATGATAAAGAACAGATAGTACAATATGTTTCTGCACATTGGAATGATTGCCAGAAAAATTATTCTACTATCAAAAAAGAAATTCTTTCCATTGTTTTATGCATTACAAAATTTCAAAGTGATTTATTAAATCAAAAATTCCTACTTAGAATTGATTGCAAAGCTACAAAACATGTTTTGGAAAAAGATGTTCAAAATATTGCATCAAAACAGATTTTTGCATGATGGCAAGCTATTTTAAGTATTTTTGATTTTGATATTGAATATATTAAAGGTGATACAAATTTTATTCCTGATTTCCTAACTCGGGAATTTCTTCAAAACAGATAATGCCGCCAAAGAAGAAAGACAGAGGTAAAGCTGTTCTTAATGATTCTGAATCTAGAGCAACCTCTAAAGAACCCCAAGCTACCCCTTCTAAAGAAAAATTACTTTCCTCAGCCATGCCTATTAAATCTTGGATAGAAATGGTTGAAGAACATGGTGCCCATTACAAAACCACTTATTCTGATGATCAAGTAAAACAATGGATGAGTTCCATTACAAAGTCTCCTGAGCTTATGCTCGCCTTACAAAACCTTTCCCAAAGCCAGATTTTCCCAAAAGAAGAAAAAGAAAACCCTATCTCAAAAGAAATCTCAAAACCCTCTTTTCAAAATGTGATTGTTTCTGGTGAAAGCTCTTCTTCCCAAATTGTGCTTTCCCAACCATCACCTTCAAAGAAAACCTCCGATTGGTTTGATAAAACCCATTTTCAAAATATCATTTCTTTAGAAGATGGATTTTACCATGCTGATCCTTTTCAAGCAATTTCAAAGTTTTTCCCTAAGGGCTGGTTTTTTAAACCATGGGATTTAACAAAGCCACAATCCTACTATCAAAGCATTTTAGAAATCACTGATTCAGTTAAGTTCAAATATTTTTTTCTCAGTGAATCACATTTTGATCCAGCCTATTCCACGGCTACTATTTTAAAAGTTTTGAGCCCGAACCAATGGGATGACCTACTCCATAATTTTAAAACTTTCCCTTTAAATTTTCAAACACGTTTACCACATTGTCGGACTTATTCCTACTGGGATTACCAACAAGCCTGGTATAATACCTTTTTTATCCAAAATCCTAAAAAATCCCATTCTTGGTTATTTTTCTTTAACCCAAAAATAACTGTCCAAAGCCTTCCAAACTGGTTCCATCATTGGTGGAATACTTTTGGCCCAATACCACAAATTTTAACCCAGAATGTCACCCATTGTCTAAACTTCTTCAAAGCCCACTATACTCCCTCTGATTCCGAGAAAAGGTTTCCCCTATTTCTCTGTTTCTGTACAAATTTCTTCCTTCCATGGGTATGGATGTGGAACCTTAGGCTTCATACCCAAGATTCCCAACTCATCCTTCAAAGAACCTTTAGAGTAAAATGGTGGTCCAAATTTGACGAACAGTCAAAATTGACTGAAAATTTGGTCCGAGATTGGCTCTCTGCCAAAGGCCTTCTTCAACCCACCATAACACATTCCAAAGCCCAACAAACCTTTTTGACCCAAAAGTCCAAAGCCCAATCACTATTGGCAGGTGCCAAAACAGAAGAAGAATACTTCAAAGCCATGGAACAGCTCCTCGCCTCTCGGTCAAAATCATCAGTAGCTGACACCTCTGAAGACGAAGAAGAAGATGAAGATGAAGAGCCATTCATTTCTCTTGGAGATGATAATAAAGATGACTGTTTCGGAATTTTCTCTCCAGTAAAGCATTGTAAATAATTATTTGATTATTTACTTAAAAAAAATTATTATTAATTATTTTGTTTCAAAGAACTTAATTATTATCCGGTAAAGCAAAAGTGATTTGGTATATCAGCTGGAATACTCGAGAGTGCGGGCTACTGGTCCAAAGGGTTATTAAAAATCGGCTTTAAAATAACTAAGCCGGAACCATCTCTCAGATAACAACGCTACGTACCATATCAAGTTTAAAATTTTGACTAGCCGTGTTATATCCAAAGCAAAGCAATTCCATTTAAAGAATCTAAACATTATTCGGTAAAGCACTCTGTATAAAACGAATTAACCGCAATTCAATTTCATTTTAATCAAAGCAATCCATAAAGAACTATTTTGAAAGCACATCCATCCTTCGATCCTATTTCCTTCTGGTATCAGAGCCAAGGGGAGGAAAGTGTTTTATTGTTTAGAGTTTCGTGTTTAAAATCTTGTGTTTTATTTTGAAGTTTTGTTTTGTGGTGAATTTTTACTAGTTGTAAGTCCCGTTTTAGGATAAGGATTCCGCTGAGGGCTGTAAATCCATACCTGTAGCCATATTGACCAAACCAAAAATAGACCATAAGGTCTTGACCATGGATCCTCCGATCTGTAGAACATCGTCCTTTTCTAGCTCTTCTTCTGGGAAGACTAGTGAGTCAAAACATGTTGTGAGTTCAGAAGAATTCATTATTGAGAACTTTGATAAAGCAATTGATTGTTGGGAACTTCCAAAAATTTCCAAAGAAAAGATTTACAAAACAAAAATGCTTGATCTTTTAAAGCATGATTATATTATAAAGACTGAAGAACGTGATATAACTCTTTCAGAGCCTTTTGAAACAATTTATTTGTTTTCAGAAAAATCTTTAAAGAAATTAAAAGAAAAGAATTTCAAATATATTCACATTGGTCTAATCCAAGTAGGAATAAAACCTTTGACCAAAGAAGGCTTGGATACTTCTATCCTTGCTGTCCTTAGAGATGGGCGATTCATCTCTTTTGATGATTCTTTACTAAGTAGTATCGAATCTAGTCTATGTAAAAGTCCCATATCTTTTGATTGTTATCCAAATATAACAATTTCTCTTAAAGACAAAAATATTTTAAAAAGCATGATTTTACAAATCAAGACCCATAATTATCATATGATTAAGGGATCTATCCCAGTTGCATTAATTTTTAAAATTTCTTACAAAGCCATGATTTCTGCATTTAGCACACAGCATAAATACCAGTCGAAAAGAGATGAGACCCTTCTCTTGCAGACTGATTTGTCCAACGCAAACACGGTCATTCCTAAACCAATAATAATAATAGTATTATTATTAAGTTTAATAATTTTGTTTCCTAATTGAATAAGGATAATTTTAGATTTTTGTAATAAATGTCAGATTATATATGAAATTATATTAAGTATAAACATGATTCTCAAAATCAAATTTTGACAAACTATTTCTTTCTTGCTTTTAAAAATCTGTTGTAGGATAGGGTAAGTTTGCTAAAAATGAATTTTAAAAACATTTATCAAAATCTAAAATTAGCTTTTAGATTTCCAAAATCATTTTTGAGCATATAAAAAGTAATCCCAAATGGGTCTTTAGTTTATTTTATATATAATATAATATTTATGAATAAAAGCCGACTATTTAATTTCAACGATATTGTTATAAGAAACAGTGGTGAATCTTGTATGTGACTAGGAGGGGCTGCCTTGCTGGCTAAAAATATAAATAAATAAAAATAAAAAGTTCTAAGAATAAAAGAGAAAATTATTTTAAGTTTTTAATTAACCTATTAAATTTATTAAAATAGCCCTCATGAACTCGTAAACCCATAAAATTTGAACTTTAGCATTTAAGAATTATATAAGTTTGAGTTTAATTAAAATAATAATAGCCCACAACCTAAAACATTTTTTTATTCCCAAAAATACTATTAATTCTTCTAGTTTATAGTAGTAGAAAGAATGTTTTCAGTAATGAAATTCTTAGGGAATTATCTCTAGAATCGAATAGAAGATCATTAGATGAATGATAATTTAGTTGTTTATATAGAAAATAATGCATTTAGTAGTATTAATAATGTGTCTATTGCATAACATTTTCAAAATATGAAAATGTCTCGAGAACAATAGCAAATTTATTTATCAAATATTTTATATATTCAAAGGTTTTATGGTTTGTTATTATCTAATTTAATCCTGGTAGATTAATTTTCTGGATCCATCACTCACAAAAAAAATATATTATTTTATTTTAATCAAATAAATAAATTGGGGGTGTTGGTTAGCATTTAACTTAAATATTAAAATCACTTCGGGTTGGAACAAGAGATTGGAAAAAGATTCAAAGATAGAACCTCAACAAACCAAAATCTCTGTAGAAAAATGGAGACACCATGACAATGATAGTAGATATCATAAGTTTTTTTTTTTAAAAAAAAAACAGAATGCGAAAGAGCAATCAGATATTTTGTGAGAGTAAAAATAATTTCATACGGACAATGGGTCCTTTTCATTTCAATGATTAAAAAATCGAATTAATTCTGTAATAAAGTAGCGATAGAAGTTAAAGATTGATATGGTTAAGGCCTAAGGGGGTCCAGCATGTTAGCAGATATCGGAACATAGCTGGACCTTAGTTGATAAAACAATCATATAATCCTAAATTTTGACTCATCAGCACTAGGTATTTTAATTTTTTGAACTTAAATAAAAGGTTGGGGTTATTTTTTAATTATTAATTCACGAACTCATCATCAAAGGTTTTTTTTTTAAAAAAAAACAATTACTTTATACACTTACTTAAACATCAAATATATCATTGATAAAATTAATTTTTTATTTCTACTAAATAAATTAATTAAAACAATATATAAAAATTGATTAAATTATTTACATGCTCACTAGTTTCAATTCCATATCTCTAGCAATTAACAATTGAAGTTGTGGAAGAAGTTCCCAAGTGTGAAGTATAAAATTACTTTGATTCTAAATCCTTATTAAAAAGATTATAAACTTATTCATGAAGCTCCTAAATGCAACAATAAATGAAGGGTAAGCGTTAATTTTTTTAAAATGATTTAATTAGGTGTAGATTTGTCAATTATGTTATTACATATCTAATTCAAGTAAAGACTTGATACATAAGTGACTATTAATATTAGAATTAAAAGTAAAATTCTACACCTAAAGAATTAAAAAAAAAACATTATTAATTGGTAAATAATATATTTTTATTGCAGATTGACATTATTGACTGTATATTGAATAAGTATTATGAAAAAAAGATTAAATACAAATTAAGAACAAGAGATTAAATTCATATTCACATTTATCATAAAATATAGTTTGTAATTAACACATGGTATTACTATATATTAAATTAATTAATTAATAAGAAAGAGTATTAATTCAATCAGTGAAATTAACTATCAACACACCTAAATGTAAAAAAATTAAAATATTATGAACTTATGTGTCAAAATATTGAACTTTTTTCGCATTTTAATTTTGTAGCAAACATTAGGGACTGTAATCTTAATAACCTTACAAAAACATTTTAGCCATTAAATTGGTTTTGAAAATATCGTAACGGTGGATTAGGAAGAGACAAAAAATAGGGCATGTTACCGCAGTGGTAACATAGCTGAAACCCCCTAGTTAAGGAGTTAATTGACAAAAAATAAGGATGGATTTAATTGATGAGATAGGATCAAGAGTGTTAAGTATAAGCTCAGGCTTGGTTAAATTGAGCTTGGCTTACTAATTAGTTTTAGTTAGTTAGAGTACTTGCTAACATGGTTGCCGAGTCAGCCAAGATTGTTACAAAGTTTGTTATTAGTTAACAGCATTAGATACATCAAGTGTGTGTGTGTAGAATCTTCTAGATGCACATATAAATAAGCTTGTATTTTCTAGATTCAATTCAGATCAATAATATAGAAAATTTAACTTCATACATTCTATTTATTTTCTTAGAAAACAAACACAATTGCAATATCATACAAAAGTTAATTTGGTATCAGAACTTCGATCACATTCTTCAATGGCTACTTTTGGTTCAAACACAAACATTTCTTCATCTATTTCATAATTCACCTTCACAACTCCAATCAACCTTTATCGCTCAAACTATATGATCTAGAAATCTCATATCCTATCCTCAATTCAAGCTAATGATCTAGAAGGTTTTTTTTAATGAATCAAAGACTTGTCCTGATCAGTTTCTTGATGATGAATCTAGAAATTCAACCAGTTCTTTTCATGAAAATCTAGTGTTTGTTCCTTGGAAGAAACAAGACTAGATGCTCTTGAGTTGGCTTTTCTCATCCACTAATGTTGAAATTCTTAGCTTAGTGGTAACTTCTAAATCTTTTCTTAAGCTTTGGAATAGCTTAGAACAACAGTTTGGATTTGAATCTACAGGCTAAAAGTTCGCTTGAAAATGTTGTTGAATAATCTCAACAAAGCTCTATGCCCATTACAAAATATTTTGGTAAATTGAGTGTCTATAACTGATGAGTTAACTATTGTTGTTAGTCCAATTAATAACTTAGACTTCATTACTCAATAAATTTTTGGTTTAAGATAGCCTTATTATCGTGTTATGGTGTACATTGAAACTAATGTTCTTAAAATGAGTGTTAATGAAGCTTATTCTATGCTTTTAACTCATGAGGCTAGATTGGAGAGTAGGTACTCTTATGTTAGTAAAGAGGCTAAGATGAATTATGTTGCTAACCTAGTTCAAACTAGAAATAATCAAGAAAAAAGAAATTACAATGCTGGATGGAACAATAACAACCAAGGTAATTGGACTAAAAATTACCCAAGTAATTAGACTGGAAATTCTATGAGCAAGTTTGAAGGAGGAAGTTGGAATAGAAACTATGGTAATAGGCGAAACTCGGGACCTATGAGAGAAGGTAATGTAGGTTACGGTTTAAGAAGGGGATAATAGAGTGGAAACTCAAGGCAAAGGTGGATTTCCTACTAGTTTTAACGGTCTTGGAAGAGGAAGAGGCAAAGCTAATTTCACATGCCAAATATTTTTTTTCAAATATAACCACTTATCTACTAAGTGTAGAGACAGGTTCAACAAAAACTTCATTCAAAATCCTTTAGCACAAGGCTTTTCTCCAAGTTAAAATTAAGGTCCAAGAGTTGCTTACAGGGTGACATAAGGAGTTGTAGATCAGGGGTGGTATCTAGATAGTGGAGCTACTCATCATTTCACTAATGTTGTGCAAAGTCTAACTGATGGTAAGCCTCAAACTGTTTCTTAATTGCTCCTTGGGGATGGAAAAGGTCTTTCTATTACTCATGTCGACTATACCTATTTCTACACTTCCTTAGAGCCTTATTACATTTTACTAATATGCTGTGTGTTAACAATATCACCAAAACCCTAATCAGTGTGTGAAAACTTCTTGCTGATAATAATGTAATAATATAATTCTCTTCACATTTTCTTTCATAAAGGACAAGATGAGGGGAACTGTTCGCATAGAGAATGGCTAAAGGTGGCCTTTACAAGTTACTATCTCAAGATGATTTATTCTCAAATTCTGAAGTTTAGTTCTTGAAACCAAGTTCAATGTTCTCTAATATTTCTAAAAATAAAAGTGTAAACTCCCTTTTAAAGTATGTCAAATCAGTATCTATTGGTTTAGTTTCTTCCAATAATCCTCTTGCAAGTTACAATACATTAGGTTGTATCCTAATTCAATTGTTACACAATAGACTTGGTCATCCAAACAACAATCTCACAAACATTCCCTCAAAGAATCAATTTTTACCTACTATCAATGTTCATTCTCTTGTTTTTGTGATGCTTGTCAACATGGGAAACTACATAAGTTTTAATTTCCTATTACTAAAATCAAATCTAGGTCTCCGCTTGAATTAATATATGCTTATCTATAGGGACTAGCATCTGTACAATCCAATGATAGATATAAATATTATATTTCTTTTATAAATGACTATACAAAATACAATTGGCTATTTCTTTTCACTTTAAAATCAAAAGCCTTAGATATATTCAAATGTTTCAAGCTTCTTGCTGAAAACCAATTCTCTTTATCAATTAAAACTTTTGCAATTTGACATAGGGGGTGAATTTAGAGCTTTGGTTCATTTCTTCAATAGCAAAAGATACATCTTAAGTATAATTGTCTATGTACACATCATCAAAATAGTGTTGTAGACAAAAAATATAAACATCTTATTGAAATTGGCCTTACTCTTCTTGTTTAAGCAAAACTTCCACTTACCTTTTAATGTGAAGCTTTTCATACAACTTTATATTTTATTAATAGGATGCCCACACCTCTGTTGAACAATGAAACACCTTACAAAAAATTGCATCATCAGTCACCTGATTATAAACTTCTCAAAGTCTTTGGATGTTCTTATTTTCCTCTATTAAGGCTTTACAGTTAGTACAAGTTTAATTTTCACACACAAAAATGTGTTTGTATTGGTGACAGTCCCATGTAAATGTCTAGACGAGTCAAGTAAGATCTATACTATTAGATATGTCACCTTTAATGAGTTTGGGTTCCTTTGTTCATACAAGAGGGTGTCTTGTATGAAAACATCCTATGATCACTAGAGCTAAATTTGGAATATGCAAGTCCAAAACTTATCTAGCAGCAACACAGGATAGTGAACCAACTAGTATTAAAGCAGCTTTATCAAAATTAACAGTAGTATATGGCTATAAAAGAGAAATTTGATGCTCCGGAAAGTTACGTGGATTCTAGTTCTTTCTAATTCAATAACAAAGGTTGCAAGCAACAAATATGTATGTAGAATCAACTATAATCCAGATGAGAGCATTGCAAGTATAAAGCATGCCTAGTTGCTAAATGATTTCATTAAACACATGAGGTAAATTGCTTTCAAATATTTAGCCCTATTGTCAAGCCTGATACAATCAAAGTTATTTTTAGCCTAATAGTGATGCAACATTGGACTATTAGGCAGTTGGACATCAATAATGCATTCCTTAATCGAATCCTTGCAAAAGATGTCTACCTGCACCAACCAGAGGGTATCATTGACTTCGAATTTTCTTTTTATGTCTACAAGTAAAACAAGGGCTAATATGGTCTTAAGCAAGCATCGAGAGCCTGATATGATCAGTTGAAAAGCTCAATGGTACAAAGGGATTTCACAACCTCTAAATCTGACACTTTTATTTTTATTAAACATGTTGTTGCTAATATTTTAGTCATCTTAATCTATGTGGATGATATATTTATCACTGGTTCCAATTCAAATTTAATAAAATATATAATTAGCAAACTTGATCACACATATGCTCTTAAAGACTTTGGATAGTTTAACTACTTTCTTAGTTTAGAGGTTACTCTTATTTTAGATGGCTTGCATCTTCCTTCTTGCATCAAATTGGCTTCCGCAATGCTATCTCCGATGCTTCCTTATTTATTTACAGTCACGAGGGCATCATTGCATTCTACTCTATGTTGATGATCTTACCCTCACTAACAACATGATCAATATTTATTCACTTATTGTCAAAAAGTTTCTCAATTAAGGACCTTAGCAGTTTGCACTATTTTTTGGGCTTTGAAGTCATTCCCACAACTATTGGTTTGTTTTTGTCAAAACATAAGTATATATATTATCTTCTCTCAAAGATTAATATTTGTGAAGCTAAACTCGTGTCAACTCCTACTACATCATAAAAATTATTTGATGGTGCATATTCCATTGGCAGTTTGCATAAGACCTAACATTTCATTCACCATCAATCAATTGCCACAATTTATGCATAACCCAAGTTTTCTTTATTGGAAAGCAATTAAATGTGTTCTTCGTTACTTAAACAACATCACTTCTTAAGCTTATTTTTCTAAAGGAATTCACCTTACCTTATCCATGTTTACTCTGATGTTAACCGGGGGGGGGGGGGGGGGGGGGGGGGGAATGAATCTATGTATTCTGCATAAGCTTATATGGTTTATCTAGGTGGCAATCCAATCTCGTGGTGCTCAAACAAACAAGAATTAGTGATGCGTTCCACAACAGAAGCTGAGTACTTGGCTATTGCAAATGCAGCCTCTAAAGTTTGATGGGTTCAAAATTTAGCTCATGAACTAGGCCTTCACTTGATTCACACTCCTACCATCTACTGTGATAATACTTGAACCTGTTTGTGTCACAATCTATTCTTCAATTCAACAATAAAACTATAAATTATTTTAAATATTAAAAGATTTGTTTTAATATTATGAGTTAGTTAGCTATAGCTTATTATTATTCTATTTGCATTTATGAAAAAAATTAATTTTTTTTCCTTTTGTTACTATATTCAAATGATGTAATGGTCAAAATGGGTTTGTGAGAAATTTTTTTTAAACTTGATGGTCTACATTTATGTTTAAGAAAGCCACAGAGGTATAAGTATTCTTCTCTCTCTCTCTCTCTTTTAATTGTAAGAGCATTTTCAAAAGGCTCTATTAATTTTACTCTTCAAATATTTATTTGCTTACTTATGTGGCAAATAGGAGAGTAAAAAAATATATTATTCTCCAAAAGACTCTTAAAATAAAATAAGTTAATATTATTTTAATCAAATAAATATTTCTTTCAAAGGAAAAATAAATGGTAATTAAAGCACTTCTCTTTCTCTTTCCAATAAAAAATTATAAAATATAAATTGAAGAAGGAGAAATCAACTCTACAAAATTGAAGAGAGATAATCATTTCTTATTTAAAATATCTTAATTGGAGTGTCTTTTGAAATCTTAAATGCTGATATATCTCTTCAAATAAATAATAAAATCTTATTTGAAAATTGTTTTGGAGATGCTCTAAAGGCTTTGTTGCAACTTACTCTATTCTATTTAAGTGGGTGTGATTGATTATAATAAAATAAGGGCAAGTGGTGTGCTAGTAATTTATATATTATTTTAATGCTTTCCTAACTTATTTTATGTTAAGTTATATTTTATTATATTAATTTTTATTTTTATTTTTAAATTTTGTCATTGTAGGAATATTGGAAATATTTAAGTGAAAGGAAGCGAAAAGAGAAAACAAATTGGAGCTTAATGGAAATAATTGCAGATTGTGGGAGAAAAGATGAAATAATAATGCTTAAAGGAGAAATTATTAAATTTATTGCCAAATAATTTTATAGATTTATTGGCTATTTATACAAGTCACGTGCATAATTACATAAGCATTGGCCTTTGATTCAAGTTGGCTTCACGTGCATGCATAAACTTAAGTGGCGGCTTGGCTTTTGTTTTTAATCCTTTCCATGTGATGATTTTTTTTTTTTTTTTGAGGAGAAAAACTCAGCTTCTATTGATTAAACTTCGACAGTAACAACATGATTTGGACTGGAAAATCATTTGTCCAAATTTCAAGGTTTTCAAAATCTAAGGCCACCTTAGCTAATGCATGAGCCATTACATTGCAGTTCATAGGAACGTGATGGATAGGGAAATAATTCTGATTCTGTAGCTTTGCCTGGATTTCCTCAATGTTCCAGCATATCTCAGTCCTGCTACTTCTTTTACCCATAGAGAGCTCTACCACCTATTTGCAATCTGATTCGATTATTGAAGGCATGCAATTTGTCTGTTGAGCCACTTGAAATCCGAAAATCACTGCTTCAGCCTCCATGTTTGCCACATCTCCTTTAAAAAAGACCTTTTGCACTGCTGCAGCAACTATCTCACCCTTTGTGTTTTTAATTACTACCCCCAATCCTGCTTTTGACTGAGAAACTTGGATAGCTGCGTCCACATTCACTTTGAATCTGTTAGCTGGAGGGGGCTCCCAATTTTGCTGGCTATTCTTATGACTCGTCGAACCTTGAGCACTTGGACTTTTAATTCGTCTGTACGACTCCACAACAGCTCCTGCCCTTGCTGCTGTCACAGTTGGATCTTTTTTCTTTCATTCTATCACAAAGCAGTTTCTTGCATACCAGACGGCCCAGCAAATCGCAATTATTTGCTCCACATCTTCTTTCTTTCTCTTCTTTGCCATCTCTTACAGAACGCTTAACATGTCCTGATGAGCCATCCGTTTGATTTCTTCATGAAATTCTGTCAATTTCCACACTTTGCAAGCATCTTTACACTCCATTAATGCATGGAAAGCATCTTCACTTTTACAACATCTCTGGCAGACTAGAGTCCTTACCACTTTTTTCTTCCATAAATTGTTTGTTGTTAGAAGCATGTTCTGAGCAGCCCTCCACATAAAGATTTTCATTTTCTCTAGGATGGCTGCCGCCCAAATAACTCTCCACTGAGTCTTGGAAATATCTGAGCAGCTTGGGAGGCCTGGGAATTTTAGTCTCGCTGCCACCTGGTGCCCACTTTTAACTGTATAGTTGCCATGCTTGTCAAATTTCCAAATCAAAGCATCTTGTCGAGGATTTCGAGGAAAAGGAGTTCTCAAAATCCTTTATGCAGCGTCACTTGAAAAGTAATGAGCCACCACGTCCTTCCTCCACTGATTATCCCCATCAATGAAATCAGCTACCAGGGCATTATGTTGCAGATCAGGCTGTTTGATTTCTCTAGAGAGCTCCATGTTCTAGATCCAATTGCTATTCAAAACAGGCACCTGCATCCCATTCCTTATCCTCTATCGAACTCCTTTATGTAAAACTTGTCAGCCCTATAAAATGCTTCTCCAAACAAAAGAGGGGTTGGACCCTAGCTTTGCCTCCATAAATCCAGTGTGTTTGAAGTATTTAGCCTTTAAAATTTTTTCCATTAGAGATTCAGGATTTTGCAAAATTCTCCACCTCTGCTTGGCTATTAGAGCCTAATTGAAACTTGAGAAATTTCTGAACCCCATTCCACCTCTTGTCTTGGCATGACACATTCGTTCCCATCTTGCCTAGTGGATGCAGCCTTGAGTTTTGGAGGATCCCCACCAAAATCTTGCTAGGGCTCTTTTAATGTCTTCACAGAGAGTTTGGGGAATCTTGAATACGCTCACTGCGTAAGCTGGAACAGCTTGCACTACAGCTTTTATAAGGACTTCTTTTCCCCCACATGAGAATCTTTTACTTTGCCAACTGGATAACTTATTCAAGACTCTTAGCTTTATGTCATTGAAAAATCTGATCTTACTTCTCCCCACCATAGATGGTAAGCCAAGATATTTCTCGTGCTTAGAGACCACATTCAGCCCAAAGATGCTTTTAATCTCCTCCTTTTGACTTTGGTTTGCCCCCGAGCTAAAAAACATGGATGACTTATCATAGTTTATGACCTGGCCTGATGCAGTTGCATAATCATCAATTATTTGCTTTAAATTTCTGCAATCAATGGTTGATGCCCTTGTAAACACCAAACTATCATCTGCAAATAGCAGATGAGTGACTGACAGGTCTCTATTAAACTTCAGCCCATGTATTTGACCCCTGTTTTCAGCTTGCAGCAACATATTCGAAAATATTTCTGCACACATGATGAAGATATAAGGCGAGAGAGGACAACCTTGCCTTAAACCTCTTTGCGGAATGATAAAACCCCTAGGCACTCCATTGATCAAAACTGAGAAGCTTGCTGTAGAGATGCATTTCATAATCAAATTCACCCATTTAACAGGAAAACCCATCTTTTGCATTATGCATTTTACAAAATTCCACTCAATCTATCATACGCTTTACTAATGTCTAACTTCAAAGCCACCAGCCCTTGTCTCTTACTCCTATTCAATCTTATTTTATTCAAACACTCATAACCTATAACAATGTTATCGGTAATAAGTCTATTTGGTATAAAGGCACTTTGCGTAGGGGAGATGATATCATTTAAAATTTTCTTTAGCCTATTAGCCACTATTTTTGCAATAATTCTATAAATAACGTTGCAAAGGCTAATTGGCCTAAATGCATTCATTGTCCTAGGCTTTCTCAGTTTTGGAATCAAGGCAATGAAAGTATGATTCAAAGGTGCGATGTTACCTCCCTCATTCAAAATGTGAAGACATGTCGTGATCACTCCCTCTTTCACGGAGCTCCAGTGCTTCTGAAAAAAAGCTACAGGGAGTCTGTCTGGGCCTGGCGCTTTCGTGGGACACATTTGGGCAAGGGCTTCTACAATTTCTTCCTCTGTAAACAACTGATCCAAATAGTCTTCCATCTCTCCAGTGATCTTGGCTGGAAGGTCTGAGATAGCCGCATCCATTTGTTCTTGTGAAGGCATAGTTGTGGTGAAAATTTTTTTGAAGTGCTCACCGAACATCTTTTCCACCACTTCCATATCTTTAATCCAGCTGCCATTTTCATCTTCCAGACCTCTTATTCTGTTTTTTTCCTTTCTTGTCGAGGCTTTTGAGTGGAAAAATTTCGTATTCTTGTCTCCCTCTTTTAGCCAATCCGCCCTCGATCGTTGCTTCCAAAAATTTTCATCATCCAGAAGGATGTTGTCAATCTGATTTTCTATTCTTCTAACTTCCTCCCCACTTTTGAGATGGCTGCAATTGCTCTTTAACTCATTGAGCTTATTGGTTAACTCCTCCAACTTTCTTTTCCTCCCACCGAACTCCTCTTTACTCCAAATCTTCAGCCTAGCTAAAGAGACTTTTGAGATCTTCTTGAACATTTCAACTGGATTTCTGCCGCTCCAACAGCTGCCTTCTTCTCATTCATTCTTGATAATTTCCTTGCACCTCTCATAAGGACTCAACATATCTTCATAGTGGCACCTGTGGGGAGTTCTCTTTTCATTTCTTTCTTCCTCTCCTTTTTCCAAGACCTCTAACATAATAGGATTATGATCTGAGCTCCAAGAAATTAGATTCACCGTTGCCTTGTCTTGAAAATGGTTTCTCCAGCTGCTGCTTCCCAAAAATCTGTCCAACTTCTCTTCAATTATATTTTCACCGAACCTCCTGTTTGATCACTTGAAAAAGTAGCCCGTGCTCCCTAAATCAGTTAGATCACAGTCTCTTATTGCTTCCCTAAAATCATTTACCATACACACTCTCCTGTCTTTTCCCCCTAGCTTCTCGTTCAGATTTAACACCTCATTAAAGTCTCCAAAGCATAACCATTGCAAGGAAGATAAGGTATTTAACCTTCTTAAGAGCTCCCAAGTAAACTTTTTCTGGTCTGATTCCGGATGGCCATACACCCCCGTACACCTCCAGTTACTCCCAGTTTCGTTGTAAACCACAACATCTACATGATGCTTGCTGTACGATTTAATCTCCACATTTATCTCAAGAGTCCACATCATGGCCAAGCCACCCCCTAACCCATCTCTACTAACAGCAAAGCAGTTCTGGAACCTTAAATCATTTGCTCTCTCTTGCATTTGTTTTGCCGTCATTTTTGTTTCGCAGAAAAAACAAATATGAGGCTTGTGCTTCTGCAAGAGTTGCTGGGCTTCACGGAACGTTCGGCTTGTGCCCAGCCCCCAAACGTTTCAGCTTAAGAGTTTCATTGTTGTCGGCGGTGCTGGTTCCCAGCCACCGCCGATATCTCTTTCTCCACATTATGAAATTCCACTATGTTTCCACTTCTATCATTCTCAAAATTCAAAAAAGCAGCTCCTGTGTTAGCTTCCAAGTGCTGTGCTACTGTTTCAAATTGTTGTGGGCTAGTTAGCTTACTCTTCTTTGGCTTAGGATTTTCCCAATCTATCGAGCTGCTAGGCCTTTTTGCTTTTTTGATCCCTTCCTTTATTCCCCTCATTTCTACCACATTACAGGCTTGGTACTTCCACTTCTTTTTTCTAGGCCTTGTTTTTTCCGTGTTAGGCCCACTCTCATTGCTTTCAATTTCGGATTCCATCAGACTCTAGGGTCCTCCAGCTTTTTGTTTACAGCTCAGCTCATCCAGAACACCCATCATTTCCTCCCTTTCTTGCTCAAAATTTCCCACTCTTTCTGAAGACCCATCATTTTTATTTTTATTTTGATTTTGACATTGCTCATTTCTTTCTCGCTGTTTTTCTTTCCCGCCCATAATTTCATTCTTCTCGAGCACTTCCCATCGGGTGGTGGCATCATGTTCTGACCTTTTACATACCGTACAGCTATCACCTGGTGCTCCATGATCTATGACCTCTAGCATTAATTGTGCCTCACCTACCTTCTGACTTTCTCCCATTTGTTTACTTTCACTATCCATACCCGGATTCAGTCGGGTCTGGATCATATCATCACCTCCGCCCGATTCTCCACATTTGCCTTGGTTCTCTTCTGTTTGGCTTCTACTTGGTGCTCTCTTTGTTGGCATTGTGAAGCCTGTTTGAGCTCTGGTAGGTTCCGAATCCCATCTTTCTCTCCCTCTGTTCTGTCTTATTCTTTCGGATATAGTGATTGCCTTCAACCATGGGCCATATGGAAGTTCATCCTTTGATTATGACTTATAATGGACACATTCCCTAAATTGGTGCCCTATTCTCCCACAACAGAAATAGAAATCGGGTAGTCGTTCATACATTACTCTCATAGGAATGTCTTCTTCTTCTTCCCCTTATTGTTCTAATTCTATCAACTTTTTCAGCGGCTTTGTGAAGTCTATCGAGATCCTCATTCTTAGGAATTGTCCAAAACACTCCCCAGTAGCGTCTGTATCTATTTCTTCCACTTTTCCAATTCCACAGCCATCTCCTTTGACATACACATAATAGGTACATCATGAATTTGAACCCAAAATGATACATGGCTAAACTTCTATTTTTTGACGTCCCCTATTCCAACTTGTTCCGAAAGTACAATGAGAGCTCTATCGAAATGCCAAGGGCCTCCCATGATAATGCTTCTCTTATCACTTTCAGCACCAAATTTGAACATAAAAACATTATCTCCTAGACTCTCTATTTTGACTTCCCGAGAAGTTTTCCATACCTTTTGCATTGCAGTTTTCAGACCTTCAATGCTCACCCCCCTTGTATAGAGTACCTTCCCAATCAGACACCCTGCTACAATCTCCTTCCCTCTTGCCTTCATATTGCTTCTGAACGCAACTCTCCCTTCTTCCTCTTCGCTTAACTTGATAGCTCTGCATCTTTTAATTAATTCTTCTGCATCCATATGATTTACTTCAGCAGTGTAATCAATAGAATTAAAAAGCACTCAACCACCCATCCGAGAGTGACACAATTAGAGTCATGACGGCTCTACTACCCCTCTCATCCCTATTAGTTTTCAAAGAAAACTCCTAAAGAGAGAGACGACCAAAGCAAGGCCTTTTTCCATGTGATGATTTAGGGCTCACAATAAACGCTATTATAAAAGCTAGACTTGCGGCAGAATTAAAAGAAGAAAGGAAGCGGCAGCTGCACAAATTGAGAAGACAAGAGAAAAACCGAGAGCAAGAAAAAAAAAGAAGAGAAGCCACCACTGTAAATCCGGGAGCAACAATTTGGTGAAGTTGATTGCAAAGATTGGAGAGAGACGGTTTCTTAAGTTTACTCTTTCTCTTTTTTTTTCTATTATTTTGCTTGAATGTTCCTAATTAAATTCATGAATTCTCTTTATAATCCCATTGACTAATTTATTTTACTAGGGTTACGATGTAGCCTAATTATAAAAATTTAATTCCATAAATATATGTTATTTTTAGTTTATTATTTCATGGTTGAGTGTTCATTATTGTGCTTAATGCTTTTAAATATCTTGCCAATATTTGAATGATTTGAGGATACATAATGAGACCGAGAGGAGATTTATGTATTTTTGCTCTGTGTAATAGATGCCATGAATAAGACAAAAATGTGCCAACGTGATTCATGTAGTTTTTTAAGAATTTCCATAGAGCTTAATGAATATTTGCGTATTTAAATTCACATAGAGATATAGTGGGTTGATATGTGAAAGTATTTTTAATATTATTCGAGAGATGATATTGAATAAAGTAGGGAAATTCACTGTCAACATGGGTAATAAACTTTAATAGCATAGATGGAAGATTAAATTGGATTGATTATGGTGAAATCGGATGTCCTAGTATCTTAATCTTTTAGTGATTTCTATTTGTGTCTGCATATTTATTTGATATTTAGTTATTTTATTTTATTTTAATTTTTAATCTAAATCCGCCTATTTGATTGTTCAAATAAATTATGGTTAGAATAATTTCGGTAACTAATAGGATATACAATCTCTATAGTAAGATACTCTATTCTTCATTATATTACTAGTGCCGACTAATACACTTGCTAATTTATGCAATAACAATAATCACCATAGTTGTAACAGTAATGTAGGTGACAAATGATCCCTAGAGCTTGACCAAGTGGTTTTAAAGCAACTTTGTACATCTAGTCATTCAAGTTCTCCTCCGAAGAGAGGCAGAGATTAAAAATTGATCAAAACTTTTTTCATCCTTCTACTTAAAAAAAAAAAGTCACAAACGTTTTGTAATCTAATATGTCACATTAATTTTCTTTTTCGTTTTTCTTTTTAACAATGCTTGTACACTAGTGAGGCTTGAACCCACAATTGAAATCTTAGAAAAGTCATTCCTTACCCCAGGAGATAGACTTGGCCTAATTTTATTATTGTAAATAATAAATTTCTATGTACTAGCAAAGAGTAGTGATGACATCAATCAAGTGAATGATAAGATTCTATATTTAATTCACTTAAGAAAGTTATCAATTACTTGATGAATATGTAATATCATATTATTTAAAATAAAATTTTAAATGTCTAATATTATTCATTAATAAAAGAAAAGAAAACCGACAAACAATTGGGCCACATGGACCAAAACTGTTCGGTGAGATGTCAAAAACCATGTATGTGTGATCGGACCAAAACTGTATAATTTCTTGCACCATCTAAATCAAATAAAGCAGCATGGGCCGATGTCTTGTTTGGTGAATGTCTTCTTTTCATATGGACCAATGTCGTGTTTATTGGTGTCAGCTGTGAGCTGCCACAAGTTGTGGGCAAAAGAATTTCAGAAATCAAAACAAATTATTTTGACCATTTTAGCGTCGTGTCTTTTAGCAGTTCAAATGGAAAGCAAGATTCCCCTTTCATCATCCGAAATTAAATGAATTATGATACTAGATATTTATATAAAGAGTAGGGCTGTTGCCACTCTTCATTAATCTCATAAATTTTTTTTTTGTGTTATAATTATATTTAAGGACATACAAATATAATTAATTTAATTTATATTCTCTCTCTCTTTCATAGTGTATGATTTTTCTTTTCTTTTTTTTTTTTTTTATAATTTCAAATCCAATTTGTCCGTTCTCAGCATATTAGAATCTCTATTGTTTTTTTCAATTTTCATTTTTGAAATCGAAGAGTAAATGGGAAAAGGAACATGAGACTTTTGGCAAGAGAAGAAAGAAGAAGCACTACGTACACTATGCGTGAGATGAAATGACAAGAGCTCCAACAAAGAAGAATGTAGTTAGAAGCTATTGAGTATTACTCATTATCATTCACAATTTAAATATTAGAGAGTTATTATTTTTACTGAATTCATTTTGATTTGGTTTTTTATTGAAAAAAGATTCATTTTTTCTCTATTCATATTGATTATTTATATTTTTTGAAAAAATGGTGTTTTTGAGTATTTTTGAGAGATAAAGTTTGAAAAATTTACAACTAAAAAAAGAGAAAAAGCCACTCACACCCACAAGATTTGCTTAAATAATCACGTAGATCCCTTTTTAACTATTATATCCTTTGATTATAATAATCCAAATAAATATAAATATAGTAATAAGATAAAAGTAATATATATATATATATTATGATACAAATAGAATACTACAATAAGTATAATTAATAAAATAATACATATAATGAAGATTATTTTTAATATTAAGCAATTATTAGTCTATCCCAATGGAATTTATTAATACTAAAATTTGTTAATTCAAAAATTGACTTCAAGATTTATACTAATATAGAAATAATTAAAAAATATTGTAAATAGAATACTACAAATTTTATAAATTATTATGAATGTTAGGTATGATTATTGTAATATTGTTAATTCGTTAAATAGATTTTATCATTATGAAAAGAATATGACAAATTAATAATGTTAAAATAACTTTTCTAATATAAAGAAATAATTTATAAATTTTGTCTTATTTTAGATATTATAGTATTTTTATTTTAATTTCTGTTTATTATAAGTTTATGTAAAGTCAAATATTAGGTTGTTGTAATAAAAAAATAATAGTTAAAAAGAGATTTGTGTGACCATTTACGAAATGAAAGGAGTCTGTGTGTCCATTTAAGTAAATCTTGGGGGATGTGAGTGGCTTTTCTCCAATGAAAAAAGTGTTTATTTGGAGAGAAGGGTATTTTTAATATTAAATGAAATAAGTTGCAAAAGAGATTTAGGAGGATTTTTGTAGGTGTATCACTAGTCCCACTCTAACATAAAAATAAAACCAAGGAGAGAAGAGGAGGGGGGGGGGGGGGTCGGAAGGGGAAAGAAACAAAGAGCGGAAAGACGCAATTAATGGAGCTCAGAGTGCGACAACTACATTGTTGGAAATGGAGCCATTGACGGGTTGACCTAACCCAACATGAAAAATATCTAGCTGGAGGTTATTTTTCTTAGAATACAAAGAAGTTATTGACTTATTGTGATTATCTAAATGGTCTGATCAGGTTGGCGACCTCGTCCATCTTGTCGCTACTCAATATCTAAAATTCAAAGAGTTATAAGGAGTGTTTTATTTAATTTCCACGATCCATGTATTTATTCTCAACAAAAGGACATATTTGGGATCCCCTCATTTTATCCATAAATTTTCACACAAGATCTTACCATATAATCACAATAATTTTGATGATTAAGATTATCATTAATAAGAATTTTTTTGTGTAGAAATAAAGTCAACTACTAATGGAGCCTCACAACTATTACTAACATCCTATTTACTCTCAAGAACTTGTGTGGTAATGATAATCTACTAAAAAATTACTGTGATTCAAAACAAAGTTGTGCGAAAATTTACGGTAAGAACTGATTCACAACTTTGTAATAAATAATCACAATAATTATCTAGTAATATTTATAATCTACTAAAAATTGCATTTCCACTGCAAAAATTTATCTTCTGAACGCATATTAAAACAAAGTCGCCAATCGTTTAGTAGATGGTACGGTAGAACTTTTGTGAAAATGATAATTAATGTTTGAGGCATTATAAATTCATAACTTGCGTGTATAATAATTCAAATTTTTAATTAATATATATAGAGAGAGAGGGAGAGAGAGAGCCTTAAGACAATAAATGGATTCAATAATACAAAATCTGGGATATTTAATAATTGCAAGATAGACCTATTTCATATGGTTTTTTGAAGAGATTATAGAAATTATATGAATACAGGAATTTATTTCCTAATCAACGTGCAATGGAATTAATAGAGGGATCATCAGCTTACATTGCTGATTGAGATTTTAATGATGCAATTAAATTTATGGACTAAGATGGATGGAGATTTTACCAATAGCAGAAATATGCCTGTGTGTGTTAATGAAAGCTAGGAAATAAAAAAAAAAAGATTTTTTTCCTTTTTTCTTTTTTTCCTATTGGGCTAGGTATATTGATTTGAATATTAATCTGGTGTAAGTTTATTTGATTTGTTGTGATTTGTCTATAAAATAACTTAAAAGTTGAGTGTATCATTTCTTTTCCCCTCAAAGAAACATTCTGCATAATTTTTTTCCTTACAACAAAAGGAAAAAGTCTTGTTTAAATTAACTTGCTTTGTCGTCCCTATGATTGTTGCATATGGTTAGTCAATGACTCAAAAATCTCTCTTTATATACTTTTTTCTAATTACTAACACATTTCACTTTTTATTTTATTTCTCCATAATCATGAATTATTGATCTCAATTTGTAGGTACCACAATCTTTGAGTTACTGAGTGCTGAAGCTTACACTAGAGGGTTACCAATTCGTTGCACCCAAGATTCTGATTGTGTGAGGGATTGTCCATCTAAAAATTGATTTTGTTGTAAAGATGAAAACAAACAAATTTGTCCTAAAGGTCTTTGTTTTTGTACTCCACCTAAATCATTATAAGTTGTGATTTACAAGCGTATCATGAGTATAACAAGAAATAAAGTTCTATAACAACTAAAATAATAATAATAATTTATTCGCAATAAAGGCATTTCACATTATCCCTTCTTGTCAACAAATAAGAAGTTATTTTGAGAAGTAATTGAGAGACTTACAAGTGATTTTGAGAAGTTTAAAACTAATTAGAGTAATACATAGTGAGACTCAAATAATGGAATTCCGTAACATTATTATTAGTTCAATAATGTTAGAGATCCCACTGTTTGAGTCTCAACTTGAGTCCCAATGTTGTGTGTCACTCATCTATTAGATGGTATATTTTATATCTAGTAAAATTACTTAACTATCATCTAATAGATGAATGACACATTAATTGAGACTCAAATTGGAACTTATATGTTGGGATACCTAGTATTCTTATTCTTCTTATTATTATTAATAAATTCACACACACTCCTTCACCATATTTCTCAACCTAGCTATTTTGTTATCAATTTTTTTGGGAGAATAAAATAAAACAAATAAATGTGTTTATAATAAAGATTCCATTGGCTGTGACTTGTTTATCGAGAGTAGAAATAATATTGGGCTTCCAGTTGGTCCTTTTGCGGTTGGGCTTGGTCATTGAGCCTTTTCATAGTTAGCCATGCTGGTGATTTTCGCATCCAACAATTGCCCCGTGTCCTTTGTTGCTTCGGCACCAAGGGGGAAAGCCCACGAACAAATAAAAAATCATCGTAATTATCGTGACTAAAAAAATTTATCTTCTGAACGCATATTAAAACAAAGTCGCCAATCGTTTAGTAGATGGTACGGTAGAACTTTTGCGATAATGATAATTAATGTTTGAGGCATTATTAATTCATAACTTGCTTCTACAATAATTCAATTTTTCTAAATTAAATGCCTTTTCAATCTAATATTAATTCATGTTAAAACAATATAATAACATTTCGAGGGAAAATAAATTAATTTCAAGAATAACGACCGTTTTGGTATAACGGGCTTTCATACCACTTGTTGAATATAATAATATTAGATGAAGTAGTATTCGGTAAAATAGTTAAGAGGATTGTTGCGCAAATGTTGAGTTTAGAAGGTCCTGATATTTGTTTATGAAAAGAGAAATATTATGATCTTCTGAATCATTTTATTTATTTATTTATTTATGTAAAGAAATAACAACTGCAAAAAGAAAAAGATTCACCATTTGGTACAATATATTCAGACCAAAACAATTAGACCAAATGATGATAAAAACAGGAGAGGATCTTGGTTCTAGAAAATAGATACATGTTTAAGCATTTAATTTCCAACACATAAATCATATAAGTTTATATACTATTTTTGCCAATGTTTCATCAGCATTTTGTCTCTTTACTATTTTTGTTTTTTTAGAAGAAAATAGACTTTTCCATTAAGCAAAATTTTCAAAAATACAAACAATATCATCCGGGTAAGAGTCCATCCAAACATTAGACGTTTCACTCTTAAGGGCATACTTAGCCAACCTATGAGCTAGTTCATTAGTACATCTAAGAATGTGTTGAAAGGTAACCTTGTGGAAGTCACCTCTCATATCTTGAACTGCTGATATCACCCAAAAAATTTCTGTTTTGCTCCCTTTCTTATGATTAACCAAGTCGGCAACCTCCTGGCAGTCTGTCTCAATGATAATTGATGCCAATTGAGCTTCTTTGGCCACTTGAAGCCCCAGTTCTACAACCTCTGCTTCTACAAACTGCACATCCCATCTTAGTCTTGATGGCTTAACTGCAGCTGCCACCACTCTTCCTTTATCATCCCTAATAATAGCTCCCAAGCCTGCTGTTTTAGCTTCAACATTGGTAGTAGCATCCACGTTGATTTTGAAACTTCCAGTAAGGGGTGGAGTCCACTGATGTTGCTTCTTGTTTTCTTGGTTTGCAGCTTGAGAAATTCCAACATGCTTCACTCTTTGATAGGCTTCGACAATGGCTTGGGCCTTTGCAGCTGAGACATTTGAGTTAATTTTTTCCCCTTTGAAAAGAAGCTGGTTTCTAGCATTCCAAGTAATCCACTAGGTAGCATCCAATAATTCCAAATCTGCTTTGCACAGCCTCTTTGACATTTGAAACCACACTTCAAGCATATCCTGCCCTTTATAAATTTCAATGCCTTTATCAGCTAAGGTTGACTGTTTCCAAATCTTACCTGCTGCTTTGCACTCGATCAAGGCATGAGAAACAATTTGCACACTTCTTCTGCAGATTTGGCATAAAGGGGATGCAATCACTTTTTTCTTCCATAAATTCCCCACGGTTGGTAGCATGTTTTGAGTAGTTCTCCATAAAAGGATTTTTGTTTTTCAGGCAGCTCCAATCTCCATATGGCCTTCCAGTAAAAGGAGCAATCCTCCGAGGTGCTGGGGATATCAGGATATTTCAGTCTCAGAGCAATCTGATAGCTGCTCTTAACTGTGTACATGCCTTTCTTGTCAAAATACCAGCAAACTTCATCCATTTTTGGGCTTCTAGGGAGAGGTATCCTCATTACGGTTGCTGCATTTTCCTTGTTAAAATGCTTCAGAATTAAATCTTCTTTCCATTGGTTCCTTGCATCAATTAGCTCTGCAACTTTTGTATCCTTGGGCAGAGATGGTATTGAGAAAGGTTGAAAGGTATTTGGCCTTAGGATCCAATTACTTTTAGAACTTGTCTAGCCCATAACAAGCTCCTCCAAAGAAAAGATGGATTTGATCCCAAGTTAGCATTCTAGAAATTTGAGCGTTTAAAGTGTCTGGCTTTCAGCACTTGGGTAGTCAAAGAATTTGGATCCTAAAGTATTCTCCATCCCTGTTTTGCCACCATCACTTGGTTGAAACTACAAAAATCTCTAAAGCCCATACCACCTCTACACTTTGCATGGCTTAGTCTCTCCCATCTTGTCCAGTGAATTTTGTGTTTGTCTTCCTTGAAGCCCTACCAGAATATTACTACCGCTCTTTGAATATCTTCGCATAGCCCGATAGGGAGCTTAAAAACACTCATGGCGTAAGATGGAATTGCTTGAGCTACTGCCTTGATTAAAACTTCTTTCCCTTCAGTTGAAAAGAATTTGTGCTGCCAATTAGATATCTTACTCAATACTATAAGCTTTACATCATTAAAAAAGCTCATCTTTTTCCGACCAATCATCGAGGGCAGCCCCAAATACCTCTCGTGTCTCGATACTACATTGAGCTGGAAGATGTTTTTAATGGCTTTAGCTTGTTGCTCACTCACCTTGCCGCCAAAGAACAACGATGACTTCTCGTAGTTAAAGATCTGCCCTGAGGCTGATGCATAAGAATCAAACAAAGCTTTCAGCTGATTACACTCATTTATTGAGGCTCTTGCAAATATTAAGCTGTCATCAGCAAATAATAAGTGAGTGATGGATATATTCTGCCCAAACCGCAGCCCATGGATCAAGTTTTGTCTTTTTGCCTACATCAACAGATTTGAAAAAACTTCCGTACATAGGAGGAATATATATGGAGATAAGGGGCACCCTTGTCTAAGACCCCTTTGAGCACAGAACAACCCTTTGGGTTTGTCATTTATGATTACAGAAAAATTTGCTGTTGTAATACAATTCAAGACTGGCTTTATCCAATTATGTGAAAACCCTAGCCGCCTCATAGTTTGTTTAAGGAACCTCCATTCCACTCTATCATAGGCCTTGCTAATATCTAGTTTCAAAGCTACCAACCCCTTCTTTGAACTTTTATTATGCCTAATTTTGTGAAGACATTCATAGCCAATAATAATATTATCTGTGATAAGTCTAATAGGTATAAAGACACTTTGTGTAGGCGAGATAACTTGATGCAGGATCTGTTTTAGTCTATTGGCCAATGTCTTTGCCACTATTCTGTAAATCACATTACATAGACTTATAGGCCTAAACTTGATCACCTTTTTGGGCTTGGCAACCTTTGGGATAAGAGCAATATAAGTGTGGTTAAGTGGAGTAACATCACCTTGTGCATTGAGGATGTGTAAGCATGTACCGATGACTCCGCTGCCAATATTTTGCCAATGTTTTTGGAAGAACGCTGCTAGTAGCCCATCAGGCCGAGGAACCTTAGTTGGACACATTTGGAACAGAGTAGTGTAGATCTTGTCAGCTGTGAATGGTTGATCTAATGTTTCATTCATCTCTACAGTCACCTTTGGAGTCAGGCTTTCTAAGACAGCATTGATTTGGTTTTGGTTTGGACTTGAAGTTGTAAACAGATCTTGGAAATATTCTCCAAACTCTCTCTCTATCTCTTTTCCATCTTCTATCCACTGCCCTTGATGATTTTCAATGCCTGGAATTATGTTCTTTCTCCTTCGCGATGAAGCTTTAAAGTGAAAAAACTTGGTGTTTTTATCCCCCTCCTTAAGCCAATCATCCATTGATATTTGCTTCCAATAAATCTGCTTATCAATTAGTAAGTTGTTGATCTGTCGTTCCAAGCTTTTAATTTCGGCACCATTGTTATACTACAGATTATTGCTTACAGCACACTGAAGCTTCTCCATCAGATTTTTCAGCCTCTTTTTTCGCTCCCCAAACTCTTCTTTACTCCACCATTGTAATTGGGCCATCGTAGCCTTTGATAAGCTTTTGAAAGTCTGCACTGGATTTACATTGTCTCTACAACCAAAACCAGACCACACCTCTTTCATTATATTTTTACAGCCCTCATACGGAGTCCACAAATCCTCATAATGCACTTTAAAGAAAGTTCTTCTATCATAGCTCACTCTACTTCTTTTCTCTTGAACGTTCATCACAAGTAAGTTATGATTTGATTCCCACATAACCATGTTTGTCATAGCCTCTTCCTGAAAAACGTTCCCCCAATCCTTGCTATATAAAGCTCTGTCCAGCCTCTCTTCAATATGGTGGGATCTGAATTGTCTGTTGGACCACGTAAAGGGATGCCCTTTATACCCTACATCAATAAAGT
The DNA here is from genome assembly GCF_022201045.2 of Citrus sinensis. Taxonomy (NCBI): domain Eukaryota; kingdom Viridiplantae; phylum Streptophyta; class Magnoliopsida; order Sapindales; family Rutaceae; genus Citrus; species Citrus sinensis. Next base: position 18,430,197 of record NC_068562.1, read on the forward strand.
TACATTCATAAGCTACTTCTCTGAATTCGGAGATCATGCTTACATTTCTATCATTCCCACCAGATTTTTCATTTGGATGCATAATTTCGTTGAAATCACCAATGCAAAGCCAAAGCAGAGGAGACAAACCTGCCAATCTTCACATCAATGTCCATGTATGTCTTTTTTGTTGAGCTTCTGGATGACCATAGATCCCAGTACATCTCCACCTTTTACCACTGTCATTTTGAATTATGGCATCAATGTGATGGCTGCTGTAAGAGGTAATATTCACATTTATCTCTGAGTTCCACATCATTGCCAACCCCCCACTCATCCCAATTCTACTAACCGCAAAACAATTATCTAAATTCAATCTTCTACATTCTTCATTTGCTTGCCTAGACAATAACTTTGTTTCGCAAAGAAACAATAGATGAGGCCTATGCAAGTGGAGAATTTTCTTTAATACGACGCGCTTTCGGGGATTCCCCAAACCCCGAATGTTCCAGCTTACGAGTTTCATGGCTTTCGGCGGGGCTGGCTCCCAGCCTCCGTTGCTGAATTCTTCATTTGCTGTGCTGTGTCACTTTCATCAGCCTTTCCTTTTGTTTCCCAGGCCAACTTCAACTTTGGTGAGATGGGAATTTTCTGGGGGCTCACATTCTTCATCCTCTTACTTTCTGGACTCGGCCAATCTAATTCACTGCATGACCTTTTCACAAAAGTAGGTCCACTAGTCATCCTGGTAGTAAGGTTTGAGTCTCTAGCTTGTATTTTCCACTTTCTGCTCTTTGGTTGAGATTTTGGTTTCGTGGGCCCAAAATTAATTTCTTTACCTTTTGAAAACCCCTAAGTTTGATTTTCTTTTTTGTCTTGTTGGGCCATCAGGCCCATATTCCGTTCCCCGCTCCTCACTGCATCTAATTGTTAGCCTAAAGGGCTATGCATAATGTAATTTTGATGATAACAAACATATGTATTAAGTGATTTAATAAATATTGTATGTCACATTTTCACTAGTTTTTTGAAAGGTAATATTTATGCAAGTGAATCAAGTGAAATCAAACTCAAGACACTCAACGGACAACGGCGAAATCAAGAATGAAGTTTAGAGCTCAACGGAAAAATTAGTGTGATAAATTCTTGTAAAGCGGTATAATTTAATTGATGCATGATTTAACATTTGAGAAGCTCAAGAGATTAATTTAATTAATTACTTTTTATAAACTAAAAGGTTTTATATTTATAAGATAAAGTGTTTTATGGATTTGAGTAATTTGGATTAAAATGAAAAAGTTTTGTAATCTTTGAGTTTAATAAATATTATTTTGAAATTCATATTTGGACTTATTTGCAAAGGTTTGAAATGTTTTGGGCCATACTATAATTTATGAAAGTTTGAGGACACGAATATAATCTAAACACTTGAAATCCAAAATTGGACAGAGAGGAAGCTGCTAACCGCCTGAGGCTAGCGGCTAACCACCTGAGGAAAATCTCATATTTTCAATTTTTGGACTAAAGTGAAAGATTTTGAGAACTTTAAAAAATATGGGTATTATGATAAATTTGAAAATGACCTCTTTGAACAATACTATTATATTTGGGGGTATATTATAATTTCAAAAATTTTTGGGATGATAAGTATTTTTAGGAAATTCTGAAATTGGACCTATTTGTAAAGTTTTATGACGTTTTGAGCCGTAGTATAATTATAGAAAGTTTTGGGCCAAAAGTAAAATTTGGTGAACAATATTACTGTAGCAATTCAAAAATAACGGTAACATCACTGTTCATGAGCGGCTAGCCGGATAAATCAAGCGGCTAACCGCTTGGGCTCGGGAATTTGCCTATAACGACTAGTTATAGGGCTTTAACTATAAAAATTTAACTTAAACTTCATTTTAAGATCTAATGCAAGCAAATATAAGATCATACAACATATATTGAGCTTCCAAAACGCAAATCATCATTGATTGAATCATTGTTGAGCTATTATTTGCATATCCACTCTTAAAGACAGTTTTTGTTGTAATTTTCATTACTTATCAAATTGTGAGTGTACAAGTGTGAAAAACACTTGGGATGAAGAGATTGGGGATATAATCTCTTGTTGTAAAGGTCCATTGACACCTTGGAAGTCAATTGTAAACATTTGAAGCCTTGGGAGGCTTAGATAGTGAAATCCTCAAGCCGGGTGAGCTTGGAGGCGTGGACGTAGACGGGGATAGCCGAACCGTGTAAAAATCATTGTGTTTGTTTTCTCTTCCCTTACTCTTTTAATATTGTGCTTGATTGAATTTATTGTTTTTGATTTGATTAAGGCAATGGGTTAAATTGTTGTGCGAATTGTATTGCATAAATTTTAAAATCCCAATTCACCCCTCCTCTTGGGTTGTATAACTTGCATTTTACTAATTTCACTTTCCCGCTTGAATCTCCCTCTGTTTTGCTCTCTGTTCTGTGGTGTTCCCCAATTGTAGCTGCTGCCACAGCAGGCTTTCCATATTCTAGGTACGATTGTCTCGATTCCTCAGCCGCTTTCATTAATAATTCCTCACCTACCTTTGCCACACAAGTCATCTCCACTGACATTTCTTCATTGGGGCTATACATTTGGGTTATGCCCGATCCATCATGCTTACTCGGGTTTGGATTGCTTGGTTGCTCTTTCGGTTTTGGTTGTGTCTGGATCTGAACTCCTGTGTTTCCGGTGGCTACATCCGGTTGATCATCCCTTTTACTCTTTCTGTTTTTGCCTTTGTTGAGCTTAGCTAATTCAAATGGTGTAGGTGCTTTCATCCATCCACCATAAATGAGCTTCTCCTTTGATTGGCCCTTGTACTTGATGCATTCCCTAAACTGATGTTTGATAAGTCCACAGCAGAAGCAAAAATCCGGTAGCCTCTCATACTTAATAAGCATCACAATATCTTCCTCGCCTTCCTGTTTTAGTATTAGGATTCTCCTTAAGGTTTTAGTAATGTCCACTGAGATTTTCACCCGAGCGAAAGGGCCTATACATTCCCCTTCTTCGTCTGTCTCTACTTCCTCCACTAGTCCAATCTTTTCCCCTAATTTTTCAATGGTTTCTTTCACCATACACTTGATGGGCATTCCATGGATTTGCACCCAAAAAAATGTATGTGTAAAAGTCTGTCGTTTTATGCTCCCCATTCCCACTGGTTCTACAAGCACTATTAAGGCTTTGCCAAAATGCCATGGCCCTGCAGTCAGCACTCTCTTTTTATCCTGTTTTGTAGCAAACTTAAAGACGAAAATATTGTCTCCCAGACTCTCCACCGTAATCTCCTTAGTAGTTTTCCATGCTTGCTGCATTGCGTATCTCAACCCATCTTTGTTTACATCTCTATTGAGGAGAATCTTGCCCACAAGACAATGGGCTGCTACCCTTTCTCCTTCCTTTTTCATTCCACCAATGAAAAGGACTGCATCCTCTTCCTAAACCCTAAACCCTAAATCCTAAGATCTTCACAGCAATTTAAGGTCTTCAGAAAGAAGCCAACCACCGCCGACAGTAGTTAAACTTCTGTATTTGACTGCCTTTTACACTACCTCAATAACTTAAGTAATGAAGAAACACCCAACATGTGAGTGACGTATATCGGGTTATGGCAACCCCCCTTTCCTTCCATACCAAGTTCTTTTCTAGAGAGAAAAAGAGCTCTCGTAAGAAGAGTTTTAGATTCCCCTCAATCTGTGCTAAAAAAATAGAGCTTTAAAGTAAGACTTTCTTTTTCGAGAAACTACAGTACAATTCTGTCTGGTATTTAAAAATTATTTCTTTACTATTTTTATTAATATGAGAGAAAATAGGTTTTTCAATATTAGTACTGGTTCCATTATTAGGTGACTTATTTATTCACAAAATAATTGATATTAGCAAATAATTCTACCCATCAAAATTATCGTTATCTGATGGGTAACACATATTGTGTCAAAATAAATATTGTTTAAAGGAAAAAAATATATATATATTTTTAACAATTTTGGGTCAAAATAGATGTTGTTTGAAGTATGGGCGTTGGGCAAATAACACAAAACAAAGCAAAATGGTCGTTGATCATGAAATGTGGAAATTAATAACGCAAACCGGTTCGTGAATTAGGTCTAAATGCACAAAAGAAAAATGATAAAATTCAGGAATTTATGCATAGAGATTAATTGAAAACGATCATTACATCTTCATCAAGTCATAAATCATAATCGCAATTTTCAAACACGTCTTGTGGCGTTGACGATGGAAGATCCACAAACCCATTAAATTTCGACTTTAAAGAATTTAAAGTAAAGTAATTGAAGGTAACTCGTTGAAATTTCCCCTAAACTTTGAGCGGACTAGAATCCTTGTCAAAGAAACTATGATAAAGATTTTGTAATAAGGAATTTGATTTTGACTTTGAAATAGTAGTAGCAATGGATATTGATTTTAGACATGTTTATGCTGGCTAGTTGTTTTAAGCAGCAAAATTTTTTGGGATGGTATTTAAAATTTGGTGTTTAAACCTAACCTATTGGATGGACAGAAAATTTTATTACATTCATGAAATAATTATCGTGTAGATTTAAATGATTAAATATTGAGAATTTATAAATAGTTAACATGTACATTGAAACTACTAATTTGACTGCAATCCTTTCAAAAAAGTTCAATTTACAAATGAATAATATTTTTTATGCTACATAATTTTTACGGCTACGTGTTTTTTTAATTTTCATATTTTAAATTAAGTATTTATTTAATTCTTAAAAATATTTTAATAAATTTTTATTAGTAATTTTGTTACATTCATACTCTTACTTTTTCTTTATTTTTATAATAATTTAATATTCTTACAAAAATCTTGGAGAAATTAACAGAAAGAAAATAAGTATTAATTTGCTAATTGCTCAGCTCCGTTCAGAACATAGACACAGTGTTGAAAAATGTAATGATATCATTTTACGGAAACAAATTCAAAAACGAATGCAAAATGGAGGTGCCATTAGCCGGTGGGGGCCAGCTTGGTGATTAATCTTTTACGCCTGTTGGCGTAAGTGGGTACTGACGAGTTAATAACAAAATTTTAGTGTTTTTATTTTTTAAATTAGTTTCAATCTCCAGATATTATTATATGAACTTTATTGAGAATCTAAATTTGTGGATATATGCTGACGAAAATAATGTTCTTTGAAAAAATTAGTTACAACAAATAAATATTACAATACGAGGTCTATTAAGATTATAAATGTGTAAATACTAATGAATTTAGTCTTTTTTTAATTAATAATAATATACAAATATTATAACATGAGATATACCGAGAATTTAAAAGCATGCACATAGTATATAGTACAGCTCGAATTGTGGAGACTTAGTTTAGAAATCAAATTCTACTAATAATAAGTATTGACTAATAAGGCAGTCGTTTAAAATTCTATATTTTAAGAATTTCTCATTTTTTGTTATTATTTTCTCAAAAATTTTCTAATTAATAAAGTTTTTTTAAATTGCATATTGTAAGAAAACCTATCTATGTTTGTTAATTTTAGTGTTAAAGAGATATAATTAAATGGATCAAGCACCACTATTTTTTTTTGTGATTTTAATTTTCACTTAACCCCTTACTTTCTTTTTTATTTACAGTTTATTTATAACGTTATGTGCTTTGACTGATGACCTTTTAAAATGTAATTTTATTTTATTTAAAATTATTAACTTTTTTATTTACATTTATTTATAAGTTTATGTATTTTGGCTGGTGACCTTCTAAAATGTAATAATGAGAATAAATAATATTAAATAATTTTTTATTTTTAATAAAATGAATGATATTCAAAATTAATTCTTTTAAATAAAATATATAATAATAAAATAAAATTTATTTTTTAAGACTCACTAGTGATTAAACAACATAAATTTGAAACAATTGGGACTTATGTGCTAAATATTTTAACTCTTTAATTTTTTTGAGTTTTTGATAAATCGGGAGCATAATGTTAATATTCAAATAGACAAATCTCTACTATTGAAACTATCTTTTCATTGAATCCAACAGTTAAGGATTGAAATAATAATAAAAAAAATAAAATCAGGTGGTACCTTGCAACTGTTGCAAGGTAGTTGAGTCCATAATTAAATATTGTCTAACTATTAATTCATTCATTATTAGTCTTTCTAAGAAAAAAATTAAATTCTTTACCTTTTTAGTTTTCTAAGAAAGTTTAATTATTTAACGTTATAATCTTTGACTTTTAGTATTCCTTTTAATTTCTATTAGAACCTTATAATCTCAAAAATCAACAAATGAAACAATTTATTGATGGCTTGTCTACAAAGAAAATTATTATATTCATTGGTTTAAAAAAATTAATTTCTTGTAATATAAAGTCTATATCCATTATCTGATCATCAACTCATCTTCTCAACTTTTTATGAGCTACAATTCCAAATATTCTATTTGAAAATAATATTTTTCTTATTTATTTGATTGTTTATTTTTGTAATGGTTCTAACGAAACTAAAATATATCTTCTTCATTATTTTTTTGGTTTTGTTTTTAAAAACAAGTAACGTGGCTGTGGAACCCCAGTCCCATTGCTTTTTACATGGATTGTAAGATAACAAGACCCTACATATGAATCATCATCTAATCTCATCAAATCTAAAATTAAAAAAAATAAAAGAATTTGAATTGTGCCAACGATAATGGTCCTCGAGACCTAGCCAAGAATAGTATAGATTAGTATCAACTACTTGTTGCGCATTGAAAGGTGTTAATTGTGCAAAATTTAATTATTATTATTTTTTTCTTGAATTTTTCTCCCAAAATTTTGAAAAGACTCGAACTCTTTACCTTATTGAATAAGGATTCATCTTGATCTTATTTTTCACTTGACTTTTTAAGATCTGTTTACATGGGTCCTTTGTTAAATAGCGTGGTTAGAATTAACGTTTTTGATTTTTTTAATTTAAGATTCGGTCCTTATTTTTCTCTTCTTATCTCAATTATTTATAAAGGATCACATAATATATGGTCTATCAAAATGAATGGTTAAAATTTTTTTTGAATCAAATATCACTCATATATTTTTCAAAAAATAGGAAGGGAGTACACAAATAACAATTGAGATGGTTAGAAAGTTTTCCATCTAAAATATAAGATTTAGGGTAGCTAAATGCAAAATGTGCTAAAGCATCTCTTGTATTACATTTCCTTGGAATGTGGCATATCTGAAAATTGTGTTTTGGTACTAGTAAGTGTTAAACTTTTGAAATGATATACAATAGCTTCATACGAGTACTTCGCTCCCCCAAAATAAATTGTACAACACAAAATAAATCTGAATCTACAATTGAAGGAGACAAATCTCACACAGTGTGGAAGCAATACTAGATGTCTTTTTGATATACGTTCTTAAAACTCAAGAAAGGAGGCTCTCACGAGAGAGGAAAGATCTCAATTGAGAAAATAAATTAAATATTATTGATGAAGTTGTTAAAAAGAAACAAGAATAACAAGCCTATTTATGCTAGTTATAATGGATTGTAATCTTAATAAACTCATGATTCCTTATAAGATAAGGGATATGACCTAAACAAGAAAGAATAAAATAAATCCTAAAACTAGAAAAAGGAAATTAAACTTATACTCTCCTACTATGACTTTGCTTGTCCTACACCAGCCTCTTCCCCTTAAAGGAACTCATCCTCAAGCTGAATCAAATATATGGCAATGGTGAAGGTCTATAATAGTCGAACAAGTTTTGGACATTGAAAGTCTTAGAAATATTATAGTTGTCTGTAGGTCCATAAATAGGCACTGTCATTGATTTTTTGGAGGATGGAAAATGGTTCAATCTGTTTTTGCTTGAGCTTGTTGTATTCTCCCATAGGAAATCTCTTCTTTCATAAATGAACTATCACTTGATCTCTTACAATAGAGAAATTGAAGCATCTATACTTATCTGTGTCTATCTTGTAATTAGCAATGGATTTTTTAACTTCTTCTTGACTTTTTCGTAAACAGTTGATTATTTTCTTTACCATATGATTAGCAATGATGCTCATCTTAGGCATTTTAGGCAAAGGAATCAAATCTAAAGTATGTAAAGGAGGTCTAATATAGATGATCTTAAAAAGTGACTTTCTACTTGATCTATTAGACACATTGTTATAAGCAAACTCTATTTGAGATAGAACACAATCCCACTGGCTGACATTTTCATGATTCAAGCTTCCTATAATATTTCCTAAGATGTGATTTACAACTTCAATTTGCTCATCTTCTACTAATAACAGTTACTATGGTACTGCAAAGATGTGTCTATTCTTGTCCATAAAGTTTTCCAAAAATAGCTTAGAATTTTACTATCTCAATCAAAGACAATAGTCTTAGGTTATACGTATAAGTGAATAACCTATCGAAAGAACATTTGAGCAATGTTTCGTGTATTAAAAGTCTTATTACAAGAAACGCATGTCCCATTTTAGAAAATCGACAAATAACCATGGAGAAAGAATCCATTCTTTGTTGAGTTCGGGGAAGTCCTACTATGAAATCCATAAACCAATCTTTCTAAGGAGCTTCAAAGGAAAGAAGTGTACAAACCCATATTCTAGGCATAGCCTTTAGCTATCTATCATGTGTAACAATGTTTGATGAAATTTTCAATATCGCTTTTAAGGTGTGGCCAATAGTATCATGCTCTGCTAATGCAGTGCTTTTATCTCAACCTCCTCTTAATTCTCTACTATGAAATTCACAAGTTATATGCTCTCTTAAAGATCTTTTGAGAATGTATAAATGATCTCTAATCCATAGTATATCATATACTTACTTGAAGCTCTTAAAATATAATTTTTTTCATTCATCTTTGAAATCTTCATCGTTCGAATGGATTTCCTTTGGGTATTCAATGCCAATGATTTCACTTTTCATTGAGGTATGGAAAACTGCTTGGTGACTCAAAGAATATTAAGAGAAAAGGTAAACCTTTGAATGTCAGCAATCTAATGAACATGCATTTGATTTAGTTTTAAAGAATTGTTGAGGAATCTGATAGCTTTACGATCTTTACTCAGAGCACATTCCTTTTGAATTAAATAAGGCTCCCATTGTAGTAAAGTACTCAGAACAAATTTCTTCTAAATTAAAGAAGGCTCTACTACTGTAAAGTATAACCAACAACATATAATTCTTTTTCATAAGTAATTTTTTTTTACTTCATTAACCTTCTTACTAAAGGTTGTTTTAGGACAGCACCAATCTAATCATAAAAGCATCCCAGTCAGCTTTAAATAACTTATTAAAATTTGAAAGTGCAAGAATTGGTGCAGTAGTTAAACATTTTTTTTCAAAGTTACAAAGCTTTGTTCTTCCTTGTCTATCAAAACTAGCTGCCATTAATTTAGACAATTACTGAAAAGAGCAACAATGGTACTGAGTTCTTTGACAAAACGCGTATAAATTAATACTTTGTACTTCTATGATATTTAGTTCTTTGACAATTATAGTTCTTTGATATTTACTTCTCTGATATTTTGTACAAAAATGCTATCTGCTTTGCTATTCGACTTTTCATTAATCATAAAATGAGTAAAATACCCTTAAAATACATAAAATACTTGGAGTATAACAAAACACACAATCAAAGTTTAAAGTACTTAAATGCATAAAAATAAAATGTTAGTGAGATAAAATGATGATTTTACAATTTATAAATATGCATTCTCCAGCACTCAACAAAAGACGAAGGTTAAAGTCATTATATGTATCGTCAGTTAAGTCTGCTTATGTAGACAAGAATCGAAGGAATGAGATAGTAGATGCATACTCGGTTTAGGACATGTTAGTTATTACAAGTTGAAAGTGATGATGAACAAGTCAATACTCACAGATCTACCTCAACTTGAGGTGAGAATAGACAGTGTGTGTATGTATAGGTTGTCAGTATGGCAAGGCTCATCAACTTTCATACAAGAAGTCAAAGTTTAGAGTAAAAGAACCATTAAACCTGGCACACTCCAACGTGATTCTACTTGTCAAGCAACCTCTTATCTTTGGCATGCAATACATGATCACATTCATTGATGACTTCTCCAGGTATGTCTACGTCTTATTTATGAAAGAAAAATCTAATACTTTTTCAAAGTTTAAAGAAATCATAGATATAGCTAAAGAGAAGTTGGATAGAAAATTTGGCACCTATAAACAGACAACGGAGGAGAGTATACATCATAAGAGTTCTCCAAGTATCTTCAAATCTATAAGATACACCATCAGTTCAGTTATACTAATACAACACAACAGATAGCATAGTAAAACGAAAGAACTGGCATCTAACGCAGATTTATCCAAGTGTGATACACATAAAGAGTGTACCACGAAGGTTTTGGGCTAAAGTTATAAAGACGGCGGCTCACGTGATCAACAGATTTCCTCAACCAAAACTATAATTCATATCACCTTATGAGAAGAGTGGAATGTGAAGTCTATAGTCAGCCACTTTTATGTTTTCAGTTGTGTGTGTTATGCCTTCAAACCGAGCCACTTGTGAAGCAAATTTGACAAGAAGGTGTGAAGCAAATTTGACAAGAAGGCAATCTATTATATCTTTGTTGGGTATGACAGCTAGATGAAAAAATAGAGGTATTGTGATCCTAATAATGGATGGTGTTATGCAACACGAAATCTAATGTTTAAGGAAGCATCTTCATGATGGTCTTTACAAAAAAAAAAAAGAGCATCCAAATTCAAAAGAAATTAAAGATCAAATAAACAAACAAATTGTCGAAATTCGCCTGTAAAAAAGAGTCTGAAGATTCTAATGATCCAAGGGATGATGACATTGAAGATGATGAGGCATAAAGTCCTTGCAAAATAGGTGTTCACCAAAGCCCTATTGAAGACAATGAACCAAGTGCATCAGAATTAAAAAGCTTAAATCTCAACTTTGAAGATCCAAAAAAGTGCAAGCCAAATCTTAGGTAAGCTAATATAGTGGTTGTAGACGAAGAAAAAATAAAAGAACCCAAGACTTTGAAAAAGCAACAAAGAATTCTCATTAAATGAAGACCATGGAATAAGAAATTACTACACTGAAGTAGAATCAGACTTGAGATTTGGTTCCAAAACTAAATGATAACAAATCAATATCTTGTAAATGAGTGTACAAGATTAAGAAGCACCCAGGTAGTTCAGTTGAAAGATACAAGACTCGGTTGGTAACTCGATGACTTTCACAATAGTACGGGCTAGACTATAATGGAATATTTAGTCCGCCAGCAAAGCTCAAAACAATAAGAGTCCTACTTGTACTTACAACCAGCAAGAAATGAAAATTGTTGTAGATGGATGTAAAAATTGTCTTTCATTATATCAAGAAGTAATGTCCACCGAGTCCTTGTTTGAATAGTATCGCCTCCACTTTCAAAGAGATTGAAAGACAGTAAATGATCAAAATAAGGATGATGAAGATTTTAATATTATTAATTTGTTTCCACTTGCCATTATATTGCAATTGATCCCATAGTCCTTTTTTTTAAATTGTTTTACTTATTAATTTTTTCTATTTTTCAAAGGAAAAGGACACCTACATGTTAAAATTTAAAAAAAAAAGGTCACAAAGAAGAAAGAACCTCAAATTTTCAATAAAAGATAACTAATTTTTTTTTAACTATAATACCCTTTGTCCTTAATAACCCACAAAAAAATAACCCACAAAAATTGACTCTAATTTTTTAATAATAAATATATAATGTTAAAGTAAATGTAATAATATATATGTTTTAAAATAATTTTGATATTTAAAAATATTTCAATACTTTACAATCTGTTAGATATACATTAAAGTAAATTTTATAATAAATAGAAACATAATATTAAAATAAATATATTAAATTTTTAAACTATCTAGAATATGATTTAAACTAATAATATTAATATTTTAGTGTTATTAATACTTGAGATATTTTATTAATTGTAAAACCTATTTAACCCAAAAGTTTATTTAAAATCTTTATAATAAATACAAATATATTATTGAAATCAATATAATAATTTACATATTTTAATATTATTTTAGTCTACTAGATAAATTATTATTTATATTTTTTTATTTTTTGAAAAAATTTAAAGTTAATTTTTTAGTACTATATTCAAAGGGTATTATGGTAGAAAGGGTCTTGATATCCCTTTTTAAAAGTTTGGTGCCAAGCTGCCCGCAAGAGCGCCCTACCGTATGTCCCCACTCGAGTTAGAAGAGTTGTGTAAGCAAATTAAGGAGTTGCTGGACATGGGATATATCCAGCCCTCAAAAGCACCATATGGGGTGCCGATTCTCTTCCAACAAAAGCATGATGGCTTGCTTCATTTGTGTATTGACTACTGTGCCCTCAACAAGGTGAGTGTAAAGAACAAATACCCCATCCCACTGATTGCGAACTTGTTTGACCAACTTGGATGGGCTAAGTACTTCTCTAAGCTCGATCTTAGATCGGGATACTATCAAGTACGGATTGCGGAAGGAGATGAGCCAAAAACTGCTTGTGTGACTAGATATGGGGAGTACAACTTCAAGGTCATGTCTTTCGACCTCTGATAACTCTATGAAATGAGAGTTATCATGACACTTTTAGACTTGAATCAACCATACTTAGAGAGTAAATGACATGTTTTTATTGCATATTAGTTATATTTTGCATTAACATCCATTTTAGTTTATTTTTACTAAATTTTGTTTGATTTAGAATAATTTGTGTGCTTAGATCATGTGAATAACTGTAGGAGACTGGTGTTAACATATATGTTTCTATAATATTGATTTTTATGATAACAAACAAGATTAAGAATGATTAATCCTTTAAGCTCAAATTGTAAGGGGAGCTTACATTTAGGGTGAGCAATTTGTGCAATCATTCTTTAAATGCATGAAAACATTGTCATCATAAAAAAGGGAGAGATTATTAACATTTATATATCCATAATGTTGATTTTGATGATAACAAACAAAATTAAAAATGATTAAGTTTTTAAAACTCAAATTATTTTTTATATTTTTTAAATAAATCATTATTTTCACATTATAAAGTTTTTATATTTAATGAAAAAATTATTTTATAAAATTGGTTTTTTTTTCAAGTTTATGGTCTAATTGAAAGAGTTTTGAAAACTTTGAAATTAACAAGTATTGCTTGGAATTCTGGAGAATGACTTATTGGAAAAGTTTAATAGCGTTTTGGGTGATATCATAATTTCAGAAAGTTTTGGGAATAACAAGCATTATTTAAAAATTCTAAAATTGGACATTTGTGCAAAGTTTTATGATGTTTTGGGACATAGCATAATTTTATACAGTTTTGGGTCAAATTATAATTTTAGAAAATAGTTCACTGTAGCAGTCAGTGTAGCTAAGCGGTGTTAGAGTGCAATTTATGCACTAGTTTTGCATTGTTTACTTCCCTTAATATCGATGTTTTGCATTTAATAATAGTGATTTACCTGTGATTTACTTTTGTAGGTGCAATTCTATTGATTGGTGATAAAATTGAGCTACAAGATGATGTTTAGGGATGATTGTTCCCTTGGAGAAATTATGAGCGGCAGAAGAACTTTGTTGATAAGGCGTGGGCGCGTGCTGTCAATTGCGGACCTGCAGTTTTTAGTTTAACGTGTTTTATATTTTTGGCTATTTTTGTAATTACGAATTTAATATTTTAGATATTAGTATTTTATTTTAAATAGAACTCTAAAAGAGAAGAGAGAGAGAGTATTTAAGGGAGGAATCAATTGTGAAAAAGGGGGGATTTTTGGATTGGAGAAAAAGAAAGAAACCCTAGATCTAATTTTTCTCTTCTCTCTATGAAGAACTAAACCTATTTTTCTGGTTGAAGGATAACGAAGCTTTGATTCATCACTACTGTGAGATCTTTCTTGTGCTTTAATTGTTTTATTGCTTTTTGGGTATTTGTTTATTCTCTGTATTATTTTCATGATTATGTTTGTTAATTAGGTAATTGGCCACTATTTAATTATCAACTTAATCTATTGTCAATTAAAGGATTCATCGTATGAAGAATTTAATGTTTGTGACAAATAACATAGCAGAGAGTTGTGTTGTGAGAATAAACAATCTAATTTAAATGAATCATCATATGTGTTGATTAGGATTTGGGTCTCTCTGGTTTTTCAGGCTGTCAATTGATTAAATTCTATGATCGTATCTAGGGTTGTCTATTGATTAGGAAAATAACCAACGGTCGTACCTTGGTTATCGACTAGTTAAGGAGAGATTGGCTATTAGAGGGTCTCAGTAGCTATAACCGGTCTATTCATAAGTAATAATAATAATCTATATTTGAATCAATGATCAGTAGTCGAATCAAGCTGAGTTAATTCCTTCAACCAGAGCTTTCTCCAATTTGAATTACAACTTTAATTTGCATTCTTGTTATTTTAATTTGATTTTTATTATTGTCAACAATTCCCCCATTTTACGTTTTACGTTTCAAAAGGATTTAAATAATTACCGATCTCTGTGGACACGACCCTGCTCAATCACTATACACAATTTATTTAGAGTAGGAATTTATTTTTGTTGGCTTCGACAACCATCAAATTTTGGCGCCGTTGCCGGGGATTGGTGTCATTTATTTAATCCTTTTTACGTTTTACTTGGTGTATGGTTCGTTCTTCTCGTACAGGTACACTTTCGTTTGATCCTGAAATTGAGAAGACAGCTCGCCAGCTGAGACAGCAGACAAAGCGAGCTAAGCAACGATCCTCGTCGCCTTTGCTTTCTGAAACAGATACAGTGCCTGATTTAGTTGAATCATCTAGCGATTCAGAAGAACAAGTGATGGATAGACCTGCACCTGTAGAAAGAACTCTTAGAGAGTTAGCTGAACCAGACTTGAATCAACAACCACTCTGCATTCAATATGTAGACTTGGAGGTAAATTTTGAATTAAAGTCTGGTCTTATTCATTTATTACCCAAGTTTCATGGTTTTGCAGGTGAAGATCCTCATAAACATCTTAAGGAGTTTCATGTTGTGTGTTCAAGTATGAGACCACAAGGCGTGACTGAAGAGCAGATTAAGCTGCGTGCTTTTCCGTTCTCTGTAGATGGGCTAGCTAAAGATTGGTTGTACTACTTGCCTCCTGGATCGATTACAACGTGGAATGGTTTGAAGAAGCAGTTCCTCGAGAAGTACTTTCCTGCTTCAAGAGCTGCCAACATCAGAAAAGATATTTGTGGGATCAGACAACTTCCTGGGGAGACTTTGTATGAGTATTGAGAGCGATTCAAACAATTGTGTGCCAGTTGTCCTCAGCATCAAATTTCTGATCAACTTCTTATTCAATATTTTTACGAAGGATTATCATTGATGGATAGGAGTATGATAGATGCTGCTAGTGGAGGCGTGTTGGTGAACAAGACCCCTACTCAAGCAAGGGAGTTGATCTCAAATATGGCTGCCAATGCACAACAATTTGGCAGCAGGCAAGATGCCACTTCAAGAACGGTGAATGAGGTAAATATTTCTTCAGTTGAACAACGTTTAGATAAACTCACTTCTCTTGTGGAAAAGTTTGTTGTAGGTAATGTGCAACAGGTGAAGACTTGTGGTATTTGTTACAATATGGGTCATTCAACTGATATGTGTCCTACACTTCAAGAAGAACCCGTTGAACAAGCCAATGCAGTTGGAGGATTTCCAGGCATGCCTCAGAGGAGGTATGATCCTTATGCACAAACATACAATCCGGGATGGAAGGATCATCCCAACTTCAGCTATGGAGTTAGGCAGTCAGGATTCCCACAACAGTATCCACCAAGACAACCAGCACCTCCACAGTCAAACTCCAAGTCAGGTATATCTCTCGAAGAAATTGTTAAATCACTTGCGACTAACACACAACAATTTCAGCAGGCAACTACAGCAAGCATTCAGAACTTGGAGAACCAAATGAGTCAATTGGCGACTACAGTGAGCCGTCTGGAGTCTCAAGTATTAGGGAGATTGCCTTCACAATCTGAGGTGAATCCAAAGCAAAACGTTAGTGCTGTCATCCTTAGAAGTGGGAAAGAGTTGCAAGAGCCTAGTAAGAAAGTGACAAAGTATGTAGAAGATGAGCTTGAGAAGAATGAATTGATGCCTCAATCTCAAGATGCGCAACCCACCAGAGCGAAACCCCTACCTATTGTGATACCTCCTCATTTTCCAAGCCGGTTTGCAAAATCCAAAAAGGAGGAACAAGAGAAAGACATCCTTGAGACATTTCGCAAGGTTGAGGTAAATATTCCTTTATTAGATGCTATAAAACAGATACCTCGATATGCTAAAGTCCTTAAGGAACTATGCACCTCTAAGAGAAAATTAAGAGGAGATGAAAAAGTTCACATGGGGGAGAATATTTCAGCAATTCTTCAAAAGAAACTACCTCCTAAGTGCAAGGATCCAGGTATGTTTACTATTCCTTGTAAAATTGGTAGTGTTAGAATTGAAAAGGCTTTGTTAGATCTAGGAGCTTCTATTAATGTCATGCCTCGTTCTATTTATTCATCTTTGAATATTGGTCCATTAAAAGAAACTGGCGTGATAATTCAACTAGCCGATAGGTCTAATGCATATCCTGATGGGGTATTAGAAGATGTCTTAGTACAAGTTAATGAGTTAGTTTTTCCTGCTGATTTTTATGTACTTGATATGGAAGATGATAACTCCTCTAATTCTGTCCCAATTTTGCTAGGAAGACCTTTTCTTAAGACTGCTAGGACTAAAATGGATGTACATAAAGGGACTCTCACTATGGAGTTTGATGGAGAGGTTATAGAATTCAATATGAATGATGCCATGAAATATCATAGTGATGAACATTCAGTATTCTCTGTGGATGTTATTAACCCTATAGTGCAGGAAGTTTTTTACAAGAAAAAGACGAAGACATTTCATGATAGAATGATTTTGAGAAAGGAGTTCTCTGTTGGTCAAAAAGTTCTTCTTTTTCATTCTAAACTTAAACTTTTTCCGGGTAAATTACGTTCTTGCTGGGTTGGACCTTTTATTGTTACTAATGTTTTTCCTCATGGTGCAGTTGAGATTCGGAGTCCGACCTCTGACAGAGTTCTTAAGGTTAATGGTCATCGCTTAAAACCTTTTTATGAAGGTTTTTCGGTGAATATCGTGGAAGATGTGGCTCTCGAGAGTCCCAATTATGGAGATTGATGCATAAATGTGTCTAGCCAAAGACATAAAACAAAGGCGCTTTTTGGGAGGCAACCCAAATGATTTATTTATTTTGGTTTTTGTCATATCTTCTTTTAATTTTGATTTAGATTTTTTTTTAAAAAAATAATGTGTTTGCTTATTTTGGTCAGAAGAAAATTTTTGATAAGGCGTGCCCACGTCTTAACTAATAAGTACTTCTGTGATTTTTAACGTGAAATGGTTTTAAGGCGTGCCCACGTGCTTATTAGAAAAGTACTTCTGAAATTTTTTTTTTTTTTGTGTCTCAAAGTGGTTCATCATAAAAAAAAATTATTTATTTATTTATTTGAAAATTAAAAAAAAACTTTTTTTTTTCTTTTCCTTTCTTTTCTTTCTTTTTTATATATATATTTTTTTTATTTGAAAAAAAAAAATTTACTGTTCACAAAATCCCTAATTCACAGAATTGGTTTTCTTCTCCAGCCTTCACCGAGCAGCCACGCAGCACCAGCGATCCACCATCGCGAACCAGCCCACGCAGCAGCAGCAGCAACTGTGCGCGCAGCCAGCTCCATCCCACGCGTGCGCATATTCAGCCTTCACCGAGCAGCCACGCAGCAACCCGCGAGCGCAGATCCAGCCTTTGCCTAGCAGCGCGCAGAACCAACGTCAGCCCAGCTCTCACGTGCAATCAACCCCAGCGCGCAGATCCAGCAACCCACTAGCGCAGCAGAACCAGCCCCAGTAGCGCGCAGCATCCCGCACGCAACCAGCATCACCAGCGCGCAACCAGCAATCCCCCAGCGCGCAGCACGCAGATCCAGCGTCACCAGTTCGCAGCATTAGTCCCATCCGCGCGCAACTGAACCAGCAGCCGTGTACCCGCAAGCTCCAGTCGAGCAGCAATAGTCTGCCTGCATTCCAGCCGCGTGAATCGAAATTCGTGACAAGATGGAGCAGAATTTGGCCGCATACTTCAAGAGTGTGGGATTTATCCCACCATTCCCGCCAAGCCCATAGACGTTATGAGGATCAAAGCGCACAATTCAGGGAAGTTTTTGCCTTTAATCTTTTATCCTGACGCTTTAATTTTTATGTGAGCTTTGATTATCTTACATTGGGGACAATGTAAGTTCTTGGTGTGGGGGAGGGATTTTTGCATTATTGATGTCTGGAATTATTGTTTTCACTCTACTTATTTTTTTTTTCACTCTACTCATCCTTAAATGATTTTGGAGTTAGTATGCTTTATATATTATTAATTTTCTTTTCCTTTATCTCTCACTACTCTTTTCCCATCTATCTCACATTATTTACATCTATTTTTTTTTTCTATCATACTTTTTCATCACTCACATTTTATCTTTCATTTTTTTTACTACATACATCTTTCTTGCTTATTATCCTTTTTACCTTTCCTTTTATATCTCACTCATACCTTCTTCTCATTCTACACCACTATTGATGGTTGATTCATTTGAAGAGTGTACAGGATTTGATGGCAAATTTACCAACTTTGTGAGGATTTGAGCCTATGAGCAACCACTTTGCTCTAATTATTTTTGTTATGTGAATATCAATCCTAGTTTGTCTTTTCTAGAACTTGCTTTATTATGCATGTTGAAGCCACATTACGAGATTTTATGCATTAAAATGATAAGGGCAAACCATTTACCAATTTTCTATTCTCGCATTTTCCTTTTTCTCTACCCGAAGACCTTTATTTGCTATCTTTGTTTGAGCCTTAACCATTACCCATCTAATTCTCTCCGTCTACTTAACCATTTTTCTTCTTTTTGAGCCTCAATTTAAGGAGATTTTTGGACTCATTGTGTGGATATATTTTGTTGCTTTTTCTACCTTGTAATAAAGTTTCTCAATTAGATCAACAAGCATTATGCTTGAATTAAATTGTGCAAGGTTCGTTTCTTTTGTTTGATTCAAAAAAAAAAACAACAAAAAAAAAAACAAAAAAAAAGAAAAAAAAAGAAAAAAGAAAAAAAAAGAAAAAAGAAAAATTGAAAAAAAAATCGAAATAAAAAATGTTTACATTCTTGGTGACTTGAGTAGAAATAAGCATTTTGATATCATAAGTTCATTCAATGAGTTCATTCTTCTCGTTTTGATCTCTTTTTCTTTCGTAAACTTTTCTTTTTCATTTAACACATTTAACCCCATTACAACCCTTTTAAGACCCTTAGATTTTTGCATTTTATTCATGTTTTGTGGATTGAGATGTGATATATGAGCAAGCTTATGGTAATAGCATTCTTTGATTTGATTTGAGTGGATAAATGACACCCTAAACACTTTGAGTGCATGGAGTGAAGTTATTGAGAGGGCTATTACATCTTGTTGCACTTGAATTTTGAACGAATCTTCTTGGTGGTTGAATGTTCTTATTCTATCTTATGAAATTCTATGCTTTAAAATCCTTGTCTCTCGAACGTTGAACGACTTAATTTCTTGAGGTATGCTTGCTTAAAATTATTTTTGGATGAGTTGAGATGAGAATTTAGTGGAGATTTGAGATTAGTCTTGAGTTATATGCTTGAGGACAAGCATCATCTTGGTGTGGGGGAATTTGTTAGAGTGCAATTTATGCACTAGTTTTGCATTTAATAATAGTGATTTACCTGTGATTTACTTTTGTAGGTGCAATTCGATTGATTGGTGATAAAATTAAGCTACAAGATGATGTTTAGGGATGATTGTTCCCTTGGAGAAATTATGAGCGGCAGAAGAACTTTGTTGATAAGGCGTGGGCGCGTGCTGTCAATTGCGGACCTGCAGTTTTTAGTTTAACGTGTTTTATATTTTTGGCTATTTTTGTAATTACGAATTTAATATTTTAGATATTAGTATTTTATTTTAAATAGAACTCTAAAAGAGAAGAGAGAGAGAGTATTTAAGGGAGGAATCAATTGTGAAAAAGGGGGGATTTTTGGATTGGAGAAAAAGAAAGAAACCCTAGATCTAATTTTTCTCTTCTCTCTATGAAGAACTAAACCTATTTTTCTGGTTGAAGGATAACGAAGCTTTGATTCATCACTACTGTGAGATCTTTCTTGTGCTTTAATTGTTTTATTGCTTTTTGGGTATTTGTTTATTCTCTGTATTATTTTCATGATTATGTTTGTTAATTAGGTAATTGGCCACTATTTAATTATCAACTTAATCTATTGTCAATTAAAGGATTCATCGTATGAAGAATTTAATGTTTGTGACAAATAACATAGCAGAGAGTTGTGTTGTGAGAATAAACAATCTAATTTAAATGAATCATCATATGTGTTGATTAGGATTTGGGTCTCTCTGGTTTTTCAGGCTGTCAATTGATTAAATTCTATGATCGTATCTAGGGTTGTCTATTGATTAGGAAAATAACCAACGGTCGTACCTTGGTTATCGACTAGTTAAGGAGAGATTGGCTATTAGAGGGTCTCAGTAGCTATAACCGGTCTATTCATAAGTAATAATAATAATCTATATTTGAATCAATGATCAGTAGTCGAATCAAGCTGAGTTAATTCCTTCAACCAGAGCTTTCTCCAATTTGAATTACAACTTTAATTTGCATTCTTGTTATTTTAATTTGATTTTTATTATTGTCAACAATTCCCCCATTTTACGTTTTACGTTTCAAAAGGATTTAAATAATTACCGATCTCTGTGGACACGACCCTGCTCAATCACTATACACAATTTATTTAGAGTAGGAATTTATTTTTGTTGGCTTCGACAACCATCAAGCGGCTAACCAGATTTTACAAAGGGGCAAGTCGAATTATGGGCAGTAGCTCACTAGAATAAAAGCGGCTAACTGGATTCCGAAAGCAGTATGCTGGATGTTCCAAAATTCAAATATTTGTTTAACGATAACACAAAAGCAGCTAACTGGATTCACAAAGCGGCAAGCCGGTTATCACCAAAAAGTCTATAACGGCTAGTTTTTGGGCTCAAACTATATAAACTCAAATCTAATTTATTTTTGGTAATCTTGGCAAGCATAAACAAGTGCACACAAACATATATTGAGCTTCAATTTAGCAAATCATCATAGATTAAATCTTCATTGAGCTATCATTTATATATCCACTCTAAAAGAGATTTGTTTTCTGTAATTTTATTTCTCATCAAATTGTGAGTGTACAAGTGTGAGAAACACTTGGAGTGAAGAAATTGGAGAACAATCTCTTGATTGTAAAGGTTAATTAATACTTTGGAAGTCAATTGTAAAGTACTTGAAGTCTTGGAAGGCTTGAATAGTGAAATCCTCAAGCCGGGTGAGCTTGGAGGTATGGATGTAGGCGGGGATTGTCAAACCACGTAAAAATCATTGTGTTTGTTTTCTCTTCCCTTACTCTCTTATTATTGTACTTTATTGAATTTATTATTTTTTATTTTATTAAGGCATTAGATTAAATTGTTGTGTGGTTTGCTTAGCTTCAATTTTAAAATCCCAATTCATCCCCCTCTTGGGTTGTTTAGTTAGTATTTCAATTGGAAGCTCAAATGTCAAGGAATGAATGCTGCTACAAAAAGTTTACAAAAATAAGGAAATAATTTAGCTATAGAAGAATTGAAACAAGTCTGGAACAATGCCGTTGTTGTAGCACCATTGCTGTAGCATTGTGTTGTAGCAATCTTAGAGCATTGATAGCGAAGATTTTGAGTGAGATACTTAGAAGACTGCGATCTGCAATTTCCAAACCTAGAAGATACGTTCCCTAGACATCTGATTGCCCTAATTCTAGGCTATAAAATGAGTACACACGCAAAAGGAAAAGAGAGAGTCGTCAACCAAAGAGAAAAACCGCAATGAAACAACAAGAAAACAGAATTCCAGAGAGAGATTGAAGGCTGTCACGGAGGAAAAAGTGCAGAGAACAATTAGAAAATTAGTCTTTCTTATTTTCTTGTTTTCTATTTCATTATAGGGATGTATTTGATGGTTGAAACTCCTTTTTTTATTTTTCTTTCGCAAATGATGAAATAAACTTGATTGTAGTTTAGTGATAAACTTTCTTGATGAATGTTTGACTAACACAAGCGTGTTGCTCAGTGTTTGCTATAGTATTTTGTCTTAATTGTATGTATTTTATTCTCTATTTCGGCTGACCACCCATTTTGGGATACTAGCTAAGAAAGAGCCTAAAAAAAGTCTAACTTAGTGGATCTCATTAAGACAATACTTGGTTTTAGATTAAGTTTCCTAAGTTGAGTTAATCTTAATTTGAATAGGGTCATACTTGATCTAAAATTAGTGATGAACTAGACATAGGGATTCACATTGTAGGATAAATAGAACCTAGATCGATTAATGCTATATTTAATGATGGTGTAACAACTGGTCCGTGTTAGGTTACATTAGATATAAGATATCCAATAGGTGACAGCTGAGAATACAGATTCTGTCCAGTGCTATAGTAGAGGCTGTAGCAACGGTACTTTAATTAAAAAAATAGTCAATGTCATTAGGTGAGTTTATTTACTCAAATATTTCATTCTCATTAGTTACATCCTTGTGTTTGACGTGAAAATTTATTTTATTGCATTTTTATTTTAATTAATTATTAGTTTCATAAAATTATCTTATTTTAATTTAGAACAAACTGCACTGTTAAATATTGCTGTAGCAAATTTGATAACAGCAATCCCTGTGGAGATGATCTAAATACTCATCAGTATAATACTTATTATGTACACTTGCACATTGACTCCCATAGCACAGAAAACGCATACCAGTCTCACCAATGCTCCAGCCACATTTTGCACGCTCATGAACGGCATCTTCCAGCCATACCTTGATCAGTTTGTGGTGATATATCTTGACGACATTGTGGTCTGTAGCAACACTTTGGAGGAGCACGCCGAGCACTTGTAGGTTGTATTTAAGGTGTTGCAGAACAATGAGTTCTATGTTAAACGGGAGAAGTGCTTGTTTGCAAAGCCAGAAATCGATTTTCTTGGCCACAAGATCAGAGATGGGACATTGTTCAGGGATAAGGCTAAGGTCAAGGCCATTGCCAAATGGAAGCCTCACATGAAGGTTATGGAGTTGCACACTTTCTTAGGCCTCGTAAACTCCTATAAGAGGTTCATCAAGGGCTACTCCACCATTGCTGCACCACTAACTGACTTGCTAAAAAAGAGCACAAAGTTGGAATGGACAGAGAGGAGCCATCAAGCCTTTGATGCCCTCAAAAAGGCCGTTAAAGAAGAGCTAATTCTAGCGTGGCCAAACCATGTATTATCGTTCGAGGTACATACAAATGCTTCTGATTTTGCTATTAGAGGTGTGTTGATGCAAGTCGAGCATCTGATAACTTTTGAGAACTGAAAGCTAAATGATACAAAGTGGCGGTATACGGTGCAAGAGAAGGAAATGACTATAGTAGTGCACTGTTTATGGACTTGGAGGCATTACTTGCCTGGGTCTAAGTTCATGGTGAAGACGGACAATGTGGCGAATAGCTACTTTCAAAGCCAAAAGAAACTAAGTCTGAAACAAGCAAGATGGCAGGAGTTTCTGGCCGAATTCGACAATGACTTGGGGTATAAGCCGAGAAGGGCCAATTTGGTAGTGGATGCCTTGAGTCGGAAGTCCAAGTTTGCTGCCATGAATAAAATACAAGGAGAGTTTCTCATGCTCATAAAAGACGAAATGGAGTGTGATCCTTTGGGCAAGCAGCTGATTTCTCTTGTGCAACAAGGGAAATCCAAAATATTTTGGGTTGAGGATGACCTTTTGTACACTAAGGGACAGTAGGGGTGGGCAAAATCGGGTTCGGGTCAACCCGATCGGGTTTCGGGTTAGATAAGAATCAATCCAAACATAACCCGAATTATTAGCCCGACCCGAACATAGGTCAATAATTCGGGTTATGTTCGGGTTGGATCGGGTTGGATTTAAAACGGGTAGGATTGAGTTCGGATCAAATCCGGTCAGTTCGGGTCAAATCGGGTTAGTTCGGGTCAAATCAGGTCAGTTCGGGTCGGTTGAAATCGGGTCAATTCAGGTCAAATTCGGTTAATGCAATTTTGAGCTCTTTTTGTTTCCTATTATTGTAGTTTTTATGAAAGTTTTAAGACATTTTTCTTAATTGTAGTCATTTTTACTAATTTTCAACTGAAAAAAAGAAAAGAAAATGTTATTAAATCAAATGAATAAAGTTAAAATGCTATAATAGGATTATTTGCCTATTGGCTTGGAGGGTAGAATTAGGACTATTATTTGGTCAATCAACAAAATCCAAAGTTCCAAACTTAATAAAAGTTAAAATTAATATAAACTTACAAAGTCCAAAGCACAATTTCCCAATATTAGTCTTTAAAAGTTTGAAACACAAACTCACAAAGTCACAAAATTAAATTGTTTAGAAACATAAATCACAAAGTTCAAAGTTCAAACATTAAAACTAAATAAGCTTTCTTGGTTCCTCTACCTTGGTTCCTCCATGGCTCCATGCAAGCACTTTGACAAGTTCTAAATTCAAATTTTTGAACTCCAAGTTCAAGTGCCGATTGCCTAGAGAAAGATTGAGAAAATGTACAATAAATATTTTCCTTAAGCCACGTTCCAAATGAACAAACTCAATTCATATAAAAAATTGAGCAAATAAACCAAATTCATAAGGTTACACATCAAACACAAATAAATAAATCCAATTCATATCTTTAATTAAGCTAAAGGGGTGTTACAATCTTTCTAATTTCTATTATATCATTATAAATTTATAATTACAAATAAATATATATGTTTACCAAATTTTTCAATACACACTTGATTATATATTTCTATTATATCATGCTTATTTTATGGCATTCATCACCAAATCAAGTTAATAATAATACTAGACAATAATAACATTTTATCAACTTCAACTTGTCTAACTAAAACAATTACAAATTAGACTTAATAACTCAAGTACATGACTGCATGTAGATGTTCTATATAAAGTTATAATGTATTTTAAATATATTATGTATTTAATGTATGATAAAAAATTAAAAACATTACCTTATTGTAATTCCATATGAAACATTTGCTCCTTGATATCTTCTTGGAGGTTGTAGACGGGATTAGCAAAAAGTTTAGACTGCAGCCAATTTTCAGTGCATATCAATGCCTTAACCATAGCCGGGGTTAAAGAACTCTTATACTCATTAATAATACGATGCCCGGTGCTAAAGGCAGACTCAGATGCCACTGTGGAAACAGGAACAACAAGGACATTTCTTGCAATTTTCTCAAAAATTGGATACCTCGATCCATTCACCCTCCACCAAAGCAAAACATTAAGTTTAAGATTGCTGGGATCTTCAACTGGGTCCTTCAAGTACCTTTCCACCTCAGATACTACTCTTCTACTCTCATTCTGAACAGAAACCTTCCTAGCATATCTAAGGAAAGGACGAGATACTTGAAAAGCGTCATCATATTCACCACCAGCAACATCCACCAAATTAGCTTCAGTTGTAAAATGTTGAGAAGAACTTGTACCTCCATAGTTGCCACTAAGACCAATCTTACCATACATCGATGGTGTGGAACTAGCTGAGAATGCACTATATGCTTCATAAAACTCATTCAACAAGTCTTTCATTGCTTTGGTCATTTGTTCAACCATCAAACTATCATTGCCAAAAATGATCTTAAAAATATGTTTAGCAAAATCCATTTCAGCGCAGTTATTAACATCAAATAAGTGGAATTCCACCTGGTAGGACAATCCAAAACAACAATTCCTTTTGGACAATTCACCTACTCAGTACATTGTTTAAATGTCCTCAGCCTCATGCTGGAGGATCTCACGTACTTCACTGCATTTCGAATAATGATAACACTAGCATGCAACTCTCCCAATCCTGAAACAACAATCAAATTCAAAATATGTGCACAACAACGCACATGCATATATTGTCCCGCCAATACAAGTGCACCATCATTCCTCCAACTAAGCAACTGTATAGTGACATAACCAACAGCAATATCATTTGCAGTGGCATTATCAACAGTTATTGCAAACAACCTCTCTATCCCCCAATCTTGTAGGCAAACCACAATCGTTTTACCAATCGACTTCCCTCTATGATCTTCGATTGCGCTAAAACTAATAATCCTCCTATTCAAACACCAATCACTATCAATAAAATGAGCTGTAATCACCATGTAGCTCATGTTTTGAACAGAAGTCCATAAATCAGTTGTAAGAGACACTCGCTGCTTGTTGTTGCAAATCAAACTCTTCAACATTGCCTTTTCCTCCAAAAATAACTCCATAACATCTCTACCAATTGTTCTTCGAGATGGCATAACAAACTGAGGGATAGCTACACTGCAGAAATGCCTAAATCCTTTATTGTCTACAAAACTGAGCGGCAACTCACCCATAATAATCATTTTAGTTACTACCCTTCGACACGCGTCTTGACTCCATCCTTTACCCAAAACCAAATTACTTGCATTTTCTTCGCCGCCCTCGGATGTCAAATTTTGTTGACTTCCACTTTGTTGTGCCCGAAATGTCTTGTATGATTCACATGTCTTTATATGCCTTGTCATATTTGTAATCCCATCAAGCCTTGAATGACATTGATATTGCTTACCACAATAGTTGCACATACATTTGTTTGGATTATCGTCAAGTAAAGTGAAATGATTCCATACTGCCGATCTTTTCTTCATTGGCGGTCTTTTCCGCTTCGCCTTTTCCTTTCCTCTATGGGTTCCTTCCATTTGTACACTTTGGTCTTCGTCGTCACTCATCGAATTCGATCTTGAGTGTCCAAGCATCTAAATCAAAATAATAATTAATAATCATTAATTCAAAAATCAAAACACATAAATATTATTAACATAATCCATAAACAAAAATTAGTAATTTCAATTCAAGTTGTTCATGCTCCATAAACAAAAAGTAAGAAATTCATGATTAATTAATTAATTTATAATATCCAATTACCCATTCCCCATAATAATATGATATTATTTGTCTATCTATATCTTATTTCTTATTATAAATTAAATCATTTAATTTCAAGTCCAAGTTACTTGTACTTAACAACTTAACGGATGATTAACATATAATAAAATATTAATTGAATTTATTAATTTTTTTAGGGTTGAAAGCTTGAAGCTACTGCACAAGTACACATAATTACATAACACATTATAATTATAAAATATATACAACATAATACTTAATTTTAATATTTAATCTACCTAATGTGCTAATTTATTCATAAAAAAATCAATTATTAACAATTATTAACAATTATCAATTAATATTATTTCAATTATTAACTATTATTAACAATTATTAACAATTAACAATTATCAATTAACAAAACCCACCAATCAACAATTCCTTTTTATATGTGAAAAAAAATAATATCTGATGAGCTCAATAATTAACAAAATTTCCTTGATTTTATTACTAATATTTATAAATACATAATTAGTTAATTACAACAATTAAATAATAAAAAAATACTAAATTACATAATAAACTATTTAGCATATATAATTAATTAATTATATAGTGCATATATACCATGAAACGAAACGACTTAGGAAACTTGAAAAAAGTTGAAGCTTGAAAGTGGAAGGTGGAAACCGGAAAGCTTCAAAATCGGGTTCGGGTAGAGAGGATTCGGCCTTCGAGCAGCAGATTGGTGGCCACGGCTCACGGCTGGACGGACGGGATTTCACTTGGCAGCAGATCGCGGCTTCACTTGGGAGTTGGCAGCAGCAGATCGCGGAGATGCGGACGGCTCACGGCTCACGGCTGGACGGGTTTGACTTGGCAGCAGCTGGTCGCAACTTCACTTGGCAGCAACAGATCGTGATTTCAGCAATTGGCAGCAACAGATCACGTCTTGTGGTGGCTGGTTGCAGACTTGCGGGTTGCGGCTGCCTTGTTCAGTTGTTTGTGTTTGTATAGTTGTTTGACAGTTGACAGTGAACTTGTGAGTTGTGATTTGTGAAGTTGTGGCTGATAGTGTGTGTGTGTGTGTTAGGTTTGCGAGTGAATTGTTGAGTGACTGTGTGCAGCGTGTGTGTGTGCTGTGCACTTACAGCGTTTGTGTGTGTTGTGCAGCTCGTGTCCACATCATTGCACTTGCAAAATGCCATCTAAGGCAACTTTATTTTCTTTATTAAAACGTCTCTGAGAAGAATTTTGACAGAATGGCTGCCAACTTTTTGGATTGGTTATTGGTGTGATTCGATTGCTGTTGGAGAATGGAGAGGGAAATATGTTCAATAAGGAGTACAGACACATGCCAGAAATCATTATTTTTTTTTTGGGAACCTGATCGGGTATTCGGATCGGGTCGAGTTTGACCCGAACCGATCACAACCCGATCGGGTTTGTAAATTTTAATTCGATCGGGTTTCAATCCCGACCCGATCCGACCCGAACCCGAAATTTATTGGGTCGGGTCGGGTCAGATCGGGTAAAATGCCCACCCCTAAGGGACAGCGCATTTATGTTCTGAAGTGGGGGAACTTGAGGCGGAACTTGATTAAGAAGTGTCATGATACTAAGTGGGTTGGACACCTAAGACAAAGGCAAACACAAGCTTTGCTAGAGTGGGCATATTATTAGCCTCAAATGCAGGATGAGATGGAGTAGTTCGTGAGGACATGTCTTGTGTGTCAGCAAGATAAAGCAGAACAACAATGTCCCGCATGGTTACTTGAGCCACTTCCCATTCCAGGTCGACCGTGGGAAAGCATATTGATGGATTTCATAACATGTCTTCCAAATCCGAGGGGTTTGCAACTATTGTTGTAGTGGTGGACTGATTCTCCAAATATGCTACTTTCATTCCCAACCCAAAGGAGTGCTCAGCAGAGGACACCGCTGAGCTTTTCTTTAAGCATGTGGTGAACTGTTAAAATCTATCATTAGTGACCGTGACAGCTAGTTTATTGGGAGTTTTTGGACTGAGTTGTTCAAGCTTATGGAGAGAGTGAATGCTTTTCTTGAGCTATACTCGCAGAATTGTGTGAGCGCCAACAGGCACGATTGGGCAAAAATGCTGGACACTGCTCAACTTTCTTACAACTTGCAGTAAAGTAAAGCTACTCCTAGGAGCCCTTTTGAGGTGGTCATGGGACAGCAGCCAGTAACACCACACACGCTCATTATGAGCTATACTAGGAGGTGTCCCGCGGCATAAAAGGTTACTAAGTCCTAGTATAAGCAAGCGAATATAGCATGGGCACACCTCGACAAAGCAACTAAGCGAATGAAGAAATGGTCGGACAACAAACGTAGACATGTGAAGTTCAATGTGGGGGACTTGGTGCTAGTCAAGATTCTACTGTCACAACACAAATCTATCCACTCACTGCACAAGGGCCTTGTTCGGTCGTATGAGGGGCCATTTCCTATTATTAAGAGGGTGGGCAACGTATCATTCAAGCTGGAGTTGCCCTCTTGGTTTAAACTTCATTCAGTCTTCTATGTTAGTTGCTTAAAGCCATACTATGGGGACACAGAAGATCCGATGGGAGGAGAGTTCAAGCACCTTCCACTCGGCAACGCAAGGGTGTATGACAAAGAGGTGGGGAATATTTTGGCCGACTGTGTTGTTCAAAAAAAGAGTTTTCCGCCATGCCAAGAGTACTGCGTCAAGTGGAAGGGTCTACCTAAGAGCGAAGCAAGTTGGGAGCCCACAAACAACTTGTGGCAGTTCCAAGATAAGATCAAGGACTTCCACAATGAGTCAACGAGGACGTCTCCGGATTAGGCTGGAGAGAATGTAACACCCCAAGCATTTCAGCCGAGCCTTGGTGTGTGTCACCACCCATGAAGGTTCTAAAATTATGGAGGCTTTTATGCACGTTGTAGATAATTCTATGTAATTAATGAGTTAAGTGGTAGCGAAGATAGTTCTAGAGCACTGTCTAGACATTTCCTCGTACTCTATAAATAGGAGAGGCCTCATTTGGCCAAGACACACAAGAAACACACAAGAAATTCAACACACAAAGCATTGTAAGCTTTCCTTTGAGCAATAAGAGTTCTTTTCTCCCATCTTGAGAGAGTTTAAGTAAATACTCTTTTTTACTTTTGAATCTAGCAATGTTTTACGTGTGCTAGGCTGACTTAGGGCCAAGAAAGTTGATTTGGCACCTAAAGCCGCACGATTCAGCAAGGAAATAAGCGAGTCGTGACACTTTGCATGATTATTTACACCTTAATTTAAAACCTAAAGCCGCACGATACATGGTTATCAAAAGTTGTCAGATAAAAAGAAAAAATTCATATACTTGTGGGTGAAGAGAGCTTTTAGCAAGGAAATTATTTGTGTTTCGTGCAATTTTAATGAAGGTTAAAATCGTTTTAAAAAGGACGCAATTTTAAGGCAGCAACTTTTTTTAATGTGCCAAAAATAATTAAATCATGGTAGTAATTTGAGCTGTAATATATTATTATGTTAAATTTGGGCTAATACGGACTCAGTTCATGGAGTACGTCTGGAACCAAATTCTAAAATACTAACAATTTATATATTCTTTCTAAAAATATTTTTATTATCTATTAAAACCCTAATCGATTTTGGTCCAAATTTTAATACTTTTAAAAATATGACAAAAAATAACATAGCTCTTTTGGATAAAAAATATAAAATATAAGAATCAGTACAGATATATAATTAATTATACGGTTGATCATGTCATAAATATGTTCATGTGGACAACTCTAAACTCAAGCATGATACAATATTGTATAAATGGGTGACACAACTTTGTATCTATCAACTTTATACGACTACTTTGTGAACATTTGCGTTATGAATTTTTTCTTACTTCACCTTATTTATTTATATTTCAACTATCGACACGTTTTATAAAAGAGTAATGATACAACCACAAACTCTTGTACAAACTTATTTTGTACAAACTGATGTGACATTAATTCATTGGTTGAATGAAAATATAAATTAATAAAAATAAATCATGTGGGCCAAGTGATATTTAATTCAACCAATCTTATCATGCCACGTCAGTTTGTACAAAATAAGTTTGTACAAGAGTTTGTGGCTGTATCATTACTCTTTATAAAAATAACTGTTGAACATTTATGGTAAGTAGCTAGATCGAGTAAGGAATTCCTTTTATGGTAAGTAGATCATGTAGTAACTTTCATAGTACGTGGGTTCACACGTACGTGGGTTGATCGTGTAGTAACTTTCATAGTACGTGGGTTCAGGGCCGACTTTAGAGTCAGAGGGGCCTTAGGCGAAAATTTTTTTATAAGGCCTTTATTTATTTTATAATTTCAATATTCAAAGATATATTAAAAGGATCAAAATTTATTTCATCTTTTATTCTTGAATTTCAACAATAATTAAAAAAAGATAAAAAATTTTAAAAATAGAACCTAAAAAATAGTCAAGAAGATATATTTTTGTATTCCATTAAAACCATTAAAAACAAACAAACAAACAAATAAATAAAGACAATATTATTTTCAAATAGAATATTTAGAATGATAGAATATAAAAATTTGAAATGATAAATTGATGTTCAAAAATAAAAACGGACTTTATATTTTAAGAAACCAATTATTTTAAATGAACCAATGAATATAATAATTTTCTTTGTAGAGAAAAGAACAAGAAATTTTTTTCATTTACTAATTCTTGAGATTATAAGGTTTTTAATAAAAATTAAAAGAAATACTAAAAGTCAAGATTTTAACATTGAATAATTAAAAAGGTAAATAATTTTTTAGAAATATTAATAATGCATGAACTAATGGTTAAATCATATTATTAATTATATTTCTTTAAAATTAAGGTTCCGAAATATAGATTTTTTTTATCAAACATTTCTTAATTGTAGGATAATTAAGAATAGATAGATATTTAATAAAATTTTTGATTTTTTAAAATACATATTAAAATTTTTTATTAATTAGAGAATTATTAAAGAAATATTAAAAATATGAGGTCTTCTTAAAATATGAGGCCTTAGGCAACTGCTTTGTTCGCCTATATCTAAAGCCACCCCTGCGTGGGTTAACACGTTCTACAATTCTTTTTTTTTTTAAATGGATGTTATACAAATATGCATACAAATCAATCAACTTTATAAAGGTTCATAGTGGAAATCATCATAATTTGCAACGGCTCCACCAATAAAAAAACTAATATTCATTCAGAAAATTCAAATCTGGCGTACTCTGTAAACTTATGTTCGTGATTACCACCAAGAAGTCAAAGTTAGGCTATATTAAATAAAAGGATTCTCATTGCGACACTTGATTATCTTTATCTACCGATTTATAATTTCATTATATATAGAGTTTCTTTGGACCATAATACCATGCATAGAGTGGCATTTAAGCCTTGTATAGCTTTTTTAGCCAACCCCAACATTCTCAGTTCTTGCTCCTAGCAACCAAATCGATCAAATTCGTAAGCTTTTCAATATGACTCTTATTAGATTTCATTAATATGAGTTTAAATTTTTTCCCCTTCTTTTACACAGCTTTATTTTGTGTGTTTGTGTGTGTGTGTATACATATATGTATATGTATATGTATATGTAAAATCTTCATATCTGCAAAGTGAAACCATTTTGTTTTATTTTTATTCTTTGTTACTACTTTCGGATGTGCACATTTTATAAAAATGACAACTAATTAAACATTTATTGTATGCAGATCAAATAAAGAACTTCTTTATGATTGATCATGTAGAAACTTGGTTAATTATTATCATGTACGTTTTACTATTGTTTTTTTAAAGGACGTTTTACAAATCATAAGTATCAGAAAATGTTGATAAACTCATATTTTAATAAGTCGGTAGATTCATCTAGCTCTATAAACTTAGTACTAATCGATCAAATTGGTATATGCTATTTATGTTCCCAAAAAATTAAAAAAGAAAATCACTCATGTTAACTTACGTAATTAAAGTAGAAGAACACTTATAGGTTCGGCGAATATTCGAATTCTATTGTAGCTCTATAATGACAAGAAAATCGAGGATGAGAGATAAGTTTAATTTTCATGAATATAATGAATTAGATTTCTTCGTCTTTCTATCATTTTTTTTTTAACATCAAAGCATAATCTATAAATTATATAGTTATACCGTAAAGTTAACTATATGTATAAACAGAAATAAGGATCGAATCAAATATGTGGAGGCTGAAGATTGCAGTGGGTGACAAAAACAGCCCATATATGTTTACAACAAACAATTTTGTCGGGAGGCAAATATGGGAGTTTGATCCAAATGCTGGCTCACCAGAAGAGCTTGCTGAAGTTGAAGAAGCTCGACAAAGTTTTTACAAAAATCGACATAATGTGAAGCCGGCGGGTGATCTTCTTTGGCGCTTACAGGTGTGTAACTAATAAATTACTTCGTCTAAATTTCAATTTACCAGCTTTTATAAATTCATGCACTTCATTTTACCTCCGCGACCTATTAAAAACACATCAATCTATCCCCATTCTTCATTGAGAAGACAAAAATTTTTAATCAATACAACGACCTCCATTTACCTTAATCTTTTGAACCGCATATGAAGCTGCGTTCATGTTTTAAATAATTTGGGAAGTAAGTTGAAATTAAGAAACAAATTAATTGCATGCGTTAAATGTGAATTTCAAAGTTAGGTAGTACTCAACTATGTGTTTTATTTGGAAGTACTGTTCTCGTCATCATATGCGTCATATACTGTTCTGGACATTTAACTAATTAATTTGTTGCTGTGGACCATGATTTAATTGACAACGTATTAATTAATTTAAAAGTGTGTTCATTTTCTTATGGATTATTAAATAATCTACTCTTAGAAAGTATTACCCTACCATACCTACTTAAAAAATAGTACTGAAATAGAATAATTATAAGGTAATCTGTTTAAAATAAATGAATAAAATTAAACGGATTTTCGGTTAATTAACTTATTTGTTCAAAACCATAATCCTATTTTAACAGTAATCCCAACTGCCAGGTGGGGGACAACTTAACTTTATTAATCCCACATATTCCCAGAAAAGAAAAAGAAAAAAACTTTTAATTCCAATTATTTCCAAAATGGGGACGACGGAAGTCAGAGACTCGCAGCTAATTATGGTAGAATTACTGTATTAGACTTCCAGGTGGGGGACAACTTAACTTTATTAATCCCACATATTCCCAGAAAAGAAAAAGAAAAAAACTTTTAATTCCAATTATTTCCAAAAGGGAAAGTGGGGAACGACGGAAGTCAGAGTCTCACAGCTAATTATGGCAGTATTAGACTTTTTTTTTGACACTCGTCCAGAGACCTAACATTCTACTCTGCCCCACGATTTCCATATTGCCCTATAACTACTTCAGCGTTTTTTAGAAACTACAAAAAAAATAGTATATAAAAAATCAACTAAATGTCTCTTATAGGCATACTCAAAACTCAAACTTTCGACCTTAATAGAGAAGAAGCATGTGCCGACCAACTAGTGGGGAATTGTCTTTTAGGATTTAAATTGAATAAATATTATGAATTTTTTTTCAAAAGATCAACAAGATAAATAAGAGTAATCTCCGTTCTTATTATCTGAAATATTTAATTATGTATCCTTTTTCGTTCTTTTTTTTTAGAAGTAATTATGTATCTTGCCAAAAAATAAAGAGCTCTATTTTCTCATCGAATATTTAATTATGTTTGAAAAAAAAAAAAAACAGTTTCTGAGAGAGAAAAATTTCAAACCAAGAATTCCTCAAGTCAAGGTCAAGGATGGTGAAGCAATCACATATGAAACTGCCACCACTGCAATGAAGAGGGCTGCTCATTACTTTTCAGCTATACAAGCTAGCGACGGCCATTGGCCTGCTGAAAATGCCGGCCCCATGTATTTTCTTCCTCCATTTGTAAGTATTTTCTTTTCAACCTCACCTTCACATTATGAGAAAGGGAGAACGTCACTTTATCTATGATTTTTTCTCTTTCTTTATTTATTTATTTATTTATTATTTTT
Source organism: Citrus sinensis (assembly GCF_022201045.2). NCBI lineage: Eukaryota > Viridiplantae > Streptophyta > Magnoliopsida > Sapindales > Rutaceae > Citrus > Citrus sinensis. The sequence continues at coordinate 18,465,392 of NC_068562.1, forward strand.
TGTTGGTAACTTGTCACTTTTTTCCCACAGTTTATAGAATACTCTATTACTTCTTGATGTGAAAATTTTAACAGCAAAATGTAGTTACTTTATGACTAGATTGAATTTTTTTGTGAAATAATTGACATCAGGAAAGTATGAAGTATGGTAAAAGCTGAAAATTATAGTGTGTCAATTTCCTTTGCCAAAATATAGTTGGGTCAGTATAGCCAAAAGACAAAACAAACTTAAAAAGTGTCTATGTGACCATTTCTAGAAACAATGGGATCTCTGTAACTATTTTCACTAAACCTATTGTTGTCCTTTTATTAGTTATTTTAGAATTTAGACAACTAACCTTTCAAATTTTTCTATTTCCTTGAAAATTTTCAGGTCTTCTGCTTGTACATTACAGGTCATCTTAACACTGTCTTCACAGTTGAGCATCGCAGAGAAATTCTTCGCTATTTGTACAACCATCAGGTGCTTGCTAAATAATTAATGTTCTTAGTTTTCTTAACTGAGCTTATTTATTAAACTTTGGTCACACACATTTATATACATGTATCTAATATTGTGACGATATTGTTTGTGCTGCAGCATGAAGATGGTGGCTGGGGAGTACATGTAGAGGCTCCAAGCAGCATGTTTGGTACAGTTTTCAGCTACCTTTGCATGCGTTTACTGGGTCTAGGACCCAATGATGGAGAAAACAATGCTTGTGCTAGAGCTCGTAAATGGATTCGCGACCATGGTGGTGTCACTTACATACCCTCTTGGGGAAAGAATTGGCTTTCAGTAAGATTGATCATATATGAATTAATAGTTACTTACACGCCAAGAAATATTTAATGATCAAAATTTTAATTTTCATTCTTCTCTTTATTTTGTTCCGTTGCACTGTGATCTATAGATACTTGGAATATTTGAATGGTCTGGCACCAACCCAATGCCCCCAGAGTTCTGGATCCTGCCTTCCTTTGTTCCACTTCATCCATGTATGTTCATTTTGTAATTCAATAGATACCTCTGATCAGGGCAGAGGATTTGCTTCTGTCTCTTTGACGGTCAATTATTCTGAAAACTTACATGAATTGTAAATGCAGCAAAAATGTGGTGCTATTGTAGACTGGTTTACATGCCCGTGTCTTACTTATACGGGAAAAGGTTTGTTGGTCCAATCACTCCACTAATTCAACAATTGAGGGAAGAACTTCACACTCAGCCTTACAATGAAATCAACTGGAGAAAAGTTCGCCATCTCTGCTCGAAGGTGATTTTATTAACATTTAGTGTTCTCGTTATATTTTGATTTTTAGGCACTGATGCTTTTATCTTGATCAAGTGTTATTAAATTTGCGAAATTGTTATTACAGGAGGATCTCTACTATCCCCATCCTTTTGTACAGGAATTACTTTGGGATACGCTTTACTTAGCCAGCGAGCCTCTCCTAACTCGTTGGCCTTTGAACAAGCTTATCAGACAGAAGGCTTTAAAAGAAACAATGAAGTTCATTCATTACGAGGACCACAACAGTCGGTACATTACCATAGGCTGTGTGGAAAAGGTAATGTTGTTATTACCATAATGCAGAACAAAAGGAAAACATGTATCAGTTTTCAATTTGTGCGTGTACCGTTGATGATCCAATTGATACAGTTACCACTCTCGAATTGAACAGCCATTGTGTATGCTTGCTTGTTGGGTTGAAGATCCAAACGGAATTGCATTTAAGAAGCATCTTAATAGGATTGCAGATTACATTTGGCTCGGGGAAGACGGAATGAAAGTTCAGGTTGCTACACTAGTACTCGTATTCGATACAATAGTACTAACAAGTTAACAATATATATAGCTAAATTTGATACTATTACCATCCTTATGCAGACTTTCGGCAGCCAAACATGGGATACTGCTCTTGGTCTTCAAGCTTTGATGGCTTGCAATATTGCTGACGAAGTTGAATCTGTACTCGGTAAAGGACACGACTACTTGAAGAAAGCTCAGGTTTCATAATCAAATCCTTATGTTAATACATGCTATATTTGTTTTTCCGGCCCCTCCAATTACTTTGCTCTTCATTGAAACATTCCCTTTGAAATTTTTGAAGATTAGGGACAATCCAGTAGGTGACTACAAAGGCAATTTTCGACACTTTTCTAAAGGAGCATGGACATTTTCGGATCAAGATCACGGATGGCAAGTTTCAGATTGTACCGCAGAAGGTTTGAAGGTAGCTCTATATCTTATTTCAACCACTTAAAGCTAGTTTAGAGCCAAATCTTTTATGCCAATCATGGTGTTCCTAACAAAAGTTTCTTGTATCTTCATAGTGTGTCCTACAACTCTCACTGATGCCACCAGAAATTGTTGGCGAGAAAATGGAACCTGAGAGACTATATGATGCTGTTAATTTCTTACTCTCTCTTCAGGTGACATTTAAATTGTATGATAATTCTTGTAGAGTTAATTTCAAATTATCCTCTCATGAATTAACTACCTTAAATCGCTATCTTTATTTTTAAAAACCTAAATTTGCCCTACATTTTTGTTAAGAATACCAAAAAAAAATTCATTAACCGACCTCTATTTTTTCTCCTTATCTTTTGACCAAACAAAGGCATAATTTGAGGTTCTTAAAAATAAAAAGGACAATTTGAAAATAGTGAATTTGTGAAATTTACCCTTCTTCTAATTCTTATTAGTTCAATATCGTTCAATAATCTTTTAAACTTATTGTAGGATGAAAAAACTGGTGGATTAGCAGTTTGGGAGCGAGCTGGAGCCTCGTTGCTGTTGGAGGTAACAATTTAAACCACACACCACACCAATTTAGCTCTATTTGGTATTGAGGTGTTGTACATTTTAAGCTGCAGCTGCTATAGAGAAAAAAATTATATATATGCAATAAAAGTTAATAGTATATAATAAATATAATTTTTAAATAATAATCTTAACAAAATTAGTAAATATATAATAGATTTTTTGTCATGCAATTATATAGTTAAACCAACTTAACTTTCAAAGTACACCAGCTAGTGTTTATGAAATACTTTAGTCCTGAAACTTAAAAACTACAGCTGTCTAGTCTTAATTCTAAATAAGAACTTAGTTTTCATTGTAAGCATTATTATTATAATCCTAAATGATACAATAGTTTTTGTAATCTGTTTTCCTCTGCAGTGGCTAAATCCGGTGGAGTTTCTTGAGGACCTTATAGTAGAGCACACTTACGTCGAATGCACTGCATCAGCAATCGAAGCATTTATGTTGTTTAAGAAATTATACCCTCATCATAGAAAAAAGGAGATTGAAAATTTCATCGTGAAAGCTGTGCATTACATCGAAGACGAACAAACTGCTGATGGTTCATGGTTAATTTTTTTTTTTTTAACATTAATTGAGCCTTTTGTAACATTTCTGTTCGATTAACGTCAAAGTGCTAGAGAAATTAGCATAATGAGCAAACATGTCTATGTCTATAGGTATGGAAATTGGGGAATTTGCTTCATATATGGTACCTGTTTTGCTCTTGGAGGGCTGCAAGTTGCTGGCAAGACTTACAACAATTGTCTTGCAATTCGAAGAGCAGTTGATTTTCTACTAAATGCACAAAGTGATGACGGTGGGTGGGGAGAGAGCTACAAATCATGCCCAAATAAGGTAATTTCACAATACTAGTGATGGCGCGTGCGTCCGTAGACATATCTACTTAACCGTTAGGCTCAAGCTATAACATATATGTATTTATATTAAGTTTTTTCATATAGTATACTGGCACTTAAAATAATTTAGCTGACTTTTGATTCTCATTGTTGATACAGATATATACACCTCTTGAAGGAAAGAGATCAACAGTGGTACACACCGCATTGGCAGTTCTTAGTTTAATTAGTGCTGGGCAGGTCAGTTTATATATTAACACTCATCCCGTGACATTATGCTTTAGTCACGTTAATTTTTATATTTCTATTGGATAAGAAAATAAATGCGCACAAACTATATCTTTAAAAGATCAACGGCTCAGATTAGCACGAGACTTGTTAACTACTGAACTTAAATTTATATTTTATTTTGTAATAGGCTGATAGAGACCCAACTCCTATTCATCGTGGTGTGAAGTTGTTGATCAACTCACAATTGGAAAATGGAGACTTCCCGCAACAGGTAAAAAATTGGTGCTTATAATAATTTTTATTTATTTATTTATTTTTAAAAGGTAGGAGTAGAGAAGGCTCAAATGAAGTTTTAGTCCCTATTTCTTCCAAAATTTAAACTCGAGTAATCAGTTAAAAAAAGCCACTTAAAAATGCTTTGGCCTTGATGCTTATACTATCAAATGCTTAAACAAGTGGCTTCAGTGACATCAAATGTTTGCTAATTATTGATTAATTTTTTTAATTGCAGGAAATTATGGGAGTGTTCATGAGAAACTGCATGTTACACTATGCAGAATACAGGAATATTTTCCCATTGAGGGCTTTAGCAGAGTATCGCAAAAGAGTTCCACTGCCTAATTAAAAAGCTTTTTCCTCCATTGGAAATAATAAGCCGATAAAGATTCGTATATATATTTTCATGTATGGAATCATGTTGAGAAATGGAACTGCTGCATAACTTGTAATGGAGATATGGAGCAAAATAAGTCTCAAATAATTGCTAAATTCAGCAAATATGGCCATCCAATTACTTGCCTTGCACTTATTAGAAGAATGATCTTGTTCATTATGTAAATAAATAAATAATTGATAAATGAGTCGCATCTAATTAGAAGTATGTTTAATTGTTGTGGCTGTGGTTCGATAGAATTACTTACTGTTAAGTAATAGTTTTGTAGTGAAAAGAAAAAAAATTGATTGAGTGAGTGCTAAATTAATTAAGTCAAATAAATTCAATTGTAAATATTGCCCTCAGATGATCAATATCCAGTGGAGTCCTAATTACAAGTAATTCTTGGGGGTGATTAGTTAAAGTGTAAATATTTTTATTCTTTCCCTACTCCATGTCAAAATAACAAATGACTAGAAGAGTTATTAAATTGTGACAGCTTACTACATCAAATATGTAAAATAATAGTTTAGTTGACTTATAAAATACCAATATTTGCTAAATAATTATAAAAGGTACAATCCTCCATTGAGTACTGCAAATTATTTCTTTTATGAATAAAAAGTAGAGTATACAATATTTGAGAACAGATAATGATTTAAAAAGTTAAAAAAAAAATTGAATTTAAGAAATTAGATTAGCAAATAAAAGGGATACAATGTGGCGACAAAGTTTTGTTTTGTTTAAATTTTGTTGAATAAAAGGGAGTGGGATATTATCTGTCTTGTCTCTACGACAAGTTTGTTTGTCCTGCCTCTATGACAAGTTAGATTTGGTTTTTTCATTGTTTGACCGTCTTTTCTCAATCATTGACTCTAGTCTCTTCATTATTTCTTCATCATTTCTCAATCATTTCCTCTAAAATCTTGCTTTTCCACCAAACTTTATGGGCGGCTCGAGTGATAACACTAAGTCAGACTTGCAAAATGCATATGCACGTCTGCAACTTGAAGACGATGAGGAAGGTAGTCTTATAGTGGCTGGAGAAGAGGAGGAAAGTAATGGGTCGGATAAGATTGACTCTCGCTATTTTCTTGTGGAACGATTTTTAATTGATAAGGTGATCAATTTTGCCGCTATGAAGAATACAATGGCAGGTCTATCTGGCAAGGGACTTATCATCAAGGATTTGTCTCCCACTTTGTTCCTATTTCAATTCTTCCATGAAATTGATATTAAGAGGGTGCTAGAATCTGGTCCATGGACTTTCGATCAACATATCCTCCTTGTCCATAGATTGGGGGCGGATGAACAAACTCAGCATGTTCATTTGTTTCATACTATCTTTTGGATCCAAGTTTACAATTTGCCCATTGGATTCCAATCGGAAAATATTTTGCAAAGCATAAGCAATTACATTGGCGCTTTTTTGGAGTTGGACCAAAATAATTTTAAAGTTATATGGGGGAATTACATATGGTTGCGAGTGTTAATCAATGTCAGGAAACCCCTCAAACGCTGAATGCATTTGAAGAGAACATTGTTAACATATATGTTTCCATAATGTTGATTTTGATGATAACAAACAAGATTAAGAATGATTAATCTTTTAAGCTCAAAATTATTTTTTTATATATTTTAAATAAATCATTATTTTCACATTATAAAGGTTTTATATTTAATGGAAAAATTATTTATGAAATTAGTTGTTTTTCAAGTTTATGATTTAATTTAAAGAGTTTTGAAAACTTTGAAATCAACAAGTATTGTTCGAAATTTTAGAGGACTTATTGGAAAAGTTTCATAACATTTGGGTCATATCATAATTTTAGAAAGTTTTGGGAATAGCAACCATTATTTAGAGATTCTGAAATTGGACCTATTTACAAAATAATATAACATTTTGGGCCATAATATATTTTTATAAAATTTTAGGGCCAAACTATAATTTTGGAAAATAGTGCATTGTACTGGTTACTGTAGCAAGCGGCTAACCGGGTATGGTAAACGGCAATCCGAATTTTGGGCAGTAAGCTTCTGGAGCATAAACAACTATCCGGATTTTGCAAGCGGCTGTCCGGATTTCGAAAGCGGCTAACCGGATATGAAAAGCGGCATGCTGGATATTCTGAAATTCAAATTTTTGCCTTAACGGTAACATAAAAGTGGCTAACCGAATTCCATAAACGGTAAACTGGTTATCACTAAAATGTGCATAACAGCTAGTTTTTGAGCTCAAACTATATAAACTCAAATCCAATTCATTTTCAAGCACTCGAGCAAGCAAAATCAAAAAGTACACAACATTCATTGAGCTCTCATTTCGCAAATCATAAAACCTTGAATCATCTTTTGTTCTTCAATTTATATATCTACTCTTTAAGGGAGTTTTTATTGTAATCTTCAATTCCTCATCTTAATTGTGAGTGTTTAAGTGTGTGAGACACTTGAGTGAAGAGATTGGGAGATAATCTATTTGTTGTAAAGGTTCATTGACACCGTGAAGTCAATTGTAAACTTTTGAAGCCTTGGAAGGCTTGGATAGTGAAATCCTCAAGTTTGGATTGCTTGGAGGCGTGGACGTAGGCGGGGATTGCCGAACCACGTAAAATTTCATGTGTTTGTTTCTCTTCTCTCTTACTCATTTGTTATTGTGCTTTTATCGAACTTATTGCTTTCAAATTTATTAAGGCTTTAGATTTGATTGTTGTGTGGTTTTGTTAGGATAATTTTTAAAATATCAATTCACCCCCCCCCCTTCTTGGGTTGCACACTTGTATTTCAAACATGAGGGGAATGGATTTTGGTGGACTTTAAGTACGAACGCCTTAAATATATTTTGCCTCATTTGTGGTCTTCTTGGACACACCGAGAGGAATTGTCCATCATTATATGAAAATGAAGATGGCAATGTTATTAAACCTTATGGCTCATGGATGAAAGCCCCTACTCAGAGAAGAGTGATGAATTCTGCGAGCGTTGGCTGAGGACTGCACCACCAAAGATGGAGGAAGGAAAAATTGGTATTCCTTTAAAATCTAGGATTGCAATGATTGTGGACGAGAATGTGGGCACCAAATCCGAGGATGATGGAAGCAAATCTCGTAGGAAGGAAATCATGGTTGAGAATATGGCATTAACTAAGGAAATTGTAATCCCTCCCACATCTTGTAGGCAAACGTGCCTTAATGGAAAAGATGTTGGGGATTCTGCCAATACTATGATTTTATTAAAGAAAAATGCAGAGGATTATGATTCAGAATTAATTATTTCGGATGCTAAGAGAAGGAGGTCACAAGTTGGGCCACAAACCCCAGTGGGCCTTGAAGATCCAACTACAACTCAACTAATGGAGATTACTGAAGATACAAAAAACGAACCAGCGGTGGGACCCGAGACCCAGGCCCATCGAGAACAATGAGTTGTTTAAGTTAGAACTGTTGTAGATTGGGCCACCCACAAACAATTCAAGTGCTTATAGATTTGGCCAAAAATAAAAAGCCTGATTTTATTTTTTTCGTGGAAATTTTATGTCAAAAATAAAATAGAGGGTATTAAAATTAAATTGGGTTATGTTCGTTTATCTGTGGTAAAGAATGTGGGTCGGAGCGGTGGGTTAGCATTGTTTTGGAACCCCAACTATAATGTCCATTTGTTAAAGTTTGGCCGTAACTTTATTGATGTTGCCATTGAAAACACAAAAGGGGAAAAGTGGAGAACTGCATGTTTCTATTGTTTTCCAGAGTCAAGTCGCCGTCAAGAATCACGGAATCTCTTGCGTTCACTTGCTTTGTCCTCTTCTTTGTCGTGGGTTGTCCTTGGTGACTTTAATGATTTGCTCAACTCAAATGAAAAATGTGGGAAGCTTGTCCACCCTAACTGGAAACTTCAAGGATTTAATAATGCTGTCTCTAATTCGGGGCTTCATGATTTGGGTATGGAGGGGTATCAATTCATGTGGGAAAGGTTAAGGGGTGATGAGAATTGGGTGGAGGAAAGGTTGGATCGTGTTCTAGCATCAATAAATGAATTTATCTCTTCCTGCGAGCTAAAGTCATCAGCTTAGAAGCCTTTTGTTCAGACCACCTCCCCATCTTCCTTGATCCTAATCCACTGGTATCTCAATCACAGGTAAAGAAATTTCATTTTGAAAATATTTAGCTCCGTGGGCCTGATTCTCAGGCGATTGTTCAAGATAGTTGAGCTTCTTCTGGTAATGTTTCTATTCAGAGTAAAATTGATGTTTGTGGTTCTGATTTACTTCGATGGGGCAACCATCTTTTGTGGGGTTTTCATAAATGCATTCAGGATTATAAGTAGAGAATGGGCTTGTTGCGGGGTTTGCGTGATGCTGTCAGCTTGGCTGAATTTACTGACGCTCGAAATAGATTTAATGAACTATTGCATAGCCATGAAATTTTCTAGAAACAGCATTTGAAATCGCTTTGGCTAAAGGAGGGTGACATGAACTCTAAGTACTTTCATGCTATGGCTTTGGCAAGGAAACGACATAATATGATTATAAAGCTTCGTAATAATGAGGGGCAGTGGTGTACTGATCCTGCAGAAATTAATGAGATAATTGGAGATTATTTGACTCATATTTTCTCTTCTAAAACTGGATCCTGTGATGAAGTTATCCAATGTGTTGAACCAAAGCTTACGGCCGAACAAAATCACTCTCTTACGGAGTCTTTTACTGTTGTGGATGTCCGTGATGTTATTTTCAGTAAACATCCTGATAAATCGCCAGGCCCAGATAGTATGAACCCTTTTTTTTTTCAGAAATTATGGTCTATTGTTGGTGCGGATGTTTCCTCTGCTTGTTTAGATTTTATTCGACAGTGTGAATTTCCTATTGGTTTGATGAAGCCTCTATTGTTTTTATCCCTAAGAAATCTAATTTGGAGCATATTACTGATTTGAAGTTGATTTCATTGTGTAATGTTCTCTACAAAATAATTACAAAGATGCTAGCTAATAGGCTCAAACTGGTTTTGGGGTCTATTATTTCTTATTAACAGAGTGCTTTTATCCCAGGCAGAGCTATAATTGATAATATTTTGATCTTGACTGAGATCATGCATTATTTAAAGCGGAAAAGGCAAGGTAAGGAGGGGACAACCGCTTTTAAGATTGATATGTCCAAGGCATATGATCGGATTGAGTGGAGTTTTCGTAAATCAATTATGTTTCGAATGGGGTTTGTTGTTGACTTTGTTGACTTGATCATGCTTTGTGTGTCTACTGTTACCTACAAGATCACGAGAGAGGGGGTGGATGTGAGCCCTATTTTACCTAGTCGTGGGCTTAGACATGGTGATCCTTTATCACTGTATATCTTCATTATATGTGCAGAGGGGTTGAGTTCGTTAATTCACCATTATGAGAAGGCAGGTTTGTTGCATAGGGTTAGAGTTGCTAGAGGTGCTCCTTGTATTACTCACCTCTTTTTAGCTGATGATTGTTTTCTTTTTTTCAAAACTAGTGTCCAGGAGGCTCATTTAATGAAGAGTATGTTAGAGTGCAATTTATGCAATAAATTTGTATTATTTACTTCCCTTAATATCGATGTTTTGCACTTAATAATAGTGATTTACTTGTATTTTACTTTTGCAGGTGCAATTCTATTGATTGGTGATAAAATTGAGTTACAAGATGATGTTTAAGGATGATTGTTCTCTTGGAGAAATTATGAGCGTCAGAAGAACTTTGTTGATAAAGCGTGGGTGCGTGCTGTCAACTACGGATTTGCAGTTTTTAGTTTAACGTGTTTTGTATTTTTTTGGTTATTTTTGTAATTACGAATTTAATATTTCAGATATTAGTATTTTGTTTTAAATAGAATTCTAGAGGAGAAGAAAGAGAGAGTATTTAAGGGAGGAATCTATTGTGAAAAGGGAGATTAGAGAAAAGAGAGGAACCCTAGATCTAAACTTTTCTCTTCTCTCTATGAAGAACTAAACCTATTTTTCTGGTTGAAGGTTAATGAAGCTTTGATTCATCACTACTGTGAGATCTTTCTTATGCTTTAATTGTTTTATTACTTTTTGGGTATTTGTTTATTCTTTGAATTATTTTCATGATTATGTTTGTTAATTAGGTAATTGGCCACTATTTAATTATCAACTTAATCTATTGTCAATTAAAGGATTTATCGTATGAAGATTTTAATGTTTGTGACAAATAACATAGCAGTGAGTTGTGTTATGAGAATAAACAATCTAATTTAAATGAACCATCGTATGTGTTTGTTGATTAGGATTTGAGTCTCTCTGGTTTTTCAGGCTGTCAATTGATTAAATCATATGATCGTATCTAGGGTTGTCCATTGATTAGGGAAATAAGCAACGGTCGTACCTTGGTTATCAACTAGTTAATGAGAGATTGGCTATTAGAGAGTCTCAGTAGCTATAACCGGTCTATTCATAAGTAGTAATAATTTATATTTGAATCAATAATCAGTAGTCGAATCAAGCTGAGTTAATTCCTTCAACCAGAGGTTTCTCCAATTTGAATTACAGCTTTAATTTGCATTCTAGTTATTTTAATTTGATTTCTATTATTGTCAACAAAACCCCCATTTTATGTTTTACGTTTTAAAAGGATTTAAATAATTACCAATCTTTGTGGATACGACCCTGCTCAATCATTATACACAATTTATTTAAAGTATGTATTTATTTTTGCTAGCTTCGACAACCATCAAATTTTGGTGTCGTTGCCGGGGATTGCTGTCATATAGTTAATCTTTTTTACATTTTACTTGGTGTATGGTTCGTTCTTCTCGTACAGGTAAGCTTTCGTTTGATCCTGAAATTGAGAAGACGGCTCGCCAGCTGAGAAAGCAGACGAAGCGAGCTAAGCAACGATCATCATAGCCTTTGCTTTCTGAAACAAATACGGTGCCTGATTTAGTTGAATCATCTAGCGATTCAGAAGAACAAGTGATGGATAGACCTGTACATGTAGAAAGAACTCTTAGAGAGTTAGCTGAACCAGACTTGAATCAACAACCACTCTGCATTCAATATGTAGACTTGGAAGTAAATTTTGAATTATAGTCTGGTCTTATTCATTTATTGCCCAAGTTTCATGGTTTTGCAGGTGAAGATCCTCATAAACATCTTAAGGAGTTTCATGTTGTGTGTTCAAGTATGAGGCCACAAGGTGTGACTGAAGAGCAGATTAAGCTGCGTGCTTTTCCGTTCTCTTTAGATGGACTAGCTAAAGGCTGGTTGTACTACTTGCCTCCTGGCTCAATTACAAAATGGTTTGAAGAAGCAGTTCCTCGAGAAGTACTTTCCTGCTTCAAGAGCTGCCAACATCAGAAAAGACATTTGTGGGATTAGATAACTTTCTGGGGAGACTTTGTATGAGTATTGGGAGGGATTCAAACAATTGTGTGCCAGCTGTCCTCAGCATCAGATTTCTGATCAACTTCTTATTCAATATTTTTACGAAGGACTGTCATTGATGGATAGGAGTATGATAGATGCTGCTAGTGGAGGCGTGTTGGTGAACAAGACCCCTACTCAAGCAAGGGAGTTGATCTCAAATATGGCTGCCAATGCACACCAATTTGGCAGCAGGCAAGATCCCACTTCAAGGAAGGTGAATGAGGTAAATATTTATTCTGTTGAACAACGTTTAGATAAACTTACTTCTCTTGTAGAAACGTTTGTTGTAGGTAATGTGCAACAGGTGAAGACTTGTGGCATTTGTTACAATATGGGTCATTTTACTGATATGTGTCCTACACTTCAAGAAGAACCCGTTGAACAAGCCAATGTAGTTGGAGGATTTCCAGGCATGCCTTAGAGGAGGTATGATCCTTATGCACAAATATACAATCCGGGATGGAAAGATCATCCCAACTTCAGTTATGGAGTTAGGCCGTCAGGATTCCCACAACAGTATCCACCAAGATAACCAGCACCTCCACAGTCAAACTCTAAGTCGGGTATATCTCTTGAAGAAATTGTTAAATCACTTGCGACTAACACTCAACAATTTCAGCAGGCAACTACAGCAAGCATTCAGAATTTGGAGAACCAAATAAGTCAATTGGCGACTACATTGAGCCGTCTGGAGTCTCAAGTATTAGGGAGATTGCCTTCACAATCTGAGGTGAATCCAAAGCAAAACGTTAGTGTTGTCATCCTTAGAAGTGGGAAGGAGTTGCAAGAGCCTAGTAAGAAAGTGACAAAGTATGTAGAAGATGAGCTTGAGAAGAATGAATTGATGCCTAAATCTCAAGATGCGCAACCCACCATAGCGAAACCCCTACCTATTGTGATACCTCCTCATTTTCTAAGCCGGTTTGTAAAATCCAAGAAGGAGGAATAAGAGAAAGACATCCTTGAGACATTTCACAAGGTTGAGGTAAATATTCCTTTATTAGATGCTATAAAACAAATACCTCGATATGCTAAAGTCCTTAAGGAACTGTGCACCTCCAAGAGAAAATTAGAGGAGATGAAAAAGTTCACATGGGGGAGAATGTTTCAGCAGTTCTCCAAAAGAAACTACCTCCTAAGTGTAAGGATCCAGGTATGTTTACTATCCCTTGTAAAATTGGTAGTGTTAGAGTTGAAAATGCTATGTTAGATCTAGGAGCTTCTATTAATGTCATGCCTCGTTCCATTTATTCATCTTTGAATGTTGGTCCATTAAAAGAAACTGGCGTGATAATTCAACTATCTGATAGGTCTAATGCATATCCTGATGGGGTATTAGAAGATGTCTTAGTACAAGTTAATGAGTTGGTTTTTCCTGTTGATTTTTATGTACTTGATATGGAAGAGGATAAGTCCTCTAATTCTGTCCCAATTTTGCTAGGAAGACCTTTTCTTAAGACTGCTAGGACTAAAATGGATGTACATAAAGGGGCTCTCACTATGGAGTTTGATGGAGAGGTTATAGAATTCAATATGAATGATGCCATGAAATATCCTAGTGAGGAACATTCGGTATTTTATGTGGATGTTATTAACCCTATAGTGCAAGAAGTTTTTTACAAGGAAAAGACGAAAACATTTCATGATAGAATGATTTTGAGAAAGGAGTTCTCTGTTGGTCAAAAAGTTCTTCTTTTTCATTCTAAGCTTTTTTCGGGTAAATTAAGTTCTTGCTGGGTTGGACCTTTTATTGTTACTAATGTTTTTCCTCATGGTGCAGTTGAGATTCGAAGTCCGACTTCTGACAAAGTTTTTAAGGTTAATGGTCATCGCTTAAAACCTTTTTATGAAGGTTTTTCGGTGAATATTGTGGAGGATGTGGCTCTCGAGAGTCCCAATTATGGAGATTGATGCATGAATGTGTCTAGCCAAAGACATAAAACAAAGGCGCTTTTTGGGAGGCAGCCCAAATGATTTATTTATTTTGTTTTTTTTGTTATATATTCTTTTAATTTTGATTTAGATTTTTTTAAAAAATAATGTTTTTGCTTATTTTGGACAGAAGAAAATTTTTTATAAGGCGTGCCCACGTCTTAACTAATAAGTACTTCTGTGATTTTTAACGTAAAATGGTTTTAAGGCGTGCCCACGTGCTTATTAAAAAAGTATTTCTGAAATTTTTAGTGTCTCAAAGTGATTCATTACTAAAACTAAAAAATAAAAAAAAATTTATTTATTTATTTATTTATTTGAAAATAAAAAAACAAAAAAATGTTTTTTTTCTTTCTTTTATATATATATTTTTTATTTATTTAAAAAAACGAAAAAAAAAATTTACTGTTCACAAAATCCCTAATTCACATAATTGGTTTTCTTCTCTAGCCGCTCCAGCCTTCACCGAGCAGCCACGCAGCACCAGCAATCCCGCGTCTCGCACTAGTCCACGTAGCAGCAGCAGCAGCAGTGCGCGCAACCAGCTCCATCTCGCGCGCGCGTAGATTCAGCCTTCACCGAGCAGCCATGCAGCACCAGCATCCCGCATCTCGCAGCACCAGCATCCCGCAACCATCAAATTTTCATGCAACCAGCCCCAGCCCGCGCGCGCAATGCAACCAGCGTCACCAGCGCGCAGCACCAGTTCCATCCCCCGCGTGCAACCAGCCCCAGCGCGCAGCATCATCCCCAGCCCGGTCGCAACACAACCAACCCCAACCCGCGTAGCACAACCATCCGCGAGCAACCTGAACCAGCAGCCGAGCAGCAATCATCCGCAACCAGCCTACGCCGTGCATTCCAGCCGCATGAATCGAAATCTGTGAGTGAAATTATTGTAACAATGCCGAAGAGGAAAGTATCAACTTCCAAGTCATCTAAAAAGACACCCGTCGCAAAGAAATTCAAGATTGTTGTTCCCACTACGGTTCCATGGAACACAGTTTCAGATTCACGCTAAGTCGTGAGACAAAGATCGAAACATGGAAAAGGCATGAGTGTTTTGCCACTTGCGGAATCCAATCTCGGAGGGTGCCTCGCATTCGCGACTCAACAAGAAAAAGAGAGGAATTTTTGGATATGTTTGTGTTTGAAAGAACATGTGTGATCGAATTCAAGGAGGGGAGATTTCAGTTTACTAAACCAGGACCCACTCAACTTCCAAAGAAGCTTTATGCTAGAAGTGGTGCTACCTCTGATGACGAGTTTGACGACGAAACTGCTGCCCCACCAACTATTCCTTCTACATCTGCACCACATTTGAGCATTAAATTAGAGAAAATGGAGCACAAGCTAAACAAGATGGAGCAGAATTTGGCCGCATGCTTCGAGAGTGTGGGATTTATCCCACCATTTTTGCCAAGCCCATAGACGTTATGAGGATCAAAGCTCACAATTCAGGGAAGTTTTTGCCTTTAATCTTTTATCATTACGCTTTAATTTTTATGTGAGCTTTGATTATCTTACATTGGGGACAATGTAAGTTCTTGGTGTGGGGGAGGGATTTTTGCATTATTGATGTCTGGAAGTATTATTTTCACTCTACTCATCCTTAAATGATTTTGGAGTTAGTATGCTTCATATATTATTATTTTTCTTTTCTTTTCTTTCTTACTACTATTTTCCCATCTATCTCAAATTATTTACATCTATTTTTATTCTATCATACTCTTTCATCAATTACATTTTATCTTTCACTTTTCATATTACTACATACATCTTTCTCACTTGTTATCATTTTTACCTTTCCTTTTATATATCACTCCTACCTTCTTCTCATTCCAAACTACTATTGATGGTTGATTCATTTGAAGAGTGTACATGATTTGATGGCAAATTTACCAACTTTGTGAGGATTTGAGCCTATGAGCAACCACTTTGCTCTAATATTTTTGTTATGTGGATATCAATCTTAGTTTGTATATTCTAGAACTTGCTTTGTTATGCATGTTGAAGTCGCATTACGGCATTTTATGCATTAAAATGATAAGGGCAAACCACTTTCCATTTTTCTATTCTCACATTTTTCTTCTTTTTCTCCACCCGAAAACCTTTATTTGTTATCTTTGTTTGAGCCTTAACCATTACCCATCTAATTCTCTCCGTCTACTTAACCATTTTTCTTCTTTTTGAGCCTCAATTTAAGGAGATTTTTGGACTCATTGGGTGGATATATTTTGTATATATTTTGTTGCTTTTTCTACCTTGTATTAAAGTTTCTCAATTAGATCAACAAGCATTATGCTTGAATTAAATTGTGCAAGGTTTGTTTCTTTTGTTTGATTAAAAAACAAAAACAAAAACAAAAACAAAAAAAAAAGAAAAGGAAAAGGAAAAAGAAAAAAAAAGTTTACATTCTTGGTGACTTGAGTAGAAATAAGTGTTTCGATATCATAAGGTTCATTCAATGAGTTCATTCTTCTCATTTTGATCTCTTTTTCTTTCATAGACCTTTTTTTTCATTTAACCCATTTAACCATGTTACAACCTTTTTAAGACCCTTAGATTTTTGCATTTAATTCATGTTTTGTGGATTGAGATGTGATATATAAGCAAGCTTATAGTAATAGCATTCTTTGATTTTATTTGAGTGCATAAATGACACCCTAAACACTTTGAGTGCATGGAGTGAAGTCAATGAGAGGGCTATTAAATCTTGTTGCACTTGAATTTTGAATGGATCTTCTTGGTGGTTGAATGTTTTTATTCTAGCTTATGAGATTCTATGCTTTAAAATCCTTGTCTCTCGAATGTTTATCGACTTAAATTCTTGAGGTATGCTTGCTTAAGATTGGTTTTGGATGAGTTGAGATGAGAATTGAGTGGAGATTTGGGATTAGTTTTGAGTTATATGGTTTTGGATGAGTTGAGATGAGAATTGAGTGGAGATTTGGGATTAGTTTTGAGTTATATGCTTGAGGACAAGCGTCATCTTGGTGTGGGGGAATTTGTTAGAGTGTAATTTATGCACTAGCTTTGTATTGTTTACTTCCCTTAATATCGATGTTTTGCACTTAATAATAGTGATTTACTTGTATTTTACTTTTGTAAGTGCAATTCTATTAATTGGTGATAAAATTGAGTTACAAGATGATGTTTAAGGATGATTGTTCTCTTGGAGAAATTATGAGCGTCAGAAGAACTTTGTTGATAAGGCGTGGGCGCGTGCTGTCAACTACGGACTTGCAGTTTTTAGTTTAACGTGTTTTGTATTTTTTTGGTTATTTTTGTAATTATGAATTTAATATTTCAGATATTAGTATTTTGTTTTAAATAGAATTCTAGAGGAGAAGAAAGAGAGAGTATTTAAGGGAGGAATCTATTGTGAAAAGGGAGATTAGAGAAAAGAGAGGAACCCTAGATCTAAACTTTTCTCTTCTCTCTATGAAGAACTAAACCTATTTTTCTAGTTGAAGGTTAATGAAGCTTTGATTCATCACTACTGTGAGATCCTTCTTATGCTTTAATTGTTTTATTGCTTTTTGGGTATTTGTTTATTCTCTGAATTATTTTCATGATTATGTTTGTTAATTAGGTAATTGGCCACTATTTAATTATCAATTTAATCTATTGTCAATTAAAGGATTCATCGTATGAAGATTTTAATGTTTGTGACAAATAACATAGCAGTGAGTTGTGTTATGAGAATAAACAATCTAATTTAAATGAATCATCGTATGTGTTTGTTGATTAGGATTTGGGTCTCTCTGGTTTTTCAGGCTGTCAATTGATTAAATCTTATGATCGTATCTAGGGTTGTCTATTGATTAGGGAAATAACCAACGGTCGTACCTTGGTTATCGACTAGTTAATGAGAGATTGGCTATTAGAGAGTCTCAGTAGGTATAACCGATCTATTCATAAGTAGTAATAATTTATATTTGAATCAATGATCAGTAGTCGAATCAAGCTGAATTAATTCCTTCAACCAGAGGTTTCTTCAATTTGAATTACAGCTTTAATTTGCATTCTAGTTATTTTAATTTGATTTCTATTATTGTCAACAAAACCCCCATTTTATGTTTTACGTTTTAAAATTATTTAAATAATTACCGATGTCTGTGGATACAACCCTGCTCAATCACTATACACAATTTATTTAGAGTAGGTATTTATTTTTGCTGGCTTCGACAACCATCAAAGTATTCTTTCTATGTATGGTGTTGTTTCAGGACAGAAGGTCAATTATAACAAGTCATCTATTTCTTTTAGTATGAGTGTTAGAAATGTTGTTCATTAAATTTGTGAATTACTCGGAGTCACGGCAATAGTAGATCATGGTACTTATTTGGGATTACCTTCCTCTATTGGCAGAAGAAAGTTGGATGCTCTTCGTTATATTAAAGACAAAGTTTAGAAGCGCCTCCATGGGTGGAATCTTTGGAAGCGCCTCCAGGGGTGGAATCAAAAGTTGTTATCTAGAGAAGGCAGGAGAGTTTGCTCAAGACAATTGCATAAACAATGCCCAACTATGCAATGAATATTTACCTGCTTCCTCTTGAGCTTTGTAGAGAGATTGAAAAGATGATGAATTCTTTTTGGTGGGGCAGCAAGGGTAACAGCAGTAGAGGTATTATTTGGATGAAATGGGACCGGTTATGCAAACCTAAGAACTATGGGGGATTTGGCTTCAAGAACCTACATCAATTTAACATCGCTATGCTCGGCAAGCAAGGATGGCATCTCTTAACCAATCCAGGTACTCTTGTGGCTAAATTGTTTAAGGCAAGGTATTATCCTCAAACTTTTTTTACTGAAGCTGCCTTGGGTAGCAATCCAAGCTATGTTTGGAGATCAATTTTGGCAGCATAGAAGGCTATTCTACAAGGTAGTCGTGTTCAAATTGGAGGGGTCAGCAAACTGTTATTGGTTTGGCTCATTGGCTTCCGGACAACAAGAATAGGTTTGCTCCTTCGTCTCTGCCCGATAATATTGCTACTGCTGTAATGGACAGTCTAATGGTTCCTAACCACCACCGATGGGATTATGATGTAGTCGTTGATATATTTAATATCAGGGACCGCAAGCTTATCCGTCAATTCCTCTTGGTACTTGTCTCCACAGTGATACTTGGTATTGGTTACCCGGTCCTAAAGGCTTGTACACAGTTCTCAGTTGTTACAGAATGTTAGAAAATCTGCCTAATCCTCCCAATAGCGGTATTTGGAAAAAAATTATGGCAGCTTCCAGTTCCTGCAAAGGTTAAAAACTTTCTTTGGAGAGCTTTGGTTAATGTGTTCCAACAGTTGACAATCTTTTGCAGCGCCGAGTAGAAGTACATCCTTTATGCCCTATTTGCAACGCATCAAATGAAACTATTTATCATATTTTGGTTGAATGCCCTATTGCTAAACTTGCTGGTGTTAACATATATGTTTCCATAATGTTGATTTTGATGATAACAAATAAGATTAAGAATGATTAAGTTTTTAAAAGCTCAAATTATTTTTATACAATTTTAATAAATCATTATTTTCACATTATAAACGTTTTATGTTTAATGGAAAAATGATTTTATGAAATTGGTTCTTTTTCATGTTTATGATCTAATTGAAAGAGTTTTGAAAACTTTGAAATCAACAAGTATTGTTTGGAATTCTGGAAAAGGACTTATTTGAAAAGTTTCATAGCATTTTAGGTCATATCATAATTTCAGAACATTTTAGGAATGACAAGCATTGTTTAGAAATTTCGAAAATGGACCTTTTTACAAAGTTTTATGATTTTTTGGACCATAATGCCGATATTAAACATTTTGGGGTAAAATTATAATTTTAAAAAATAGTTCATTGTAGCAGTCACTGTAGCAAGCAGTTAACCAGATTGAAGAAAGCGGCAAACCGATTATGGGCAGAAACTCTCTAGAATAAAAACGGCTAACCAGATTCATGAAAGTGGCATACCGGATGTGCAAAAATTCAAATTTTTTAACATAACGGTAACATGAAGCGGCTAATCGGATTCACAAAAATGGCAAGCCGGTTTTCACTAGAAAGTCAATAACGGCTAGTTTTCTTCTTCAACTATAAAATGGCTCAAATCTAATTAATTTAATATGATGCAACTATTGATATTTTGAGTATTTCTCTGCAAATCTAAAAGCATAAACTTTGTGTATTCATTTCATTTATTCACACATATTGGGCTTTCATTTGTATACAAACACATTGTGTAAGAGAAATTTTTGTAATCTTTTTTGTAAAATCAAATTGAGAGGTTGTAAGTGTTGGGATACACTTGGGTTAAGAGATTGTGGATAATCTCATGTTGTAAAGGTCCATTGATACCTTGGAAGTCAATTGTAAGCGTTTGAAACCTTGGGAGGTTTGGATAATGAAATTCTCAAGCCCGGTGTGCTTGGAGGAGTGGACGTAGGCGGGGATTGCCGAACCACGTAAAAATTATTGTGTTTGCTCTCTCTTCCCTTACTCTTTTATTATTGAGCTTTATTGAATTTATTGTTTTTGATTTGATTAAGGCAATAGATTATTGTTGCGCAATTTGTTTAACTTAAGTTTTAAAAAAAAAACAATTCACCCTCCTCTTGGGTTGCCTAGTTAGTGTTTCAGTTGGATGTCATCTGTGATTGGTTTTGTTGGGAGTTTTTTGAAGTTTGGAGAATGGCTAGAAGCTTTATTTGCTCACTGTAATGGAGATGATTGTAGTTTGGCTGCCGTGATTTGTTGGGGTATTTGATTAAATAGGAATAATAAAGTTTGGAAAAATATCAATGGAAGGGCGACAAATGTGCTCAATTTGGTTGGTCAGAGCTTGTTTCAATGGCAGCAAGCTTGCAAGAGTTCTTGCTTTGCACTGGCTTCTAATACTTTTGATCACGGTCTGCTTTGCTGGAAAAGACCTCATGAAGGGTGGCACAAGTGTAATGTTGATGCAGCTATTTCACGCTCTCGAGACACAATCAGCTTTGGGGCTGTCATATGGTCTTCTGAGGATGATTTTGTTGCGGCGATGAGTGGTTTCCTCCCCGGCATATTTAAAGCTCGCAAGGCCGATGCGATTGGCATGCGTGAAGCTCTTAGTTGGCTCAAGAATTTTCCAGACTTTCCTATTATTCTTGAGATGGATAGCTTACATGTTTTTAATGCTCTATGGATGCGTTTGGCACATTGTATTGTATTATGTTGTATTGCATTAGCACTGTATTATAATGATACTATACAATGTTTGGTACTATACTGTACTATATTAATTTTTTGTGATTAATTTCAATTAAATTAAATATTAAATTAGATTATATTAATATATTTAAATTGTATTAATATTTTATATTATTATTTATACTATTATTATTTTTAAATTAATATTATTAAAATTTATTCATATTTAAATATTTATTATTAGTTATAATCAATTATAAATTTATTAATAAATTATAATATAAAAATAAAAATATATTATAACAATATTGAATAATAAATTACATATTTATTAATTTATAGTAATAATTATAATGTAAAAAATTAAAAAATATATATATATATATATATAATATTACATTAAATAAAATATTTTATTTTATTTTATTTATTATTATTATTATTGTTAATAAGCAAAGGCAAAAGTCAAAGCAAAAGCACGTGAAAACGTTAAAGGAAAAAAAAAAAAAACAAACAAACAAGCGGCAGTTGCTTCATTAGCTTAATTCCGACTGTGAGTTAGGTTTAGTTGTTGTTGTAGCCTTTTATCTACCAAACATGGGGATGTGTAAATTTAATGAAATGAGGAGTTTTAATACCTCAACCAAACACACCCTATGTGATACTGCTGTTTATCCTAATGGCTTTGGTACTATTATTGCTGATTGTGGAGCTTTGGCTCACTCTTTAGGAGATGTTTCTTTCTTTTTTGTTCGTAGATTTGCGAAAACTGCCGCCCATACTATTGCTAGAGTGGGGGGTTCTATGTCAGGTCCGAGTGAGTGGAGTCATGTTCTACCTACCTATTTGATTAATTTCTTGTTTGTTTAATAAACTCTTATTTCCTTTAAAAAAAACTACAAAAGTACAACATACATTTTGTAATATCTAAACAACCCCAAAATAAACACAGATTTGAATAATTTCTATTTTTCTTAAAATTAGCCCAATTGACTCAACAAGTAGAGCTTTTTATAAGTAGAGATGACATTTTTTCCTGTTCGAATGGAATCATGTGGGATCCGATCTCCTTTGGGAAGAAATTGGAAAATATTTACACATCCCAAATTAAAGTGGGATGGGACAAAGACAAAAAATAAATCCCACCTTTATTTCTGGGATAGGAGGAGGACCAATTATAAAATCTCGTCTCATCTTGTATATCCCATTAATAATATAATTTGAAGACTATTTTAAATTTTTAATTATTTTATAATTTTAACTTAAGTAACGTTCAAAGTTGAAACCTAAAGCCTAAAATTAAATAATAAAAGTAATATAATTAGAAAGTGAAGTGTCAGCCAATAGTCACAATTAAAATTTATTTTTTATATTTTTTTATAGTCAAAATATAAGTTGATTACTGTCCAAATCTATAACTTTTGAAGCGTAAATCTTACTATTAATATGCAATGAAAGCAAACAGGTAATTAAAAAATGTTAGCATAGAATTGTATTCAAACATGTATGTAGTCAAAATAAAACTATTATTTGATTATTTTATTTTGTATTTATTTAAGATTTTTGCTCTATTGAGTTTTGATGGATCTTTAAAAGAAAAATAATGTCAAAATTTATTTATTTATTTATTTATTTATATTTAGGACTATTCAGGATAACGGATGAAACGAGATATTTAATAGGACAAGATTGGGATAAATTTTTGTCTCAAAAAAATAAAGGGACAAAAATAAGATTTTTTTATCTCACTTGCATATACTAAATAGAATTGGAATTGGCAAATCCTGCCCCATTCCATTCCATTGCCAACCCTACTTATTAGTAAGTTTTTATCAAAAATATTTTCGTTATCTGGTTTTTAATAAGAGGTTTTATTAAAAAATTATAAAATTACTTAATAGATAGGTTTTAAAAGTTGTATCATAAAATGAATGAAATAAGATTGTGAAATAAAAACATGACAGTTTAGACAATTTTAAAGGTTCTCTAACCTCTAGTCTCAAAAGTCTAAATAGCATATGTTAGTAAAGACAAAATAACTTACTTGAGAAAACTGAACAATACTAAAGGTTTTTAAAAGAGTTTTGAAGACTAAAAAAACACTCATGCCTATTAAATAAGTCATCTCAAGCATGCATATTATGTGTACAATGACAATAACTAACGAGTGTAGCACTTTCTTTTTTAACATTACCATGACAATAAACTTATATTGTAATAATAAAATAAAAAAACAATCAGACCATTTTTTATCCGTGAAGCAATTTTTTTTTTTCATTAACTCACATTTATTAAATTTGAAAAATAGGGGCTGAATTCTATGAAGCTTACTCCATACTTCTAAAATGGTAATAGACCTTAGCTAACTTTTACCTATAAAGCAACTAACATAATTCTGAGTACATTAGGAATATTTGTTGGGATGAAGAAGAAGTCTACTCCACTTAATTACGGGGAAATCAATAGAATTGCAAGAATTAAACCTCCTTCCCCGCAAATTTGGGGATAGAATAGAATAAAGTTGGTGATTATGCATCTATAATTAGGATATTATTTATAACCTACTTTAAGTTCACTAGCAAAATTTACTTAAAACTAGCAATATTGGTTGAACTTCGCTAGATAAATTAGTATTTTCACTACCTAAAAATCCGAAGTGTATGTGTTCCCTAAGGAGATTCAACAAGTCGAAGAGCAATAGATTTGCTAAAATTAAGGTAAATGGCTTGTAATATTTCCAAATAAATAGAGAATCCACCCACGTAGCCAACAAAATTGCACAACAAACATCATAAATATTCGAGGGCCAGCCTTAGATTTCTCTTACTGACAGCTCAACCTCTAAATGACAACTCATAGACTGGCAAATGAAGGAAAAAATAAAATTAATGTTAGCGTCTTAATTCCACTAATTTGGTTTAATTTCCTTTTGTTAGAAAAAAAAAAAAAAGAAGCCATCGACTTTCTATTCTTATCATTTTTTTCTGCTCAACTTGGCACCACCTTTGTCTCCATGATCGCCAGTTTTCTTTGCAAAGAAAATTTGATAAAACAAAAATTAATCTCTTTTCCTTGAAGAATTAAATTTGAAGAAGGTTTTGTTGTGTTCTCTTGGTACATGATTGCCAATGGGCAGGCACATTGGCAGGCCTGCGCGCAATGTTTTACATGTTTTGGTTTTAATATCATTTGTTGGTGTGACTTTTGGTTTATCAGACACTGAAATTCTCTTACAATTCAAGAGTTCATTGAATGATTCATCATCTGCTCTCGTTAATTGGAATGCTTTAAGGAATCCATGCACATTCAATTATCCAAATTGGAATGGTGTTCTTTGTTTGAATGGCAGTGTATGGGGACTGAAACTTGAGCAAATGAATTTATCAGGGACTATTGCTGCCGAATCTCTCGGTTTATTATCTTCGTTGCGCACAGTAAGTTTCATGAATAACAAATTTGAAGGCCCATTGCCTGATCTAAGGAAAATGGGGCCATTGAAATCTATCTATTTGTCAGACAATGGCTTTTCAGGGAACATTTCTGATGATGCATTTGAGGGTATGACTTCGTTGAAGAAATTGTATATGGCAAATAATAGGTTAACGGGTACAATTCCTTCATCACTTGTTCAATTGCCCAAGCTTATGGAGCTGAGGCTTGAAGCCAATAAATTTCAAGGACAAGTACCCGAAATTAAACAGAATGAGATGAGGTCTTTAGGTTTGGCCAATAATGAATTGGAAGGTCCAATTCCCGAAAGTTTAAGCAAGATGGACCCGTCCACCTTTGCAGGTAAGTATGTTATCCAAATCTATGCACATTTCAGTTACATATTAAGGTTTGAGCATCATAAATAAGGGTAAATTCTCCTGTAGTCTCTAGGATTTAAGCCAATTAAGCAGTTTTGTTGCTACTCCCTATAATTTTAAAGTTACACAAATCGTTGCCCCTTGAATTTGTTTGAATTTTAAGTTTTATAAAAGTAAAACAAAAGCAATTTAGCCTTAAAAGGTTCGATTCGGCAACCATAAAAATAACACTGTAAAAACATTTTATGTAATTTTTAAAATGAAGAGAACTAAGAGGATAGTTGACAGCATTGCCCTTTTCAATTTTTCACTTGCACAAATACTTTTGGTTCATAACTTTCATTTGCTCAATCCAGGTAACAAAAATTTATGTGGGCCGCCTTTAGACCCTTGTGTATTGCCGAAACATCCTGAGATTCCGAACAATGTGAGCCAGCCGCCGAAAGGGCAGCCGCCGATCATAGTCCAGGAGAATCCAAACCAAAAGAAGGAGGTATCTCTGCTAAAAATTATCATGATAGTATTAGTTCTAGGAGTTTCACTTGGAATTATTGCGGCTATTTTGATAATCTTCTACTTGAGAAAACGCAAAACACAGATCGAACGAGCCTCGTCATATGAAGACTCAAGCAAGTTGCCAACTTCATTTGGAAGTAGTAAAGTGGAACCGGAGCCTATTGAGATCAAGAAAAAGGCTGATTATGGGAAGCTTTCATTTGTGAGGGATGATATGGAGCCGTTTGATTTACAAGACATGCTTAGAGCATCGGCTGAGGTTTTGGGAAGTGGGACATTTGGTGCTTCTTACAAGACAGTTATATCAAATGGGCAAGCATATGTCGTGAAGAGATATAAACAAATGAACA
The DNA here is from genome assembly GCF_022201045.2 of Citrus sinensis. Classification (NCBI taxonomy): domain Eukaryota; kingdom Viridiplantae; phylum Streptophyta; class Magnoliopsida; order Sapindales; family Rutaceae; genus Citrus; species Citrus sinensis. The sequence continues at coordinate 18,491,105 of NC_068562.1, forward strand.
ATGTCGGAAGAGAAGATTTTCAAGAGCATATGAAGAGGCTTGGGAGATTGGAACATCCGAATTTGTTGCCTCTCACAGCTTTTTACTATCGGAAAGAGGAGAAGCTCTTGCTTTATGAGTTTGTTGAGAATGGTAGCTTGGCTAGTAAACTTCATGGTAAGATTCTTAACTTACCTGATTTTAATTTTAAATGTTTTTGCGCTTACAATTATCCGTGTCAATTCATAGATGTTTATTTGGGAGCATTCTTTTATTAGATCAGGATTCCTTAGGATCAAGATTTTTTTATAATATGAGTTTATTCACATAGGTGATTACTGATTAATATAGATTAAAAAAAAAGTTAAATTCCGACAAAGAGCTTTCACTAGTTGAGTTGAGACACAAAATCTTTAAAAATTTATGAAATTTCAGATCAGAATGATACTAATTATCTATCAGCATCTAAAACGATGTGTGTATTGCCCATTTTCTTAGCTTTCTGTTGACAATATTGTCTTGCACACCACTATTGCATCTCTCTTGTGAAATTCTCAACAAACCACAAGTATTTGCTCAGATACTGATCATATTGGATAATTTTCTTTTGTCCAGCAAATCATACTAAACAACGACCAGGCCTTGATTGGCAAACCCGGCTGAAAATCATAAAAGGGGTAGTCAAAGGCATGGCTTATCTCCACAATGAGCTTCCAGGCTCAATTATCCCTCATGGTCACCTTAAATCATCCAATGTGCTTCTTGACAGGTCCTTTGAACCACTATTAACAGATTATGCTCTAAGGCCATTGATCAACCCCGACAATGCACACACGCTCATGGTTGCTTATAAGTCGCCCGAGTATGCACACAATGGCAAAATATCGAAGAAGTCTGATGTATGGAGCCTTGGAATACTAATCTTAGAGTTATTAACTGGCAAATATCCTGAAAACTATCTATTACAAGGTTATGATAGTAAGGCAAGCTTGTCAAATTGGGTCAATAACATGGTTAAAGAAAAACGGACAGGTGATGTGTTTGATAAAGAGATGAAGGGAGCCAAATATAGTAAGAGTGAAATGATAAATCTTTTGAAGATAGGATTGAGTTGTTGTGAAGAAGATGTGTTGGCAAGGATGGAATTGAAAGAAGTTATTGAGAAGATTGAGCGGTTGAAAGAGGGAGGTAATGATCATGATGAATATTTTTGTGATGGGTATGTTCAAAGCATTAATGGGTCAGGGGACGGGTTCTTCTCACATGGCTGATTGGAAACCACGCAAACATTTGAGGTATGATTTGTTGCACCTGCTGATAATTGACTATAAAAACATAAAGATAAAGATGGAATTGGTTATTCTGAGGGGATCAATTTCATATTCATGAATGAAACGTGAGGTTAGTAGGGAGAAAAAAAATGAGGTTATTGTGGTTAGCCAGTCGTGTAATTAATTTGCGTAAGTTGAAGTTTAGGCGATAGAAATTCATAATTTGTTGGTTTGTAGAAAGAAAATGAATGAAACGATCACCTTTTTGTTTTCCTTTTCTTTCTTTTTGTTTTGTTTTATTTTATTTTTGGTTAATTCATTATTTTACTTACCTGTTAATTGCATGATCATCTCTATATCATGAAACATGATAGATTCACCATAACAACGTGAGTCTTATAGATTTTATCAATTATAAAATTCACTATTAATAGATGAAATATATATAATAGTTGGAACTCAAATATTAGGATCCTTAATATTATTCATAATGATAATTTAATTTCTCTAGAAAAAATGCATGGCGAGGATCAATTAGTTGAATTGAATTTTTTAATAGAATGATTTGAGTTTCAATGGAATAAAATTCACGTGATTGTAGTTAATTACACCATATAGTTAAAAGGATCAAGAGACCTCAAAAGCTTAATCAAAATTTACACAAAATCTCGAGCAAATGTTTTTCACATTTCTATAATTCGTGAAATGTTTATAAATAAAAATATAAGAATAGTTTAAATCACAAACAAAATCTATCATCAATATTCAATACACTCGTTACGCCATATAATTAAAAGGATCAATAGACCACAAAAGTTTAATCAAAATGCACACAAAGACCTTGAGTAAATGTTTTTCACATCCCTATAATTTGTGAAATAGCTCAACACATCCCTCTCCCCGATTTTTTTGTATATTTTAACTGTTTTACCCTTAATGAATTTGGATATTTCAAATAGATGAAAAAACTGTTTTAAACAAAACTATTGTGAATTACTTTTTTTTTTTAATTTTCTTACTATTTAGAGGAAACCAACTCAACCCAATCAAATAACTATTGAGGATATATGTTTTGTGGGGAATGGAAAATGCAGATAATTGAAGTGATAAAAGTGGAATTGTAATAAAGTCAAGATAATTGCAGTGATAAAAGTGGAACTATAATAAAGTCATATGTCTACAACCATATAGGTACAAAGAAAACAATAATAATAGGTGAATTACAGAAAATTAATGTGTATTTTAAGACACGTTACAATTGTTGCTTTCTATAAGATATTATTTGTCCCCATCAATCGAGTGAGGCACATGTGTTAAGCAATACACCTCCAGGATATAATATAGCACTTATTTGTTAGCTTGTATTGTGCATTGATAAAAACAAACCTGAATACTCTTGGATATTTTATGCATAAAAAATAAATGTTATGTAATGCAATTTGTTTTAGGAAAAAGGGCTGAGGAAATAGTGGTGTAGGATCATTATTTTCGTGATTATTTCAAATGAAATACCATCATGAAAGGATACATCCTTAAGTAAAAAATATCTCATGTATAAGGCATAACTAATTGGACATGTCTTTATAATAAGACATATTTTTATAATAAAACATCATTTATTTCGAAATTATTCATAATTTATTTTGAAATTGGTCCAACAATAACATGCCCATCCCAAACCAATGCAACCCTTAAATAGTTGGGTTGGGTTGGGTTGACGGGGTTGACAGTTCAATTATAATTGAAAATTAAATAAATTAAAACATTGAAAAAAACTATTAGTACTTAAAATCGAATTAAAATGGAGGTAAAAATAAAACATTAATTCTGCATCATAATATGAAATGTTGTTTGTAGTCTAATATTTATCGGTAAACAAGGGAGCAAAAATAAATGTTGTAAACCATATGGCATAATATATTTGAATATCAACTTATGTTTATTGACAATCGAATGGGATTATTAAATTTTGGAATTGGGACTGAACATTAGAATAAACGCCAAGCTTAAAAGAGAAAAGTTCAAAAGAACTATTTTTCAATAAAAGAGTAGAAAGGGTTAAAAATTAGGTTTATTTATTTTGGGTTTGGTAGTTGAAAGTTAACAGATTGGGTAAGTTGGGAGGGCTATTTTTAGAAATCTTCCCTGAAGTTTGATATAATTTCAGTTAGATAGCGAGATTAATTGTATTCTCACTTACCTCCCCTGCCGTTAGTATACACACTACTTGACCGTTAGTTGACTTGAGAAACGACTGAAATATCCAAACCAATTATTCAACCCAAAATTTTGGCGCCAGCAAAGTAAGGGTATGACGAAAATAGCTTGCCAAATATATACCTTCTCTTCTCTCCAAATTCAACCTAAGTCTTGAGTTTTCCGGCGACAAGGGAACAGCGGTTGGACGGGCGTTTGACAGCAAGTTGATCTCCGGCAACACGTTGCTCTACTTCCGCCATTTTGGCCACAATATATCACGTTAGTTTCCGGTAATTTGGCAAGCCTTATATTGTAAATTCTTTTTGTTTTTTGTTTGCCTAAGATTGATTGATGACAAATGAGTATATAAATGATTATAGATGAGCATTAGGATTGATTGGTGTGTAAATATTAAAAATGGTTTAATGAAATGGTAGTTAATAAATGGCACATGAGGTGCTTGACAAAATGTCTATTCGGGTTTGTTTGTCTTGTTTTAGGTAGATTAAGGTGTTGATGGTGCATTCATGCGAATTCTTGTTTTGTAAGCTCATTATCTAGAACGAAAAGTTTGCGATTACTAGCTTAAGAGGGTCTTTTGCATTTATGCAGAATCCCACGCGCGACAGGGCCTATTGCGACAAGCGCCTGTGATTTAGAGCGACGGGCACCGTCTCCCGGGCGACAGGTGTATGTCTCCCCAAATTACAGAAAGCTTGTTTCTGTAATTTTGAGCCATGAATGCTCGTCTCCCGAGAGACAGTGTATGTCTCCCCAAATTACAGAAAGCTTGTTTAACTAGTGCGTGAAATCAAAAACCACTAAAAAATAATTTAGTTCTCTCAGCAACTTACTATACCAGTCTCCAAAATACGTTAAAGGATTTCATCACCACCAAACCACCAATATTTTACTTGTTTAAAGAAATAAGTAAATTCCAAACCATCAAGTTGTATGTCACCAAACCAGCAACACAAATAACAAATAACGAACATTTAAATTCGTACTGAGAGGAAAAAAAACATTAGTATGAGTTAATTGAATTGGAAAATAATACTAAGTGGATTGGCACCATAATTTAAATTACAGTCACATGTGCATTTCTGCAGCTTACAGTTGGTGACAGTCACAAATTGACTAAATTTCATCAACCTATACATCCAACAGTAACCCATATATACAAAAAGAACAAAATTAACTAACAGTGTGTCATGATAGCTGAGTTATACTTTATATATGGTATTGTCACTATAATGTGAGTTTATTAGTATCACATTTATACAAAGTATACAAAATATACAAAAATTCAATCTTGTGCCTATGACTGAGTACAAAAAGATGGTACGACATCCTAATTTGCTAGCATCCTCTCAAGAGAATCTTTTATTGCCGTCACCTGCTCAATGTGAACCTCATCATTCAAATAAGGGAGAGCAAACTCATTCTCGTTTGCTAAGTCAAACAAGTCCATTTCTGCTGCCGGTTTCAGTGGAACACCAGACGATTCAACTAGCCTTTCGCCCCTATCATATGTGAATATGCACACGTTAATAAGTGAAAGAAAAGTAATAATTAAGAATAATAATAATAACAACATTACTAAACAACAACAACAACAACAATTACAATAATAAAGAAAAATAATGATAATAGTAATACATTTTAATAAAGATATTAAAAATATGTATATATATGTTTTAATTACATATGTGTGTGTGTGTGTGTGTTTACTATTTTTATTTTGAATTAATATTAAGTAAAAACTGTGATTTTCATGTGACATGCATGTTGCACAAGCGACAAAATACTGTCGCACGAGAGACAAAACTTGTTGCCCAAAAACACAGAATGTGTGTACATGCGACAAGAGTATGTCGCCGCCCAAAACATAAAAACAGTATTTTTGGGCAACATTGGTTGTCGCCCAAAAACACAGAAACTGTGTTCGTGCGACGTGAGCCTATCGCACGAGGGACAAGCAATGTCGCTCAAAAACGCAGGAATTGTGTTTGTGTGATAGGCGTACAAAAACACTGCAAATTCATAAATAGATCCACTTTAGCAAACTTGAAAAATAAAAACTACAACTAAGACTACTATTTTACATACCCATTTGCATAAGAATAACAAATAATTGGCTTTATATGTCTTATTACACTATGTATAGTGTAAATCACAAATATAAAATAACCAATAACAATTTTTTTCAACTCATGGCCACATATGGTTGAACCCACTCTCCTTTGAATCAAATTTTCCACCACCAACCAATGAACAAGACAAATCAAACACAACCAACTACCACTTATAAAATCTCCAAAAACAAGAAAATCAAAGGTATTTAAAAATTTTAGACTTTGATAAAGTAACTAATTTCTTACAAACTCCAATACCAGTGGCATATACCGGCCGCCGTTGATCGTCACCAGTTGGTAGCCTTCTCCGACCACTCATGTTTGTCTTCTTCATGGGTTATATATGCTCTTTGTGTTTAGTTCCTTTTGTTCTAGCAACTAAGAATAGGAGAGTGGAGTGAAAAATGCTTTGATTGTTAATGTGAGAGAAAGAAATCTTCATTACTTTTTTGTACTGGAGAAAGAGAAATACACTCTTTTACACAATGAATATTGTGTCTAATCGGATAATATAATTATCCAATGGATTTCAATTTTTTTTTATTATTACTTGATTTTTTTAGATTTTCAGCATATCTTTTACATTTTTGCTCTCAAATAGTCAAATACTAATGTTATACGTGTATGTATACTAACGGTAGGGGAGATAAGTGAGAATATAATCAATCTCGCCATCTAATTGAAATTATATCAAACCTTAAGGGAGGTTTCTAAAATTAACCCTAAATTGGAATGTATGGATCCATCATGAACCAAACCCAACCAATCATTAATGGGCTTTGAAAAAATTGATTCAATTAACTCATTAAAATGCACCCAACTCATCCGAATTTAATTAGGAGAGGTGATATTTTCTACCCCTCATTTTATCTAATTTTCCCCACCAAGCACTTTTATTATAGTTTTTATATTGTCCTTGTGTGAGATTATTTCAGAGAGTAAATAGATTTTAAGTACATCTAAAATTTTAATAATTAAAGATTTCAGACAAGCTTGCCCACACCCACAAGCCATGGCTGCCCTTGTAGGAGAAAAAAAAAGAAACACTGCTGCCCCAGTAAAGAAAGAGAAAGATTATTATTTTTTTAAGATAAAATTATAATAAGGATAAATAGAGATTAGGTGGGATATATTATGAGATAAAGATTATTTAAAAATTTTTAATAAGATTAATTAAGAATTGAATTAAAGGGTCAAACATCGGGCTGCGTTGCGTTTGCCACCTCTATTTTCATGTGAATATATGAAAAATGTAAATAATTTATAAGATTAAATTTGTAGAAGCTTCTGTTGCTAGTCATGTATTGTAAATTTTCATCAAATCAAACATGAATTTTGAATGAAAAAAAATTTATATATATATATATAGTTTCATAGATTATTAATTTTAATATACTTTTAGTTTTTTTTTTTTCATAATCCATTGAATATGGATTTTTAAAAAATATTCAATTACCAAAAAATGTATATACATTTAAAATACTAGAGGAAACTAATACCATGTTTTGTTGTTATGTAATAATAAAAAGATAATTGCAGGTATAAAATTTTTTAATTTATTAATTTACTGAAAAATTAATTAATTTCTTTGAAAATGCCACATTTTAATTGTTTTATTGTGTTAAACTGTTTTTAATTTATTACTTATATTTGTTTCTTTATTTTTAATTAATTAGTAACTGTACCTATGCTATTTGTTAAATGTTGATGATTTGGTCTTGTGAGTGTTGTTGATGTTGCACTGCTTGTGCGGTGTTATATTAGATTTGTTGCAATTTATGATCAATATGCTTTATTATCTTTAGATTAATAATATCACCACAAACTAGGGATGGCAATAAATTTTGGATTCGACCCAAATCCGCAAAGATCTCGAAAATCTAGACCCAGATCCGGATGCAAGTGCATCTGAAAAATCGGATATCCGAATCCGTATTATTTTATAATTAAATTTTAATTGAAAAAGTATATAAATTAAATTATTTATTTAATATTTATGAGCATAATTAACTCGACAATCTTTATTGACTATGAAAAATATGTCAAAAACTAAAAAAAAAAAATAATAATTAGAGAATATTGTAATGAATCGGTTTACCTGAGATTTTTTTTTAAATTTTTTTATGTTTGATTTATGTTGTGCAATTATCGTTTGTGAATTTATAGTGTTGTTGTACGTTATTGATGTTGAATTGTTGATTGTTAGATTATAATTGAATTTTACTTGATATTATTAGGTAAATTATTAAATTTAAAATTATATTTAATTTTATTATTATACGGATTTGGATTTCAAGAAAATTTGCCCGCAATCCGTGCGGATATTACCTGCATTCGGATGCCAAAAGTTCAATGCGGATTTGGATTCGGATCTGGATTTTGCCCTCCCTGCCACAAACACTTGTACAAATCTATTTTATACAAACTGATGTGGCATAATTAAATCGGTTGAATTAAACATCTCTTGGTCCACATGAAATGTTTTTATTATTTTCTATTTTCATTCAATAAATAAATTAGTGTCAAATCAGTTTGTACATCAAAAAGTTTGTACATGAATTTATAGGTGTATCATCACTCTTATCTTTATTGTAATTAAAATGGACTACTCATTTTACTAGTATTAAAAAAGTTCATTTTTAATATTTTATGTAGATATTCAGTGGTTGAAATTAAAAAGAAGTTTGATGGGAAATGTAACACTAAAAGAAGGTTTAAGGAAACGAATGATTGAGACACAAAAGAACAGATGAAAAGCATGAAAATAGAGCTACATAAACTTAAAGAAACGGAGTTGTCGCCATAGACATTGGACATTCAAATTTAGGAGTGTCCTTATTTGCTAAGCAGTTTGATGAATTGGAGTTGGAAAGTGAAAAAACTGAGATGCTAAAGGAGGTAAAGCCACTCTATGGTTTTGGAAGGGGTAAGAACAGATATTTAATTAATAAAATTGTTAAAGAAATGAAAGCAGACATATTTGCTGTTGCTGATGGCGATCGATACATAGATAAAAAATTTGATAAAAAATAATTGTATTTTAACAATTGACATGACATTGAATTTCTATTAAAGTTCAAAATTTTAGAACAACAATAGTTTTGGGTCACATGTTCTCGCTATCACACTGGCTAAATGTAAAATAAATTATTGTAAGCTAGAGAGCGATTTGAGGCACGACACAAAATCAGAAAGCTATGAACATTTATGAATAATTGTATGCTAAAATTATCTTTGTAGATTTAAAACTTCAAATGGCGGAAGAGAAAAATTTGACCTAAAACTTTAACATTTGCTAAAAAAAGAAATAAACTGGGTCCTGGACAGAATGTTTAGCATGTTTCTGGCCAACAATCTCTTTCAAATTCCTGCACAGGAAGATGAATCCAGTATTGGCTTAATTTGAGAATTAATATGCTTTATTGATCTGCAAATTTATGCAAGGCATTTAAGTGACTAAATAAACTCTTTACATTGTGAGATATGTAAATTTCTATAAACTCTTTACCTTGTGACATATGTCAATTCCTTGCATATGTCGATGTATAGATCATAAACTCCCAACTTAATTACATCTATATATTCACCTAGTATAAGCAGAAATGATTGGTATCTTGCTCGATTCACAATTAAAGATACATGGAAAATTAATTGAGTTTTTTTTTTAATTTCTTATTTATTCAAAAACAAAGTTCTAATTGGATCGTATCCAAGATAGGGATTGTCCTGCTCTTTTTTTTTTTTTTTTTTGTGTGTGTGTTCACGACCAACGAACCTCAATTCCATCCGTAGCGGCAATTTTACGTACAGGTGCCTGCAACTCCATGCTCAAATTATTGATATGAAAATTTTAATTATTAGTAATAATAATGCTAGATGTGCCCAAATTTATCCCAAAAATTCAACCAATAGACACTATGAACAAAAGTGGTGGAAGATTTTTCTAAATTTCTGTAAAATTATGTAGTACCGTTTTTAACGCAAGTGATTAATGCCATTTAATTTGAAATGAATCTTTTGAGATATGTATTCATAGAGTGATCGTAATACTAGTATTAAAAATCTATTTGAGATAATAAAATCTCTTGTATTAAAAATTAAGAGAAAATCATGTAAACCCTGCTCGTATGGGTGGGGAAAGAAATTGGGTTACCGTTAGGTTAAATAATTGGAAAAAAAAAACACAATAACTGCAAGATTATATATACTAGGAAATTTGGAACAACCTTATTCATGCCTAACTAGACTCATTGTTTTTATGTTGTTTGGCAGAAGAGGATTTGCTGCGTTAAATGATTTCAAAGAAATAATAAATAAAACCACTTAGTCAACGGCCAAATGGTCAGGTCTGCTGGCCTCATAGTTTGAACCCCCATATAACATTGTGGGGGTTAAAATTTCTTCCTCAATTATAACAAATAATTAAGTAGAGCTAATCTTCTCATTTACAAAGGTATAGCATATATCACTTGAATATTAGTGAGGGTAAAAATATGGGCAGTGCTTCATAAAAAATAATGTAAATTAATTTTCAATAATAATCTAATTGTAAATATTAATAGTAGGCTCATATAATATGAGTTATAGTTTGATTGAAATATGAATAAATAAAAAAAGTGATAAACAAACAAGAGAAATGGTGGTCGTGAACAAGTCCATAAACAAGGTTACGTCGTCAAAGAGGGAGTCTTATTAATTGAAGTTCAATTACATTGTAATCTTTCGTAACTTAGTGGAGTGTGCAATAGTTGAGAGTGGCTCTGTATATTTGGGAATTTTCAGAACTATGTGAAAATTGCTTATGTTATTTCTTTAGTTTTATGCATTTCCTAATTTAATTAAGTTGACTTCAATTAAAATTGCCTAACTAAGAAAACGGATCTAACACTTTTTAACAGTAACATTCATCACTTTGTTGATTCCTTTCATTCGCACAAATGCTTCTGGTTAATAAATCGCACAATACAGGTTAACAAAAATTTATCAAAAATAGTAAGAAATGTAATAAATCAAATCGGCAAGCATATGTCGTGAAGAGGTATAAACAAATGAACTATGTAGATCGGAACGCCTGAATTTGTTGCCACTCTGAGCTTTCTACTATAGGCAAGAGGAGAAGCTCTTGCTTTATGAGTTTGTTGACAATGGTAGCTTGGCTAGTAAATTTCATGGTAAGAATTTTAACTTCTTTGATTTGATTTTAAATGTTTTAGTTCATTAACATGTTTATAGTTATAGGTACCCTTCATACATGTCTATTTGAGAGCATTCTGTCAGGAGATCAAGATTCCTTGGGACAAGAATTTCTTTTAAGTTCATCTTGAGTAAAATTCACATGGTTAATTAGCGGTTAATATGCATGAAAATAATAGTCAAATTTTTGCAACAAACTATCACTAGTTAGACCCGCAACACAAGGTGTTTAAAAATTTAGGAAAATTTCGATGAGAAGGATGCCAATTATCTATCATCAGCACCTAAAATATGCGTGTATTGCTCATTTTCTTAGCTCCCTGTTGACCATATTCTCTTGCTCGCTACTTTTGTATCTTTCTTGTGGAATTCTTTCATGAACCACAACTGTTTACTGTTTAGTCAGATACTGGTCGTGTTGGAGAATTTTCTTTTGTCCAGCAAGTCATACTGTAAAACAACCACACTAGTAGAAAAATGACCTTTGTTAATATTATTTTGGTTTCAATAATATATTTTGCTGACACCAAATTTTAGTATCAACATAGCCCATGTCAGTGTCATAACGACACTAGAAAATAGTATCAGTAATTTTATATAGCTGTAGTATTAAAACCATTTTGATTTTAGGACATCATATATACAACAATACTATGGTATCAAACACATTGATACAAGGGTATTACAAAGATAACGATACCATAGCAACAATATTTATTCGAAGAAAATTACCAAAAAAAAACAGAAATAGAAATTTCCAATTGGTGCTTGAATTGAAATATTCATTGAATAATCTGAAAATTTATTAGTCTGTGGAACTACATGAATATTGAAATGTAAAAGCCAAAACATTGTGTCAAACCCAAACGAGCAAAGAGTTTACAATAAAAACTACGTGAAGAATCAACCATTACCAATTACAATCTTGTACTTATTTCTGTAATCTTGCGCAATCCTGAAAACCTGTTAAAGGGAAAAAAAAAAAAAAAACTGTTATGTTAACTAAAAATTAAAAAGGTTTTCTCAAAATACAAATCTTAAAAGAAAGCGAAAACTAACTCATCAGCTATCAAATTATATGTGTGCATAACCAAAGAAAAAATAAAAAATAATTTAAACACAGTGGTATTATTACTTCAGCCAACAAAAATCAATACTTGTACTTCATTTTAAATCTTTCTTTTTTTATTTTTCTTTTTTTGGAAAAGAATTTAACTCAACTGAAAAATTCTTATTAATTTCGATGTACTGTGAATAATTTAATCCATGATTTAAATGATTAGTGCAACACCGAAATGCCATTAGCTAAGCATGATGCTGAAGTAAAGAGCAACTTTAAGCATAAAGCATAGTCACAGAGATTTACATTAAACCCAATGCTTGGCAGCAAGCATTTTGTTAAGACACCACATACATGGAATAATATATAGATTTAATGTGTCCATTAGACTATTTATTCTCCATCAACATTAAGTACATATTTTAAAGAAGATTCACCAAAGGTTAATTTTTCAAAAATATTTGTTTTTGTGTTCGATCTTATTAGGGCTTGTTCAATCAGATAAAATATGCAAAAACAAAGATTAGGACTTCACAAGATATTATTATCTCACTCTACCATGGCCTAAAAACAAAAATGCATTCAATAAACAAGCCAGCCCATTACGCACATATATTTTCCTGATTATCCAATACTCAGCATAATGGCTTTGATGCAGACTCAAATAATATGCAATAGATGGAATCTAAAAAAGGAACAAAAGAAAACTCATTCGAAATTTTAGCAGTTATGTTGGTTACCTCAACATCAGATGCCCTTCAACTGCCCTTGCCATGTTTCCGGAGTTGATGGAAAAAAACACATCACTTTCAGCAGAAACAAATTAGTTGAGTGCGGCCATTTGAGATGCATGATTGACAAATGGTTCCAGCTTCTCAACAGATGCCAACTTTTCCAACAAAGAAAGCAATCACAAACACAAATCAACATGCTAACTATCAGTCAAAATATATAAAAGTTTAAAAGTTGAGCTGTGAAAATTAAAACAACATAAAAGTCATTTCATCCCTTTTGTTTGTTGTAAGCAAGAAATAGAGGGTGAAGAAAATTTGTTAATGATCAGAAGCAAATGGTGAAATTGAACACTACCACAATGAGTTCCACAATTAACCAATGGCTGAAGTTGATTACAGAGAGGTCCTTCTATTATAATTGACAGTACTTGCATGGTTATGAGACTGATGGGCTAAACTCATCAGCACAATATCATATGACTAACTGGATTATAATCTCAGATGAGTTGCACATCATGTTTATCACGCACTCATGAACATTCTATTGCATTTTCTATTTTGAGGTTTTACATGGTCAATGTTCATCAAAAACCTCATAAATTATTGTAGGACCATATCATAATCAAGCACCAGAATTTACTTTAAGACAAGAATCACACACCATGTAAGACACAAGTAATACCTTACTCATCATTATAGGATAGTAGGACTGTAAATCGACCATACGAGCATCACCATCATATATCTCTGCAGCAGCAATATATATCGAAGTGCTTGATGGATATCCTAGAGCAGTAAGAAATATTCCAACCTCCTTTGGATTTAGGGAACAATAACCATTGGATGTCGGTTCCTTGGAATCAATTTCCTTCACTTTCCAGTTGGCAGTGTTTTCTCTACAAAGTTTAAACCAAGTTAAAATAAATAACATGCATCAAGTAACATAAACAACTAATCAAGTGAAGAAGCATCAAATTGAGCATTTAAATCATTAGATAGTCAACTCAGACCTTATTGCCCTTAGTTCATCTGCCTCAATAGGAAATAAATCATGGGTGCGTGCATCCACTATCTTGGTTTGAGAGAACTGATCCAAGAATTACTTGCTTTTGTGCATCCGATCTCGGAGTTCCTTGGTCTGCGAGTTCGTTTTCTTCTTTACTTTGATTCGATAATTCAAAAGAATTAGGCCAAAAATTAGGATACATTCTGGAAAAATAAAACTTCCATCGAAGGCAAGCATCCTTCTCATATCGCAAATGCAGTGCAATATGAGGACAGTAAGACCTCATCCGATCCACCAACAACTACAATAAAATAAATTTTTTCCTATATATAATTGCATAGGTCACAAGAAATATAGCACTAAAAAAGATCAAATGAAAATTCAGGACTAATTATTTACTTTCCTCATTGCATCAATTTGAGGGGCAAAACGGAGGGCTAAGAAATCGATTCTAAAAACTAACTAAAAGCTAAAAAAGGGTATCCTGAGCAATTGGATCACGAAATCTTGGTGATCTTCTCTATCTAATGAATGGGGAGTCCGCTTTGAAATCGCCCGCCCTTCTTTTCAATTTTAATGGAAATAGTAAGAAAAATAGAACCGGAAAGAAAGAGAAGGAATAGGAAAGGGCCGTATAGACCCATTTTAAATTTAAAACAAATCAGTCGTAAGTGGACGGTAGTTGGAGTCGGCGGCTCTCTTAGGGTTCCCTCATCTGGGATCCCTGGGGAAGAGGATCAAGTTGGCCCTTGCGAACAGCTTGATGAGTTGGAGCCGGGCCTTCCTTTCGCACTATTACGGATACGAAATTAATGGGAAAAATTGGATTCAATTGTCAACTGCTCCTAGAAATAGGATTGACAATGCAGCTTCTGAATATCCGGAGGTATATTATTATTTGCTAAATAAGAATCAGATTTGGCAGCTCGAATAATCTACAAAGAATTATGTGAGTATCAAGATGATCACATTTGGAATACTATGCAAAGCTGCAAACAGAAATGTGGTGAAGAATTTCAATAAACACACCAGATAATCCTCCCAGATGCTAGCTATCTCTCCCAGGTAGTTATCCATACCAGACTAGCTTCTGAAATGTTTAAGTGCTCTGGCAGCTGTACTGAGTTCATTAGGAAGATCTTTTATGACTTTTACATCATTAGCCAAAGAGTTATTTAAATTATCTTCATCAGAAGAGTTGCTGCAGACAAAGAAAGTAGAAAACAGACCACAGAATTCGACTGTTAAGACATTGATGCAGAGACAAACAGCTAACATCCAAAATGGGAAAGGGAGGAACCTAGAATCTTGCCAAAATGACCGTTTATCAAGATATGGAACTACAATAGTGGCATTTATGATACAAGCTACAGCTACCATGTCGCATATCTGCAACTCAAACATTTAGACTATAACTCAGCTCTCAATAATAGCCACAAAATATATTTAGCAAAGCAGTTGACGCTAAGCAAGAGGAAACTGAAAAACATATATTAGAAAAACTACATTTTTTATAGTTAGTGGACCAAACACTAGAAGACGCACCAATCAACTAAACTAAGACCTTTTGCATTTAAATTGTCTAAAATACTATCAATAGAAGGAGGAAACGTAGCAGGAAAAGCAAAGCAATTTCAAGCAGCAAGCTTATAGATGGTTAATGAGAAAAGTATTCTAAGTGAGTACAACAGATAAATATTTGTAGTTCATCCAATCCGACACTCACAGATAGGACACCAGGTTATGCTTATACATGTGTAACTAAAAAAAATACAAATACATTATATTCATACTTTTAGTACTAATGATAATAATCATATCTAGATGATATTAACCTAAAATGAAGAAATATAAAAAGATGCATAAATGGTTTTTGCTGTTCTCTTTTAACCAATGTTTTAATCAATTTTCAAAAATATGTAAACGAATAAACATTAAAATAGAACTCAGAAACGGACATTATAACAGGTCAAAATGGAATCATTCACTGAAGCATTCCAGGTGTATATTTTGTAACTTCTCAATTCACCATATCAGAAAATAAAGAGCTTCCTAGCAATGGGATAATTACACAGACAAAATGGAAACTTATGGATAGACGAAAACAAAAATACAAACCTGAGCACGCATCTGGTTGAATCCAGTTAGCCATCTGATGTTGTCTCCAGTGAATCTCCTATACATTTTCCTTACAGATTAAATATTTTGTCCAAGAGAAGTAAGGTTCAAAATCCAAACAACAACTTCAAAATCAGTGAAATCAAACGACAAATAAGCTTCAAAATTTAACTAATTCGTTACCAAAACCCACTGAAACGCTAAATAGAGATAATCTTTATTTGATCAAATTAAGTCACTCACTTCAACTTATCAAATAAGAGATAAGAAATAACAATATGAACAAATACCTAGGGTTTATTCAAGAAAAACTCCAGCGCTGAAAAAAGGGCTAGGAATTCTTTAATAAGGACAACGACGCGACAGCTGCAGGCTCGACTTTGTCCGTCAAAAGGAACGGCTATTGTTTAATAGCATGACGGCGGAAAGGAACGGCTATCATCGGCTCAAAATAATGGCAACAAGGAACAACGGTGTAAATCAAACGGCTATCATCGGCGAGTCAATGACCGGCCAAAATGACGGTGAGAACGGCCGGATTCGTAGGGGAATTTCAGTGAGACCTTCAATCTGTCCAAGTTGTTTTCCGATCAATCATTTTAGAGGCTGTAATTTTTTTTTTTTCCCCCGTGGTTTCTTCTAATTTGATGTAGAGTTTTGCTTTATTTGAGTTTTAGGGTCAGTGGAGAGCGCGGGAATCGATTGTGTTAACAGAGGGAAGACTAGGAGACAAAAAATTCAAGTGTTCCCGATTTTTAAGACAAGAAAACGACGACGTATATATTTGAAAAATAAAATTAATTGATACATCTGTTGGTATGAATCCAGTGTAATGATACCAAAATATCAATAGTTATTATCATTATCATGCTAAAGTTGCTAAATAGTAAATACGCTCATGTCATCAAATATTGACATGATCCCTTGCTCGGTCATTAATTTTTTTTTTTAAATGTAACCTCACATTCTTTTTAGAAGAGTTAAATAAAAAAAATTAAGTATATTTTTTATATAACAAAAGATTTATAATTCAATGATAAAAGTGTTATTTGTTGGTTTTAAGTCTTGGTTTAATTCCCAATAACCACATTATTTTGTTTTTTTAATATTTTGTAGAAATTACTTACGAAAATGATATTTTTACACATTTAAAATAAATAATTTATTATTATTATTATTTAAAATATAAAAAAATTAAATCTATGAGACTTAAAATGTATTTAAGTGAACATTAAAAAAAAAGTATTCCAAATTAAATAAAAAAATTTTAACTAAGCCACTCCTAATTTAAGTGTCTGGGCCCCGCCACTAAATACTAAAATTCTTTTTCATTTAATATTAGCAATTTAATATTAGCAATTTAGTATCTAACTAAAGTCATTTTTCTACTAGTGGCACGGCTTGATTGAAAAAAGGCTGAAAAGGGGTGGTCAAAGGCATGGCTTATCTCCACAATGAGCTTCCAGGCTCAATTACCCCTCACGGTCACTTTAAATCATCCAATGTGCTTCTTGACAAGTCCTTTAAACGACCATTAACAGATTATGCCCCAAGGCCATTGATCAACCCCGACAATGCACACACTCTCATGGCTGCTTACAAGTCACCCCAGTATGCACACAATGCCAAGATATCAAAGAAATCTGATGTATGGAGCCTTGGAATACTAATAACTATCTATTGCAAGGTTATGATAGTAAGGCAAGCTTATCAAGTTGCGTCAATAACATGGTTAAAGAAACAAGGACAAGTGAATTGTTTGATAAAGAGATGAAGGCCAGGGAGCCGAAAATAGTAAGAGTGAAATGATAAATCTTTTGAAGATAGGATTGAGTTGTTGTGAAGAAGATGTGTTGGCAAGGATGGAATTGAAAGAAGTCACTGAGAAGATTGAGCGGTTGAAAGAGGGAGGTAATGATCATGATGAACATTTTTGTGATGGGTATGTTCAAAGCATCAATGGGTCAGGGGATGGGTTCTTCTCACATGGCTGATTGGGAGTTATGCAAACATTTGAGGTATGATTTGTTGCACCTGCTGATAATTGATGATGAAAACATAAAGATGAAGATGAAACTGGTTGTTTTGAGGGGGTAGATTTCATATTTATGAATGAAATGTGAGGTTGGGAGAGAGAAAAGAATGAGGTTATTGTGGTTAGCCAGTAGTGTAATTAATTTGCTTAAGTTGAAGTCTAAGTGATAGAAATTCATAATTTGTTGGACTGTAGAAAGAAAATGAATTAAACGATCACCTTTCTGTTTTCCTTTTCTTTTTTGTTTTATTCTATTTTGGTTAATTCACTATTTTATTTAGCTGGTAATTGCATGATCATGACTAGCTAATGGAACATGATAGATTCATCATAACAACTTGAGTTTCGACATGGCATTCATCTGCTAGATTTTATCAATTATGAAATTAACTATCCAATAGATGAATAATACATAATAGTTGGGATTCAACAATTGAGATCCTTAATATTATTCATAATAATAATCTAATTTTTCTAGAGAAAATGTATGGGGAGGACTAATTAGTTGAAGTGAATCTTTAAACACCATACTCTCGTAATATGAGTTTCAATAGAATAAAATTAACGTAAGTGTAAGTTAATTATACCATGTAATTAAAAGGATCAAGAAAGCCCAAAAGTTAATCAAAATGCACTCAAAGACCTTGAGTAAATGTTTTTCACATCCCTATAATTTGTGAAATGTTAATAAATAAAAACCTAAGAGTAGCTAATTCACAGACAAATGCTATCATCAATAGACTCGTTATACCATATTATTGAAAAGATCAAGAGACCACAAAAGTTTAATCAAAATGTAGATAAAGACCTTGAGCAAATGTTTTTCACATCCCTATAGTTTGTGAAATGTCTCAAGACATCCCTCTCACCGATTTTTTGTATAACTTAACGGCTTTACCCTTAATGGACTTGGATAATTCAAATAAATGGAAAAACTATTTTAAATAAAAATATTGTGAATTACATAATGTTTTAGTTTTTGTATTTAATTTTCTTACTATCTAGGAGAAACCAACTCAAGCCAATCAAATGACACTTCCATCTCAAACCAATCCAACCCTTAAATCGTTGGGCTGGATTTGATGGGGTTGACAATTTGATTATAATTGAAAATTAAATAAATTAAAACATTGAAAAATTAAAAAAAATACTAGTACTTAAAATCAAATTAAAATGGAGGTAAAAATTAAAT
Organism: Citrus sinensis; assembly: GCF_022201045.2. Lineage (NCBI taxonomy): Eukaryota > Viridiplantae > Streptophyta > Magnoliopsida > Sapindales > Rutaceae > Citrus > Citrus sinensis. Next base: position 18,510,027 of record NC_068562.1, read on the forward strand.
ATATTAATTCTACATCATAATATAACAGAAAAACCAATTTCCCCTTCTACTGTGATCAATATATATCATTTGTCCCCTCACTATTTTTATAATGACCAATATTCCCCTGACAGCATAAGTTTACAATATTACTTTTATTTTCAAATATCATTTTATTCATGTTTATTATAGATTAAATAAATCACATGAATGAAAATTAAAATTAAAATTAAATATTTAAAATAAAAGATATATTTTTTATGTGAAAAAATTAATAATAAAAATATTTTTCTTGTATTTTTTACATTTAATTTTAAAATCTTATAAAATATTTATTAGAAGAAAATGTTTACAAAATAAAAAGGTACAAGAAAAAAATTTTATTATTAGTTTTTTTGTTCACATCAAAAAATATATTTCATATTTTTAATACTTAAATTTTTTATTTAGTTTCTATTCATATGATTTATTTTATTTATAATAAATAAAAATAAAAGTCTATTTGAAAATAGGGATGATATTGTAAACCTATACTGTCATGGGGGTTATTAGCTATTATGAAAATAATAGGGGTTAAATGCTATATATTGATTACAATAGGAGGAAATTGACAATCTCTCTAATATAAAATGTTGCTTGTAGTCTAATATTTTATGGATAAACAAACAACAATAGATGCTTTCAACCGTATGGCATAATATATTTGAATATCTACTTAAGTTTATTGACAATTTGTTGTTTGTGTGATTTTTAAATTTGGGATTGAACATTAGAATAAACGCCGACTTTAAAAGAGAACAGTTCAAAAGAATTCTTTTTTTTAATAGAAGAGTATAAATGATTAAAAATTAAGTTTATTTTATTTTGGGTTTAGCAGTTGAAAGTTGACAGATTTTTTATATATCATTTTTATTGTTATTGGGTTATCTTGGGATGTATAGATTCATCATAAACCCCAAACCAAATAATCATTAATTGAGTTTGAAAAAATTGACTTAATTAACTCGTTTATGAGTAGTGATATTTTTTACCTCCTCATTTTATTTAATTTTCCCCACTAATCACTTTTATCATAATATTTATTTTGTCCTTATGTGAGATTACTTCAAAAAGTAATAGGATTTAGGTACACCCACATAATTGTTCATCTTTTAGATATGAATCTTGTTTTGGGTGGTGATATTAAGCAAGGAATAGTTAACATATATAACAAGACTTGCTCCTGTAGAGTATTCCAACTTAATTAGCTTGTATGTGCGTATGCAACTACTGCTTGTTTGACCGTTCGAGTGGATTACATAAGTTTTTGTTCTAATTATTGCTCCAAAGAATCATTGGTCATGGCACAGCACAATCAACAGAGTCGGTTGGCGACATGGCAAACTGGAAAATTCCAGCAAAAATCTGGGAAACGAAGGTTAACTCATCGGTTAAAGCATCACCACCCGGTCGTCGTTTAGAGCTCAGAATACCTTCTATTGGTGAGGATGTAAAGCGAAGGACTGTGAAATGCGAGTAATGTAATGAACCGAGCCATAACCGCAAGAGATGTAAGAATCTCATTGAGTCGAATACAAACCAGTTGTATCATTCCAACTAATTATGTATTTTGAACTCTTATTTTTGGTGTGTTGTAAAATTATATATAATGATGTTGTCTCTTGGTGCGACAAGGTGCCTGTCGCGAGCTGCATACAACAGGCGTGCCCGTGCGCGCACGTTGTGTATGATAGCCGAGCCTTCTATTCTTTCATCGATCGCAAAATTTACTCTCCATCGCACTTGATGTAGGTAAAACAATGCACACAATTCAACAACTCCCCCCATCGCACCTTCATTATACACAAACTAAACATAAATTATCTAAGAGAAATTTCATCAAACACCTACTATGCAATAGTTATAAATCATCATTTTAGCTAAATTTTGTTTCATTATATCACTCCAACAACCTATAATCATGTAGAATCCCAATCAAATTCACTCAAACCATTAAACAATGTTAAAGTTTGCTTACCTAACTCTTTTCAATTTCTTGGATTTGTTTCTGGTTTGCATAGATTACGGTGGATTTAGTTGGATTTTAGTTTGCCATTGCCGTCACCGTTCGCTATTCAAGAGCACAAGTTTGGAGTGTGGTTAGAGAGAGTTTGGAGTGTGGAAATATAGAGGGTAATTTGGGGAAAAAAAGTTTTTTTGGCTACTTATGAAATGGAAAATTTTGAGGGGTTAAATTCAAAAAATGTAAACATTTGAAGGTTATTTTTGTAAACTTTCCTTAAAATTCATGGGATCGATTTCACAAAATCTGACAACTTTCAGCTATCATATAGAATGAATTTGATGCGTAAGAATAGATTTAGATTCTCAGATGTGTTACCAAATTTCTACTTTTATAAGCTCAAAAACATGAGCAAAACCAAGACTCAATAGCAGCAATATTAAAAGATAAAACAATGACCAACAATACAACAAACCCACATTTATTTGCCAAGATACTCTGACAATTTCACAAAACAACCCATCCAACCTATTGACAAATTCTATGATTATCAATTCTTTGTTCAAGCTAAGTTGTGGATATGATCATCAACATGGTAAAAATTCATATAATATTACAGAAAAGTTAATTTATTTATTATAAAATATCAGAGTCAATTTTCTAGATTTATAGAGTCAAAGAGTAAAATAGCTAATAGAATAAGATTATAGAGGCTATAGATTGTCTTTTCTATTTTGTTTACACTAATTGTATAAGGGTAAAGCTATTTGAACCCATCAAATTTCTCTTTATACCTACCTAAAAAAAATATATTAACTACTAAAATTAAAAAAAATTAAAATCTCAAAATTGCCCTTCACCGATTTTCTCTCTCTACTTACAGATTTGTATTTTCTCTTTATTATCACATTATACATCTTGAAATCTCAATTTCATTTTTTTTTTGCCATTGATTCTTTTCTTTTTTTCATAAATCAAACTTTATTTCTTTCTTCCTACTATTATTTTCTTTTTTGTTCATCTTAAATTTTGTTGTTTCAAGAATAAAAATGAAACCCAAAGAAACTTTTATGGTTTTTATGGCTAGTAAAAATTGATTAATATTCTTTATTTGGTAGATTTTTTATCTTCCAATTTGTAATAGCCATTGCGAAACTGACTTTTCGAGAAGTCGAGAAGCAAGTGCCAATGTTTATTTGAATTAAAAGATAAAAGTTTAAATTACCTATAGGCAAATTGAGGAATTGTGAGAGAAAGAAAAGCATGGTTAATTAAGTAATTTTATCAAAAAAATCTTAAAATAAAAACTTAATTTAAATAGAGGGTTTAGAAAGAAGATTGGTGGGTTCTAATAGCCCTATCCATTGTAAAAAAATAAAGGTGTATGTTTTAATATAAAAATAGGAAAAAGGACACCTATACCCCTAAGGTTTCGGGAAATTGTCACAAAGATTCTTAAGTTTTTAAACAGAGACACCCTTTTTTTTACCATAATACGCTTTGAATTTAATAATTTAAAAATTGACTTTGAAGTTTTTTAATTAATACAAATTTAATATAAATAAGATAATATTTCCAGTAGACTAATAATATTAAATTATTTTAACATTTAAAATAATATTAAATATTAAATTGTTATATTTATTTTAATAATATATTTTTATTTATTATAGGGATTTTAAACAAATCTTTGAGTGAAATAGATTTTACAATTAACAAAATATCTCCCTATTAATAATATTAGAATTATTTTTTTCTAATATTCAAAGTAATTTTGATTTTTATTTATTTATTTTAATATTATGTTTCTATTTATTATTAAAATTTCTTTAATATAATGAATTAGGTCTAATAGATTGTAAAATATAAAAATATTTTTACATATTAAAATTGTTATTACATTTATTTTAATGTCATATTTCTATTTATTATAAAAGTTTAGGGTCAATTTTTTTGGGTTAATAAAGTCAAAAGATATTATTGTCAAAAAAGGTCTTTATGACCATTTCCTCAAAACCATAGTGAGTCTAAGTATCCTTTTTCCTATAAAAAAATTTGCGTTTTCTTTTTAGTTATATTGGTATTTTGTTTAATTCCGTTCTGGAGCACACCAACAACACCATGGCTAAGCATGCATGCATGTAAAATAACTGTAAGCTAGAGTGCAATTTGGGCCGGACACAAAATCAGAAAGTTACGGTTGGCATAAAATAATATTGAATTTTAATTAATTTGTAATGTTTCATGTGATTAATAATTGTGTGCTAAAATTATCTCAGTGGATTCAAACTTCAAATAGCCTAACCATTTATGATTCTCCGAACTAGTTTATTGAGACTTTCCGTAAAACAAATCAAAATGTCAGAGGAAGAGAAAAATCTGGCTTCTTCTTGTTTTCATTCTCAGCTAATTTTAGCATCGTATGCTGCATTGTAGTCAAAAGTTATTTGTGTGGCTTCTGTTTGAATGGCCAAAAATGGAGACACCAATGAAATTATTTTAAGATAAGTGGACATTAAAGTTCTTGGTCATGGTCAAACTCATATAATATTTGTCGTCTAAACAGAGAAGAGAGGTTTTTTTGAGGCCTCTCTTGTAAGTACTATTTTTCAGTACACAAATCTGGGTTCCCTTTGTACAGTTAAATTGTGAAAGTTTTCAGAATAATTTTTCCTTTTCTTGATCTAAAACCTTTAGAAGTTTTAGAAAGAAAAGAGAAATGTGGCAACCAAAAGGGAATGGGGTGAAGAAAACTGGAGGCAATGGGCTGATAGCAGTTGCTGTTGACAAGGACAAAAGTAGCCAGCATGCTCTCAAATGGGCAGTTGATAATCTTCTCAATAGAGGCCAAACTGTTGTTCTAATCCATGTTGCTCAACGAACATCAGTATCTTCTGTTTCAAGTAATTGGTCTTGTTGATTCAATTTCAGTTTGAAATTATTAAATTTAATGAATGTAGTACATTTTATTTCTTGTTTCTTGTTGTTTCCTCTTTTGGGTGCAGGCCAGAGCCAAGTTTATGATGCCAGTGCAACAACAAATCCACATCAAAAGCAACCTGACAAGCAAATCAGGGATCTGTTCCTTACTTTTCGTTGCTATTGTACTCGTAAAGATGTATGTTTCCTGGCCCTATTCTCTGTTTCTTTCATCCATGGATTACCAATTTGTATAGCCTTAACTTAGCATGTTATATAAACATGCATCATTAACCTGAAATAATTTTTTTTTTTTTTTTTTGTATATGCAATATAATTTCTTGTGTCAGATAAAATGCTTTGATGTGCTACTTGAAGATGTTGATATTGTGAAAGCGATAACAGAATATGTTTCCTTTGCTGCAATTGAGGATTTGGTCCTTGGTGCCCCATCTCGACATGGATTTATGAGGTATGTGCCTCATCACAACTTTGACTTATATATATATATAATATGACTGCAGCATATGTGCATGGCTTTAGACGCGAGGGAAATTTTGCTTGGCCAATGAAGCATTACTTGTATGCAGTTTAAATAATAGCCACTGTATTTTGAGGAATTACTGGGTGTAGCTTCAACGCTTATTGATAAGCTTCTTCAATAGCTATGTCATATGTGTAGCGCTGAAATATGCACATAATTTGCTGTCATTTTCGCAGAGGAAATGATAATAAAATCTGTTCTTTTTGTGCAAAACTTAATTGAAATTCTCCAGATTTTGATAGTTTTTGTCTTGCAGAAAATTCAAGGCAGATGTACCTAGCAGTGTGTCAAAAGCGGCTCCTGATTTCTGTAACATATATGTCGTATCCAAGGGAAAGATCTCTTCGAAGCGAAATGCGTCTCGTTCTGCCCCATTCACTTCCCCACTATTAGATCAACTACAGAGCCAAAATGATATTTCTGACACACAATCCAGATATAGTATGAATTTGCGAGGTTTGTTTCTCCAAATCATAAAGATATTTCGAAAAACATTAGTTCTATTTTGGGTTGCTCAAGTACTAACCAATATTTTCCACCCTTCATATGCTGCAGATAGGACATCCTTCAAGCCTCGTATGTCATTTGAAGAGTCTGCCAAGTAAATTCTTCATCCTCCATAGATTATCACATTCGTAAGATTAGATAATTACATTGCAATAGTACATTGGTTTAAATTATTGTGTCATGGAGTAATTACCCCATGCCATTATGTGAAACAGGTCACCAGCAAGAGGAAGAGGTTTCGATAGAAAGTCTTTCATGGACTCCTCGGAATCAGATACTGACATATCATTTGTGAGTTCGGGCAGGCCAAGCTCTGACCACAGCCCATCTATGCACTACGAATTCGTTGATGTGGGTCGAAACTCACGGATATCAACCAGCTCAGAACACAGCTTAGGGTCGTTCCGTTTGGGACTTAGGTACTCTGACAGAAGTTCTCCATATGATTTGTCATCAATCTCACAGGATAGCGGAGCAACATCATGTTCATGCTCATCACAGAACTTGGTAAGGAACCAATCTCCTTCGAAATAGCATTATAAGAATCATCTTGGAAAATCCAAAAAGTTTAATCATGGATGATTATGGGTTTGTATTACAAAACACACAGGATGAAGTGGAAGCCGAAATGAGAAGGTTAAAGTTAGAGCTCAAGCAGACAATGGACATGTATAGTACCGCATGCAAAGAAGCACTTGTGGCAAAACAGAAGGTGGTCTGAAGTCTGTTTTACTATTTGCATTTTTATTAAATTCAATGAGACATACAGTATTCATAATGAAATGTGTATACCGCAGGCATTGGAGCTGCAACGCTGGAGACTTGACGAAGAAAGAAGATTAGAAGAGGCCCGTTTTGCTGAGGAAACAGCACTGTCACTTGCAGAGAAAGAGAGAGCCAGGTGCAAGGCGGCAGTGGAAGCAGCAGAAGCAGCAAAGAGAATTGCAGAACTAGAAGCACAAAGAAGATTGAGTGCAGAAATGAACCGCCTCAAAGAATCTGATGAAGTAAAAATAGCATCAAGTAATTTGAGCACCAAGGACCTTAGATATAGGAGATACACTATAGAAGATATTGAAGAGGCTACGCAATTTTTCACTGAATCTCGTAAGATTGGGGAAGGAGGTTACGGCCCTGTCTACAAGTGTTATCTTGATCATACTCCCGTTGCAGTCAAGGTTCTACGTCCGGATGCTGCTCAAGGAAGGTCACAGTTTCAACGAGAGGTTAGAAAGAGGAAAAAACAAAATCAAGTTCACTTGCATTGATCTTACAAGATTTAAGACCCATACTAACATCTTTAAGCATATTTATTCTGTCACGAACCTATGTTTCTAATACAGATTGAAGTACTTAGCTGCATAAGGCATCCAAACATGGTACTCCTTTTAGGAGCCTGCCCGGAATATGGGATAATAGTCTATGAATACTTGGCAAATGGGAGCTTAGATGATCGTATCTTCCGGAGAGGGAATACCCCACCTCTTTCTTGGCAACAGAGGTTCCGGATAGCTGCAGAGATTGCCACAGGCCTGCTCTTTCTTCATCAGACGAAGCCTGAGCCACTAGTGCATCGTGACCTAAAGCCTGGCAATATTTTACTAGACCACAACTACGTTAGTAAAATCAGTGATGTTGGATTAGCCAGGCTTGTACCTGCTGTTGCAGAGAATGTAACACAGTGCCACTTGACGTCAACAGCTGGGACATTTTGTTATATTGATCCAGAGTATCAACAAACAGGAATGCTTGGTGTAAAATCAGACGTTTATTCGCTGGGGATCCTTCTTCTGCAACTGATAACAGCAAAGCAACCGATGGGGTTGACACACTTTGTCGAAAGGTCTATTGAGAATGGTACATTGGGTGAGATGCTGGACCCAACTGTGACTGATTGGCCATTCGAAGAAACCTTAGGCTTTGCAAAGCTGGCACTTCAATGTTCAGAACTTAGAAGAAAAGACAGGCCAGATCTTGGCAAAGTCGTCTTGCCGGAGTTGAATAGATTGCGAGAACTCGCAGATGAAAGCATGGGCCAGACCTTCTTCGGAGGCAGTTTATGTCCCTCCTCCAAAAGCAATGCTTCAATGACAATGCAGGTGAGTTAATAAACACAAAATCCAGTTAAAGCTGATACTAGTCGAAATGTTGAACAAACATCTGGGAATTTTCCTGCAGGATGTATTAAGTGATCCTCAGCCTTGGAATTCAGAAAGTTTGAAGAGCCAATCAGGCTCATCTTCGCATCTAGAAAAACCATCAGGTATTTTAACTGAGAAAATTATTGCATTTTAAAGCATGAAAAATTAAACTTAAAAGCCGCCACAATTTATACGTTATTATTTCTTTGATTCACAGAACAACCAGAGGAGAGTTAGAAGCACTTGAAGTTGTTCAGCGAACCGGATTGAGTCATCTCTATCTTTTGTATCCATTTAGCTACATAAAAGACAAGCAAGATTGGAGCATAGCTAGGATGGAGCGTAATGTAATTGAAGTTTTGTGTACTAGAGTTAGAATAAAAAATCTCCGGTAGCAAATGTCTATTTTTGTGTAAATATATGATTTATCATGAAATGGGGGAAGTACATATAGGTATTTTTAGCATTTACTCCGATTTTACTGGTAAAATAAATATTCCCTTAATCTTCTGTGATTCCATGTACTCAATCCAGATGCTTTTTCATGTCGTACAGATCAAATTAAATAGCCAATGCTTGCATATCATGCCGTATAAATGACAACACTACAACAATGAGTGTCATAATTCTAATGTGTTCCCTCAATTTTACAAATTTTCATGGCACATGCAAGATCAAACAGGAAACAGCTATATAATCTCAAGCTAGCAATAATGATGTAAGTCAAATTTGCATAATGCTTGGTGAACCATGGCAGCTTCTTATGTCTCATTTTAGGTGGACTATGGTATGAAAGGCCTATTATGTGTTCGATGCAGAATGCTGACTTGAGAGAATTTGATTTAGGCAATAGTAATAAACCCATTTTAAAATTTATAATTTTGACCGCAATTTTTTCTTCTTTTAATTGCACAACAATGTATGGAAATTCCTAAATCAATTAAAAACATACTTATGAAGAAATTCATAGAATACTGAATTAAAGAGGAAGAGATTTTATATAACATCAACGTTATCAGAGCAACAATCCACCGTGCAAGCGATGTTACAGTAATCGAAACTCATAGAAGCACCACCACGAAAGAGTCAGTGGTTCAAACATTTCCAGGCACAAGGCAAGAGTTTCTTTGGAACATATGGAAACCTACCCTTCATATCTAAAATTCAATCCAAATAACATACGGCATAACACTTATCGAACCTCGCCGTTGCTTGCCCTATGAACAACAGCATCAGCATCACAGCTAAGATGACTTTCTTCTCCATTGTTAGGCTAATTCCTAGTAGCTAGCTGTATCAATGGCTTAATTTGCTGGTTTGGCAGATTCAATTTCTAAATCATAAAACATACTAGTCTTGTACATGAAATAACATTAATATTATTATCACACAAATTACTTGTTATCTTTTCAATGTATGGAATGTATGTGAATGTGAATTTAATTGACATTAACTTTTCCACAAAAGTAGTAAGACATTTATGAAGAACTAAATAGAAACAATGACTAAACTATATTTAGCATTATTAAGTCATCATAGGTTATCTGACGTGGCTTACGCTTTTCTTTGGGTGAGAGTTTTACCTTCACCATGTCAGTAAACTTTTAATTTGGTAAGTGTGTCCTGCTAACTAAAAAAGAGACAAATAATAAATGCCTTTTTTTTTTTTTGAGGGAAATATAAACTTCATTAAGCAGATAACTTAGAAATCAACTAAGGAGGTGGAACAAGCCTCCACTCTCTCGGACCTGATAAAGAACCCCCCACCCTAACAATAGAATGGGCAGCGGAGTTCGCAGATCTCCTAACAAAATAGAAAGTAACATCTCTTAGAGATTGAGCTAATGCTCTACAATCGTCAACAATAAGACCGAAACCATTAGGACTAAAACTAGCAGTAGTCAAAACATTGAAAACTTGCAAGCTGTCCATTTCAACAATAACAGGAAAGACGGGTAATCCCTTGAGCCAGCTGAGAATCTCTCGCACCCCAATAGTTTCAGCCTCCCGAGCACCAAAACTGCCCATAAAGCAGTCACTCCTTGCAGCGAAGAAAGCCCCATCAGAATTACGAATTGCAGCCCCATGACTAATCTTGCTAACACACTGCCCCATGAGAAGATGAAACAAAAGTGTTATCAAACAGTTGAAGCTTCCTCACAGAACGCCATTGAAAAAGATCCTGGCCGGCTAGATTAAGAACACTTGACAGCCTCCCATTTCTGTTCTTCCAAACCTTAGAATTTCTATTCAACCAAAGGCTCCAACAAATCATGGCAGCAAGGTCGCAATCATCACTACTACAACGGGCAAAGACTCTCTCCAACCAATCCACAAAATACACACAAGCCCCCTCATAACTAATTGGAGACAACAACCAACAGGATTTAGCAAATGAACAGTTCACAAGACAATGGACAACAGATTCATTAGCTGCATTACAAATGGGACAAACAGAAGATAACTCAACTTGACGGCGTCGTAAATTATCCGCGGTGGGCAGGACATTAACCACCGCATGCCAAATAAAATGCTTAACTTTAGCAAGGACTTTAAGCTTCCAAATTCGTTGCCAAACATTGCTAGAAGGAATCTCCGAAAGATAAACTAACATTTTATAGCAGCTACGAACAGTAAACAAACCTCTAGAGTCAGCCAACCAATACCAGACATCATCATCTCTTCTGCTACTTAGAGGAATTTGGGTGATAAGGGCTCGATCTCTCTCATTAAAAATATATGTCAGTGCATCCAAGTCCCAGTTGCATTGCCCTGGTAACATGAGGCTGCTTACTGGAGCATTGATTATAGCATCAGGCAGGGAAGTAGTAACATATCCATGATCCAGATCTAGAAGCCAAGGAGAGCCACCAATCGTGGTTTGGAGCCCATTACTGATTTGAATGCGACTGCCCTGTATAATCACATTATGAGCTGCCATAATAGACTGCCAAGCATAGCTAGGATTGCTTCCCACAGTAGCTTTGCCAAATGAGGACAGCGGGAAGTATCTAGCTTTAAGGTTGCGCGCCACCAAACTATCAAGATGAGATAAAAGCCTCCACCCTTGTTTTCCAAGCATTGCAACATTAAAGTAGTGCAGCTGCTTAAAACCAATTACACCATGAGTTTTAGGCTTACATAACCTCTCCCACCGTATCCAACTTATACCTCTGCTGCCACTTCGATGATTACCCCCACCAAAATGAGTTCATCATGTGCTCAAGATCTCTACAAAGATCCAAAGGAAGAAGATATAAGTTCATTGTATAATTCGGCATTGCCTGTGCAACTGTTTTCAATTAGATTTCTTTCCCCGCTCTAGATAACAGCTTCTGATTCTAGCCTTGGAGACGTTGCCAAACCTTGTCACGGATATAGCGAAAAGCCTCATTCTTGTTTCGACCAATAGAAGATGGCAGGCAAAGGTATGAGCCATGGTTGCTGGTAGCTGCAACCTTCAGAATGTTGCAAACTTGTTGTGCTGAGACAACACGAACATTAGCACTATAAGAGATCGAAGATTTATTGTAATTCACCACTTGTCCCGAAGCTGCCTCATATATAGCCAATGACTGTTTGATGATCCGAGCCTCTTGATCATTTGCATGAAAGAAAAGAAAGCAGTCATCCACAATAAAGAGATGAGTCACTATCGGAGCTCCCTTAGCTACCCAACCTCCATGCATCAAGCCTGCCCTATCTTGCTTGCGAAGTAAAGAACTCAACCCCTCTGCACAAATGATGAACAAATACGAAGACAGAGGATCTCCCTGCCTCAGCCCTCTGCTAGGAACAATTGGGCCCACTTCTTTATTGCCCTGGAGAACCTTATAAGTGACGGTAGAAACACACAATAATATTAGCTCAACCCATCTCTCAGCAAATCCCAACTTCAACATCATAGCCTTTAAAAAGCCCCATTCAATCCTATCGTACGCCTTGGACTTCGCTTTAAATAATGCATAAGCTCTGCCGATATTAGGATGTTATCAGTGATGACCCTCCCAGGGACAAACACACTTTGATTATCTAAGATAATCGAGCTGAGAACAGCCTTCATACAATTAGCTAACATCTTGGCCACAATCTTGTAAAGAATATTACATAATGCTATTGGTCGTAAGTATGCTAAATACTCAGGTTGGGACTTTTTTGGAATTAACACTATGGCAGTAACATTTAACTCATCAGGGAATTCACATTTGTCAATGAAACTTAAACAAGCAGCAGTAACATCACCTCCAATAATATGCCAAAATTTCTGAAAGAATGTAGAGTTCATTCCATCCGGCCCGGGCGATTTGTCTGGATGCATGCTAAAGAGTGCATCACGAACATCAGTAGCTGTGAAAGGCTCCAATAACTCCTGATTTTGTGCAGCAGTAATCTTAGTTGCAACACATGATAGAATATCTGCACTAGTACTTCCTTCCGACTGAAATAATTTTGAGAAATACTCCACTCTTAAAGAGTTCACCTCAGCCGAATTTGAGCACCACTACCCAGAGCTATTCTGTAATCTTCCAATCGTGTTATGCCGCTTCCTCGTAGAGGCAGTAGAGTGGAAATACCAAGAGTTCATGTCCCCTTCCTTCAACTACAACGACTTCGACCTTTGTTTCGAAAACACTTCATGGCTGTGCAATAACTCATTGTAACGCTTCCTTGTTTCCACAAATTCAACCAAACTCGTTTGATCTCGACAACCCCTAAGAGACCCCATTTTTTGCTTGCAGGATACCAGCCGATTAAAAAAATCACAGGCAAGATGACCTCCCCAACGCATAAGATTAGACCTACATAACGAAAGCTTAGATTGAATAGAACGACCAACTGAAAACTCCCAACTCTTTGTAAAAACCTCCACACAATCTGGCTCACGAAGCCAAACATTCTCAAACCTGAACCTCTTAATCCTAGGATAATGATGATGTGGGAATGGGTCCAGAAAAATTGGCAGGTGATCGGAACACATAGCCTCTAGACTCACTACTCTAGCTTTCAGAAAAAAGGGAGAACCAAGTGCTGGAAACCAGAGCTCTATCTAATCTCTCCTCCACCCAGTCAACCGTCCCCCAAGACCTCTCCCATGTGTACTGATAGCCTTCCATGCCTAAGTCGACCAAACCAGAATCAGAAACAATCGCACGAAATCCCTTAAGCTTCTAATTTGGATACTGACATCTGCCACGCTTCTCACTGTTATGTAGGAGATCATTAAAATCTCCAATGCACACCCACGGTAAAGAAGAAAGGGAGGACAAAGAGCAAAGAAGCTCCCAGGAATCCCGCCTCTTGCTCGTCTCAGGGAAGCCGTAGAACCTCGTACACCGCCACGTTCCAGAGTCTGCGTTTTCAACTCGAATGTCAATGAAATTACGCTCAAATTTAAGAAGCCTAATATTGTGTGAAGATTTCCAGTAAAGGGCAAGCCCACCACTTCGGCCCACTTTATCCATATTAAACAAATTATCAAAGCTCAGCTTAACTTTCAAGCTCTCTAATTTTTCTCTACTACACATAGTTTCCATTAGAAATATAAAATCTGATTTTTTACTTTTGACCAAGTCCAACAAAACCTGAACTATCCGTGGGTGGCCCAGCCCACAATAGTTCCAACTTAAGCAACTCATTGCTCTCGGTGGGCCTATGAACCAAGACCCACCGCTAATCCATTTTTTGATCCACCCACATTATCCATCACTTGGGTGTATTTGGCCTCATCACTCCCCATCTCTAGCTGCACTACACCATGAGCCCTTCTCCGTTTGGCATTTATAACAATAATACCCAAATTAAACTCTTCCCCACATTCCTGCAGTTGACCCGAAACTTTAGGAGGTGCCATCACATCATTTCCTTTATCAAGCAGTTGACCACATTTTGTCAGAAAATGTTGAGATCCTGCTATAGTATCCACAATCCCGGCAATGTCTCCCCCCTCATAATTATTGCCCTCATTCAAGCCTGGATTTATGGTACCTTCCATATCAACTGTCATAGCCTCACCGGAATTAATGTAGCTTCCAAATTTCATCTCATCCTCCCCTGGTGGAGTTGACTGCAGCCAACGATCGTCGGCGTTCATCAAATTTCTTCGTGTAGGCGCCTTCATCCAGTGGCCATACGGCTTAGTAATAGTAGCCATAGTACTCTCATACAAAGATGGACAACTTTTCTCTGTGTGACTAAGGAGACCACAGATAAAGCAAAACACATTCAACCTTTCGTATTTGAAATCCACCCACATCCAATCTCTACCTGCTTTCTTGAGACGCATCCTACGCTTGAGAGGCTGCCTAACATCAATGGCCACCCGAATCCTCATATAGTTCGTCCAAATCCCTTTAAGATTATTTTCGTCCGATTCCACAAACTTGCCAACATAATTACCAATGCTCTGTAGGATTTTCTCTGATTGAAATTCGATAGGAAGGTTGTAGATTTGGGTCCAAAAAGATGTATGAAATAAAGGTACATGTTGAGGTTGATCATCTACCTCCAAACGCTGAACGATGAGGATATGTTGGTCAAATGTCCAAGGCCCTGAGTCTATCACTCTATTGATGTCAATTTCATGAAAAAATTGGAAGAGAAATAGTGTAGGCGACAAATCTTTAATACAAACTCCTCTGCCAGGCCTCCACAACGAAGCCATAGTGTTCTTCATGGCTGGAAAATTAATCACCTTGTCCGTCAAAAACCTACCCACAAGGCAGTAACAAATATCACTTTTGGGCTCCTCGTGTTCATCATCCTCTGCCCTCGCTACAATTATCCCCCCCTCCGTCCTCCTCAGCAAGAGTAAGTCGTGCATAAGAATTGTTCAAGTCAGCCTCCATGGTTGTGATCGTACTCGCCATACTCAGAACAACGTGAATATCTTGGTAGAAAATGATACAATGAATAAGAGAATATTAAAGAGCAAAGAAAACGAAGAAGGCATTCATTAACTTGTCAAGCAGACAAGACAAAGCACATAATAAATGCTTTCTTAAGATTTGTAGTATCCAAACTAGGGTCTGACCCAAGACTTAATATTATCCCGAGTTAAATTTTAAAACGAACATAAAATTTTGTAAGTAAACAAAAGTATATTAAATAAGGAGGCCCCAAGAACCTTGTCCCTCTAAATATGTATTATAGACAAAAAATAATTTAAAAAAAGAGTAGAAAACAAAAGACAAATCAAATGTAAAAATACTATCTTTCAATGATAAACAAAAGACAACTCAAATGTAAAAATACTATCTTTCAATTATACAATCTGACACTGCAACCTACAATAACATGTAATTATATAATGTTTAAAAAATCAATTAAGAATTTCAAATTAAAATAAATCAATACATATAATTACAATCAATTAAAAAGAAATTTCTTGAAGTAGGATTGCAGCCAAATGATTGCCATGAAATGAGTTGGGGTCAATCCATGATTTTTTTGTTTTGGCTGGATCAATCCCTGCATGCTTTTGTGATTTGGCCTCTCTAAGGAACCTTTCATTGGCTTCCAATGAGTTAATTTCTGTCATACCCTCGACTTTTTGGAACCTTAAGGACATATTATACCTCAACCTTTCATTAAATTCTTTGACTGGCCCCATCCCATTGGAGATTGAAAATTTGAAGGTTTTAGTAAAAATATATTTTTCGATGAATAATTTTGTAGGTGTTATTCCAAATGCAATTGGATGCCTAAACATTCTACAACATCTGTTCTTAGGATATAATAGATTGCAAAGCTCGATTTCATATTCAAAATGGTGATTAGATGAGCTTGAAATCCTTGAATTTGTCCAATAATAATCTCTCTAGGACTATTACAATATCTTTAGGGAAACTTTCATATCTCAAAAATCTAAATCTTTGTTTCAACAAGCTAGAAGGAGAAATCCCTAACTTTCAGAAATTTCTCAACTGAATCATTTGAGGGGAATGAATTATTATGTGGTTCACTCAATCTACAATTCCACCATGCAAAACTAGCATCCACCAAACATCAAGGAAAAATTCTCTTCTCCTAAGAATTGTCTTGCCATTGAGTACTATATTTATGATAGTAGTAATTTCGTTGATTGCAAGATATCGAAAGAGAGGGAAATGACCACCAAATGTTATTAATATGCCACTAGTAACAACGTGGAGTAGGTTTTCATGCTTAGAACTTTGTCGAGTAACAAACGGTTTCAGTGAAGACAATCTAATCAGTAGAGGAGGTTTTGGCTCCATTCACAAAGCGAGAATTCAAGATAGGATGGAGTTTTCAGTGAAGGGTTTTCACCTACAATGTAGTGGAGCATTTAAGAGTTTCGATTTTGAATGTGATGTGATGAAAAGTACTTGCTATCGAAACCTTATCAAAATCATCAGCAGTCGTTCAAATGAAGATTTTAAAGTGTTGGTACTAGAATACATGCCTCGTGGAAGTTTGGAGAAATGTTTATATTCGAGCAACTGTATTTTGTATTTCAAAGATTGGACTTAATGATAGATGTTGGATTTGCTTTGGAATATCTGCATTTTGATTATTCAGTTCTTATAATTCATTATGACTTAAAGCCTAGCAATGTATTGTTTGACGATAATATAGTTACTCATTTAAGTGATTTTGGCATCGCAAAGCTCTTAATTAGGGAAGACCATTTTATGATTCAAACACAAACACTTGCCACAATAGGCTATATGGCATCCTGTTTGTTATGTGTTAAATATTTTTTGTTCCATTTAAACTTCATAACAAGTTTTTCATTTCGCATGACCTTTAAATGAAGAAATTATTATTAATGATTTGTCTTACTATCTAACTGTTGAATTCATAGAGTATGGAAGAGAAGGACGAGTTTTCACAAATGGAGATGTTTATAGTTTTGGGATTATGTTATTGGAAGTATTTACTAGGAAGAAACCCACAAACAAGATTTTTTTTTCCCAAAGAAATGACATTAAGGCGTTGGGTTAATGATTTACTGCCTATTTCAGTTATGGAAGTCGTTGATGCAAATCTGGTAAGTCAGGAGGACAAACGTTTTGCAGCCAAAGAGGAATGTTTGTAATTTGTCTTCAATCGGCTATGAAGTGTACTGTAGAATCACCAGAGTAGAGAATGAATGCAAAAGAAATTGTAACAAGACTCTCAAAAATTAGAGATTCATTGCTTAGAAATGTTGAAGCAGAACGTATGAAATTGATTTTTTTTTTATTTGGCAGTAGTAATGAATCCTTATCCTTATAGTGAATAATTACAATAATGGAGTGTAAGACTATTTTCCTTTAAACATTCGTGGGAAATATTCTTATTTCAGCTTCAATTCTTGCTCTGCGTTCCAGGGCTATGCCCTTATGATTTTGGCTTCTCTCATTTTCAAATATTATTCAAAACTTAACCATTTACTGCTTCATCCGTTAACAAAGCATTGTCTATTATTGATTTCCTTTTGTTGTTTTATTATCCTCATCTCAATAGAAAACAGCGCCTAAGTTGGATTGAATTAATAATGTTTTCCTGTGTGGTATAAATTGTATAAGATTGGAAATTTTCATACATTTTCTCATTCAAACTAACGTGACAATATTTTATCATTAATTGTCTTGTATTTCATATTATTTATTTTCTTAGATTATTTTCATTTTAATGTATGATGCGACAATAATAAGAAAAATATTTCTGGCTACATATACTACTAGTATGACTCTAATTGTTAAATACATTCTAAGTTATCTTGATACTTTGGAGATTTAATCATATATCTGCAAGGCAACAAAATTTTTTAAGTTATCTCAATACTTTGGAGATTTTAACTTCAACTATCATCACCTATTCTAACAATTAAATTGCATAGCTTGGATCTTTACTCGAACAGTTTCACTAGTTCTATTTCACAATTCCTATATCATCATTTCTAGGGATAAATGTTCGTTTGGCCCTATAATTTGATTGATCAAGTGTTTATTTAGTAATTATATTTTAAAAAAGGAAAATTATCCACCGACCACCTATTTTTTCGGATTTTTTCAAAAATACACAATTCTTTTTTTTTTTTTTGCTGGAATCCACCTGAAGTTACATTTCTTTTCACTTGTCCATTTTCGTTTGGAGACTGTTATGAAAACTAATGGAATATTGTATAAATGACTTTTTTACTCTCAAATGTAAAAGATAAATTATCCACCAACTACCTATCTTTTTGTATTTTTTCAAAAATACACAATTCTTAATTATTATTTTTTTGCCGAACTCCACTTGAAGTTATATTATTTTGCACTTGTCCACCATTATGTCATTGTGAAATGACAATTTTACCCTTATGATGTTAGCAAAGTTCTAACGGTATTATAACGAGAGTAGACCAATGAAAAAAATATTAACTTCAGGTAGAGCGCTGCAAAAAAAAAATTATGTATTTTTGAAAAACAGTGAAAAAACAGGTGGTCGATGGATAATTTCCCTTTAAAAAATGTCTTAAGATGACTTTGTAGTTAAATTTATTACCTTCTGCCCTATTTTCTTTGCTTTTACAATAAATACTCTTACAATAATTATTCTTGACATTAATTAATTTATCTATAAATAAGTTAATTAGTAAATTAATCAGCAATTATTTATTAACAAATTAACCAATAAATATCAATATATAAGAACTAGCATTTTTTGTACCCTTATAAAAATCTTGCTAATAATTATTAAAAATAAATTAATATCAACCAACTAATTAAAGGAATGTTTAATATCCTATCAACAATCTTACAAATAATTATTTATAAAAAATTAATAACCAACTTAATCTTAAAAGTAAAATTGTAACATAAAAATTTACACTAACTTTTATTTTATTTTTAAGGTTAATTTATTAAATTAACATTTATTCTTTTTATTAATGTCTACAAAAATATTACAGCAAAGATATTATTATTAAAAATAAAAAATAAAGGTAACAATAGAACATATTTAATATTAAGATATCTTGAAATATTTTTTAAAACATAAGGATTAAAGGAACTCCTAAATCAAAATACAGGAACCAACAAATTGAATATTTACCCATCATTTCACCGAGTATATATTATTAGAATGATTAGTTAATGTCGTTAAGTCCTCTTCTGTATGGTTGTTAGCTTTATTTAGTTATTTATCAGGAGATTCATTTCTCACTAGATGCTAGAAATTGATGGATCAATTACTTTTTATTTTTTTCTCCTTTTAGATGACAACTTGCTATCTCTGGTGAGTATTGATAGAATACGAAAAATAAAATAGTTTTCTATTTTCCAAATTGCATTTTTGATAACAACTCAAATGATCAAATCTCTGTGGTCGAGTTACAAGTTAGCCTTCCCCCAGATCTCTGCCATTTTCCCCTCCACGTCCATTTGGTCCAAACACTCCAACACCTTCTCCTGGTAATATCTCATACATCTTAGCTCAATTTATTCGTTTATCGATCTTATCGATTTTAATTATTGCTGCCCCAACAATTAAAAAAGTATATCATATCCCAGTCAAGTTAATTGGACTTCTGAGTCACCACATCAATAAATAGATTTGATGTCATCCAAATTTGTCACTCTTCGATTGTCTTCTCTTTTATTGATTTGGCAACTCGTTAGTTCTGAGTGGGGTTATAAGGGTTGAAAAAAATGTTAAATTTTGGGCCATAAAAGCATGCATAATTAATTAATGGGCCACTAATTTCTTTTTCTTAAAAAGAGAATTTTTGGAGGGAGTTCGGAAGAAGGCCAATTCATAAATGAGTCTCCCCACAAATACAATTCAAGCCACACAATTTCTCTTGTTATACATACTCTACTTAATGGCGTTTGCGAATTCTTGAATTATCAAACGAATAGCAAGATAACACTTCAACATCTGTGGTCACATGGAGTGAAATCCTCTCTCTCTTTGATGTAATATTTGGACACTCTACATTGACTTGTCATGTTGTTGAGAAACTATTACATTATGTTAGAAAATTGATGGATGAAGCAGACACGCAGCTAAAATAAAATTAGAAAATAATAAAGAACAAGCACAAAAGAGGACACCAGAAATTACGTGGTTCAGCTTTTAGTCTACGTCCACAGGCGAAAATAGAAGGAAAATATTTTACTAGTGAAAATGAGTTATAAGTATTGTGATATTTTAGCTCACTACCCAAAATCCCAATACACCTAAACTCTCAAAACACTAATCACTCAAGAGTTTATTAAACTCTTAATACTCTCACCTCTCTAAAGGAAGGAAATGCTTCTCTCTCGATGGAATGCTTCAGCTCTTCATTTGTACTTCTATTTATAGCAAAATGATGGCCAAGAAAGTCAAAATCGTGTTCCTCATTTTCTTCTTCAAACTGCCTCTTTTTCCATTTTCCTCTTCAAGCATTTCGGCCCATTTTCAACATTTCTAGGAGAGTGGTGCCCCATATTCAACATTTCTCCCACTTGGAGATTTGATTGAGAACCAATCAATCTTCACACCATCCTTTCTACTTCGCCATAATCATGTTGCCTACGTTTCTGCTAGGCCACAAGAGGATCTACTCTAGATAAACTTATCAGCTTTGATTGGCTTGGTCAAAACATCTACTAGGTTCTCCTTCGTATGGATTTTCTATAAATCCACACTTCCGTCTTCCACTACTTCTCGAACAAAATGATACTGAACTCTTATGTGCTTTGTCCTGGAATGAAAGCCTGGATTCCTTGCAATGTGCAAGACACTCTGACTGTCACAATACACATAAATTTTTCTTGTTTGTGTCCGAGCTACTCCAATAACCTTTGTATCCAAATAGCTTCCTTGCAAGCTTGTGTAGCTGCCATGTACTCTGCTTCTGTTGTAGATAAAGCCACAACGGTCTACAGTTTCGAAACCCAGCGTACGGCTGATCCCACAAGTGTAAACACATAGCCAGTAGTGGATTTCCTCTTATCAAGATCTCCTGCAAAATCTGAATCCACATAGACCCTGACAGTAAATTCTGATCTTTCATAACATAATGCAACATCTGAGGTTCCTCTTATGTATCTCAGAATCCTCTTCACAGCTATCCAATGCTCGCCACCAGGATTCGCCATGTATCGACTGACTGCTCCCACTGCTTGTGCAATGTCCGGTCTAGTACATATCATAGCGAACATTAAACTTCCCACTGCTGATGCATACGGTACTCGAGACATCTCCTTCCTCTCTGCTTCATTGCTAGGACACATACTTGAGGATAATTTGAAATTAACAGGAAGTGGGGTAGAAATTGACTTACAATCTTGCATGTTGAAGCGTCGCAAGATTTTCTTCAAGTAGTTCTTTTGTGAAAGCCAAATCTTCCAATTATTTTTGTCTCGGTGAATTTTCATCCCTAAAATCTTATTTGCTAGTCCCAAGTCCTTCATTTCAAACTCCCTAGCCAATTGTGCCTTCAATTCTTGGACTCGATCTTTGTTGAGGCCTGCTACTAACATATCATCCACGTACAACAGCAAAATGATGAAATCATTATCTTCAAACCTCTTGTAATATGCACAATGGTCTGAACTGAATCTATTGTATCCAAGGCTCATGATTAAAAAATCAAATCTCTTATACCAACACCTCGGTGCTTGTTTGAGACTGTATAGAGATTTATTCAACCTACAAACCAAGTTCTCATTTCTTGTTTCTGCAAAACCTTCTGGTTTGAGCATATATATTTCTTCTTCAAGTTCTCCATGAAGAAATGCAGTTTCACATCCAACTGCTCAAGATGTAAGTCAAATGTAGCACACATCGCCAAGACAACTCTGACTGTTGTAAGTCAAACCACTGGAGAAAATATCTCGTTAAAGTCAATACCTTCTTTCTGAGCATATCCTTTCACTACCAATCTTGCACGATACCACTCCACTTGGTCATTGGCATCACGCTTGATCTTGTAGACCCATTTGTTTCCAATGGCTTTTCTTCCGTGTGGTAGTAGTACAAGTTCTTATGTCTTGTTCTTGTGTAGAGCTTTAATTTCTTCCTGCATTGCTGTCATCCACAAAGCAACATCTGAGCTATTTAAAGCTTCATGGAAAGTTGAAGGCTCTCCATTCTCTGTTAGAAGACAATATGCAATGTTGATCTCTGTGACATACTCCGAGTGCCACGTTGGCGATCGTCTCTCACGAGTTGACCGACGAACTTCTGGAGCCTCAGACTCGATTGGTTCTTGTTCTTCATGCTCTGGTGCTGCTTCAGAAGAATCTGAATCTTCTGGATTATTTTCCACATATACCGGTATAGTCTCTGACTTTTCTTTTACACTGTTATCATCCTCATCTCTCCTTTGTAGTTGATCTTTTATAAAGATAACATCTCTGCTGATGACGATCTTGTTGGCAGTGGGGTCCCACAGACGATACCCCTTTACTCCATCAGCATATCCCAAGAAGATACATCTTTTAGATTTTGGATCCAGTTTTGTTCTTTCTTGGGCATTGTACATCACGTACATAGGACACCCAAATGCGTGTAGGTAGGAATAATCAGCTGGCTTTCCAGTCCACATCTCCATCGCCGTCTTCAACCCAATAGTTGTAGATGGCGGCCGATTTACTATATAATAGGCAGTTTTGGCTGCTTCTGCCCAAAATCAATTAGGTAGACCAACAGTCCTCAACATAGCTCTTATCCATTCTGTAAGAGTTCTATTCATCCGCTCTGCCACTCCATTTTGTTGAGGAGTGTATGCCACCGTGAACTGCCTTTGAATACCTTCTTACTTACAGAAAGCAAGAAACTCGCCGTCTGTATACTCTCCACCATTATCTGTCCTTAAGCACTTGATCTTTTTACCAGATTCAAGTTCCACCCGTGCTTTGTATTCTTTAAACACTGGAAATACATCTGACTTTTCTTAATTGGATACACCCAACATCTTTTGGAATAATCATCAATGAAAGTCACCATGTACTTTGCACCTCCTATGGATATATCCGGTGATTCCCAAACATCAGAATGAATCGAGTCTAGAATGCATATACTTCTAGCAATAGATCTACTGAATTTTAATCTATGCTGCTTACTTGTAACACAATGCTCGCAAAATGGTAAACTTACCGATTTGAGCCCCGGAAGCAATTTTCACTCAGAGAGAATCTTCAAATCTTGTTCTGACATGTGGCCAAGTTTGAGATGCCACATCATCGTTGATTCTTCTCCATTTGACGCGACACACGAATCAGCCTCTTGTAGTGTTTCTCCTTTAAGCATGAATAGATTAGCACTGATCTTTTCTGCCTTCATCAATACAAGCGCTCCTTTAACAATCTTTATAATATCATTCTCCACATGAGTTTTGTACCCATGACTATCCATTTGTCCCAAAGACAATAGATTTTTCTTCAGGCCGTTGACATATCGTACCTCCCCAATTGTGCGAATTGTACCATCAAACATTTTTATATTGATAGTACTAATACCAACAATCTCTAAGGCATGATCATTACCCATATATACAGATTCTCCTGAGATAGGTTCATATGTGTGGAACCATTCTCTATGAGAGGTCATGTGCCATGTAGCTCCTGAGTCTATAAGCCAGACATTAGATAGTCATTTTCTACCTTTTGAAACAGTTGTTGCCTCACTGTAGAGAATTTCGCCATCATCTGAGGTACTTGTTACACAACCCTGAGCATTTGATGACTCAGGTTCTTTGCCCTCTCTTCTCTTTCGGTTACTCCAACACTCTTTTTTTACATGCCCTTTCTTGCCACAGTTGTAGCATTTAACATTCTTTTTACTTCTAGATTTTGATCTACCATGATTTTGACTCCCATTGGGGCCACGTTCTGTTGATCTCCCTCTCATCACCGATAATGCCTCCGCTTGCTGCGAACTTGCTTGTCTGTTTTCCTTATTTTTCTGCCTGCTCTCCTCATTTAATATGGAGGCTGCAACATCGTCAAAAACTAGACTGTCCACTGGATTGTTGTTCGTTAGGTTGATGATGAGTTGATCATACGAATCTGGTAGACTTTGAAGTAGAAGCTTTGCACGTTCATTCTCCTCTATACTATAACCCAACATTGTGAGTTGTGAAAATAGAGTCTTCAAGGTGTTAATATGGTCGGTCACCATTGTATATTCCGCCATTCGAAGAGTATAGAGTTTCCTCTTCAAGAAGATTTGTTGTGTAGTGGCTTGGCCTCGTACAATTTTGTGAGAGTATCTCATATTTCCTTCGCTGTATTTTTCTCTGCCACACTGGATAATACTCCGTCCGCAAGTGCCAAGTGTAGATCAGAAATGGCGTTGCCATCTACCTCGTTCCACTTGTCATCAGTTATCTCCATGGGCTTTTCTCCAATTGCTGCCAAGCAATTATTTTTCCTCAATACAGCTTTCATCTTCATTTTCCACAACGAAAAATTATTTCCGTTAAATTTCTCAATTTCATACTTTGTTTCCATTTGGTTGTTAAATACCGCACACAAGTTAGTGTACCACCTTGAATAGTTTTGAGTATATGTGAGAATGCACACCAGGAAAGTTCACAGGAAAGACTGGAGGGATCACAATGGTCCCACTTAAAACCAGACTCCTTAAGCTCTTATCGCCTTTGTGACAGAACTTTTCTAGACATGTACAAAACCACATAGTTGTTTTACTCACACCACTATTCCCTGCTTTGCACCGCAAAATTCTTGGATCGCTCCCACCATTTCACGTGAACAGTACCGTATACGTGAACAGTGCCGTATACGTGAACAATACCGTATATGTGAATAGTACCCGACTCAAAAAATACAACCAATAGCTCTGATACCACTTGTTAGGAAATTGATGGGTGAAGCAGACACGCAGCTAAAATGAAATTGGAAGATAATAAAGAACAAGCACAAAAGAGGACACCAGAAATTACGTGGTTAAGCTTTTAGCCTACGTCTACGAGCAAAAACAGAAGGAAAATATTTTACTAGTGAAAAGGAGTTACAAGTATTGTGGTATTTTAGCTCACTACCCAAAATCTCAATACACCCAAACTCTCAAAACACTAATCACTCAAGAGTTTATTAAACTCTTAATACTCTCACCTCTCTAAAGGAAGGAAATGCTTCTCTCTTGATAGAATGCTTCAGCTCTTCATTTGCACTTCTATTTATAGCAAAATGATGGCTAAGAAAGTCAAAACCATGTTCCTCCTTTTCAAAACCGTGTTCCTCATTTTCTTCTTCAAACTGCTTCTTTTTTCATTTTCCTCTTCAAGCATTTCGGCCCATTTTCAACATTTCTAGAAGAGTGGTGGCCCATATTCAACACATTAAAGTGTTCAATTTAATTTTGATTAAGTGAAAGAAAGGGATGGGACCGTCCAATTAATTAAATTAAAGTTTCTACTGAGCAGTGCCACAAATATTATTCTCATGGTTTATTGCTCGAGTCTTTTTCAACTAATCAAAATACACCTAATGTTATTAATGCTTTGCATTTTGCCCCAGTATTTTTCTCCTGTTTTTTATCCTTAAGCTTTTGGTGAAGACCTAGTCTGTTCGTAAAATATTCAGGTGCCGTAAATTGTCTCTAAGTCAAAAGAAAACGATACAACAATTGTATTTCAATTTATCCAAAAATTTGAGTTCAAACCTTCAAGCAACATAACATTTACATATGTCATGTTACCACGGAGAAGAAAATTTTGGTATTTTTCTTTTTGAATGAGTAGAATTATATTGTGATAAAAACTACCACAATCACATTAAAAATAATTTTTTTTGGGCACCTCTTCCTAGGGGTGTTCGCAGATTGAATTTTGCAGATTGGATATCAATCCATATCTAATCCATGATTTTGCGGATTATAAATTTTTAATTTAATATAATCCAGGAATTAGTGAAATTCAATCCAAATCCAATCCATGCATCTGCGGATTGTATGTGGATTGTGTTTTACGGATTGGTTTGCGGGCTAAAATTTTTTAATTCCATTCTATCCATGAACTAACTAAATAAAAAATTAATATAAAAATAATTTTACTACCGATCAAATTTAAAATTAAATAAGATTTAAATAAATTAATTGTTTAAATAAGGCTAAAAAATACATTCAAAGTTTCAAAATATAACACACTAAAAAGAAAAAAAATCTCATTTGTTGAGATCAGTACATAAAAATTAATTGCTTAGGAAGCTATATTTGTTTATTTAATTATTTTTTATTTCATATTATTATCAGATAAGATATAATATTGTATTAATATAATTATATTTTAACTTATTTATTTATTAGTAAGTACTAATTCCATATTTGCAAGTTTAATTTTTTTATTACATAAATATTTTTTAGTTTTTCGCGGATTCGTGAATTTTTTGCGGATTTACAGAAGTAAATCCATATTCAATCCACCGACTGCGGATTTTTAAATTTTCAATCCAGTCCAATCCACAGATCGAATTTTTACAAGTCGAATTTCTATGGATCAGAAAAATTAAGCGGATCGGATTGGATTCTGAACACTCCTACGTCTTCCTAACTTTCATCACAATTTAGAATTTACTTTTGTAATTTAATCTATTCAATCAAAGTAATAATCTCTCCTTGGGTCCAAAAATGCTAAACCTTACTATTACCTCCTTAGACCATCTTTGCTCCAGACTGACGAGAACAAAGTATCTAATAGAACTACGAAATTCATTACGAGAAATTTGTATAAAAATTATGAGATTAGAAGTTTGATAATACGAAATTAATTAATAAATCCTTAAAACAATACAATAAGTTCTAAATTTGTCTAAAAAAATTACTTTCCATTCGCCAATTGTTAAATAAGTTCTAAAATCATTAGGATTATTATAAGGATAAGCTTTTGGTGACTAAAGGTCGTTTTCTCCTCAATTTTCTTATAAATAGTTGGTAGCACACTTTCGAATGTTCTTGCATTGCCAATCTCATGGAAAGTGTTCATTCTCTCAGAATGATGAGCAGATTTCTCTTACTCCATTGTTTGATTCTTATGTCCTTATTTATCGCAGCTGCAACAGCCAACACAAGTTCTATTACCACAGACCAAGATGCTCTGCTTGCCCTGAAGGCTCACATGTCTCATGATCCAACCAATTTCTTCGCCAAAAATTGGAACACAAGTACTCCTGTCTGTAATTGGACAGGCGTCGCTTGTGATATCCATAGCCGTAGAGTCACAGTCTTGAATATTTCTGGCTTAAATCTTACAGGCACCATCCCTTCTCAACTTTGGAATCTTTCTTCTCTGGAATCACTCGATCTCAGTTTTAACCGACTTCCTGGTTCCATTCCCTCCGCCATCTTCACCACATATACACTGAAATATGTTAGTTTCCGTGGAAATCAACTCTCGGGCGCTTTCCCTCTTTCATCTTCAACAAGTCTTCTTTACAACATCTTGATTTTAGTTCCAACGCACTCCATGGTGAAATTCCTGCAAATATATGCAGTAATCTTCCTTTTGTTGAATTCCTTGCTTTGTCCGAAAACATATTTCATCGAGGAATACCGTCCACTCTATCAAATTGCACATATCTGCGAATCCTAGATTTGTCATACAATGATTTCTCGGGGGCCATACCTAAAGAAGTCGGTAATTTGACCAAACTGAAGGAATTATATCTTGGCCATAAGTTGGACTCCAAGGTGCGTATGGCCCCGGAGTTTATGAAAATTGCTCCGTAAGTTGTAATATGAATAATGTTCCATAATACAGTTTATACACGTGGATTAATTTGCAGGAGAAATTCCTCGAAAGTTTGGCAATCTTGCCGAATTGGAGCTGATGTCCTTATCACAAAACAAACTCCGAGATATGATTATAAACTTTTTGCAATTTTATTCTAGCTGTGCTTGCTTCTGTATCCATTCGCTTGTTCTTTAATTATGCTGTGATTTATTGTTTTTCTTTTAGATGGAGATAAAGCTCTATGCTCTCCTCACTCATTTCATTCTATTAAAAAAATATGCTTTGTAATTTTCTTTGGTCATGTTGCCACTTCCATTTTGAAGCTCCCAATTAAGTTGATCAAAATTAATGATGTTTCATTCTTATTCCTGTCAGCCTAATTCTTATATAGTTGAAGAGTTTATTGTTATTATGATATTCTTCAGGAAAAAACTTCTTTTTTTTCCAATATGAATGATCCAATTGTTTGCACAAATATATATGTGCTTAATTTGCAGGAAAAATTCCACGGAAGCTGGGGAATCTTTCAGGACTGGATATATTACAGCTGTCCCAAAATTTTTTAACCGGTATCATTTCTTCATCTATCTACAAATTACTCTTCTCTATTGAATTTGGAATTGTCATTTAATAACTTGACAAGTAACTTCCCTTATATATATGTGACATCTTCCTCTCCTTAATTAAAAGATTTCAAGTTTGTTATTATAAATTCTTATATGGGGATGTATCCTCACTACTATCTAACATTACCTTGTTTTCGTTAGAAGTTAATTTGTCTTTATGCAAAATTTTGTAGCATTTAGCAAAAAAATAAAAACACTTGGAATAAAACGCCAAACTTTCTTCTTTACTGAATTTGGATTATTCTAAAAAATTATCTTCACAGGTATGCTTCACTAGTGATATGCATGTGTGACAATTTCGTAAAATCTTTTACATGGGACCACTAATTATCTTTAAATAATAGGAGATGCTATCACTAATAAATAATTTCTTAACAAGCACCATACCCAAAAGAGGGGGGGGGGATTTGCTAATCTTAAAGTGTTATATCTTTACTACTATAGGCTGCAAGGTACGTATCCTGATAGAAATTTTTATCTAAATAAACTTTTAGTAATCACTTGTGATATTTACCTTATCAAATTAAACGATGCTCATTCTTAGAATATCATGAATGTAATCGAAAAATCAGAATTTTTTTTAGTCATCAATCGCGTGATATTTTACGTTAACGAATGATGTTCAATCTTAAGAATTCAATGTTGAAGTATACAACACCAGCCCAAATTGAAGAAATGCAGCCCATGAAACCTTCCATTGTTAGTTCAAAATTATGTAGTGGAAATTGAGCAGGTAAGGATAAGTGCTTTATGAGGAATTATTTTCGTTACTAAATTTGCTTAAGAGTGTTAGGTAATAAGC
Source organism: Citrus sinensis (assembly GCF_022201045.2). Lineage (NCBI taxonomy): Eukaryota > Viridiplantae > Streptophyta > Magnoliopsida > Sapindales > Rutaceae > Citrus > Citrus sinensis. Next base: position 18,539,219 of record NC_068562.1, read on the forward strand.
TTTGTGTGGTATTAGTTTAAGTTAAATTAAATAATGTGTGTGGTGTGTGTTATATTTGTGTTTCTATATAAACCCCTCATTGTAAGCTTTGTAAAGCATCCAAAACAAATCTTCTCATAAGCAATAAAAGATGTTGTGTTGAGTGTTGTCTTGAGTGAATTTCTTCTTCAAGTAGTCAAATTAAAGTAGTGAACTCTATATTTTTACGCAACATTTAAAACATCTTGAAGGTTAGTAGCAAGAAAAATTAGGAAATTATTGACTTGCTGAAAATTTAATTCAATGTTTGAGCATTCAATTTTGAATGCTGAGAACTGGTCCTGGTTAGTATTTCCTTGGATAAATATGAAAAGTAGGCTAGAAGAAACTATTTTACTTAAATAAGAGTTAAAAAGAGAGAAGTACAGTACACATGACTTAAGCTGGCTCTGTAATTAGTTTAACTTCGGCTTCGGGCTTGATTACACGGTCCAACACTTACAATTAAGCTTTTAATTTCCACCACATATTTGATAATTTCTTTTTCTTAATGTCGACGTTCATTTTTAGTCAACTAAAAATTACATAAATGGGACGATATAGAAGACAATACACAGAGAATTTACGTAGTTCAATGTTCGGCCTACGTCCATAGAAGTAAAAAGAGAGATTTTTACTATTAAATAAAAATTTCAATAAAACTCTTTTGGCTATTTGACTACCAATTCTCTTGCTAATTTTTCTTTTTCTTTTAATGCCTTCATAGGCTCTCTATTTATAATACAACGTTTCCGTACCTTGAGTAATTAACTAATTATATCTCTTTGTTTTAATCTGCTTCATCAAAGTCAGTAGAGTTTTACTTGGAATCTACATTTATCTTCTTCTCAAAAGTCTGTTGCTAAAGCTTTTAGAATCTTTTTTTTTCTTTTTTAATCGCTTTATTCTGCACATGCTCCATACTCCCTTTTTTAAATATTATTTCACTTTTTATACTTCCTACTTCCATGCTCCATGCTTCTTAATTAATTTACTTTTCATGCTTCTTATTTATTTCACTTTTTATGCTTCTTACTTCCATGCTTCTTAATTATTCCACTTTTTGTGCATGGTGCATGTTTCACTTTTTCCTACATGATGCATGTTTCATTTTTTTTCCGATAACTCTTAACTTTCCCAATTAGGTTGTAGCAATTTCTATATAAACAACTAGAGCATACTAAAGCTAGCATTACTAATTTAAATTTTGTGTTCATATAAATTTTACGTTACTAATTTAAACTAATAGTAAAATATGTTGTTTCTCGCACTATGTTATTTTGGTTAGCAATATGTGAATCTTGGAATTAATAATATTTATAATTACTTAATAAAAATATAAACTTAGAACTTTGTTAACATTTTATCTAGGAAAAAGGCCACCCACAGCCCCAAGGTTTGTTTAAATGGTCACACACCCCGTTAATTTCATAAATTGTCACACATGCCTCTTTTTTATTATTATACCCTTGATTACAACAACCCAATAATTGACTTTAAATAAAATTTTATAATAAATTAAAATAATATTATATATAAAATATGATAAATTTATAAATTATTTTGAATATTAGAAAATAATTTTAACATTATTAATCTGTCATATTCTTTTAATAATAATAAAATCTACTTGACATATTAATAATATTAAAGTAATTATCTCTAATATTCACAGTAATCTACAAAATTATATTATTTTATTTATAATATCTTTTTTAATTATGTCTATATTAGTATAAATCTTAAAGTCAATTTTTGGATTAATAGATTTTAGTACTGATAAAATCCATCGGGATAGACTAATAATAACTTAATACTAAAATTGTATCATATGATATTTATTTATTATTTTTATCTTATTACTATACTTATATTTATTTGGGTTATTGTAATCAAAGGGTATAATAGTTATTTACGAAATTAAGGGGTATATGTGATCATTTATGAAACTAAGGGGGTGTGTGTGACTATTTAAGCAAACCTTGAAAGTGTAGGCGTCCTTTTCCCTTTTATCTATATTTAAAATTTAAAATCATATTTAAAAAATTTTATTATGCATATTCATTTCATGATATAAAAGTGTATATTTATTCTAATTTACCATTATCAATAAAATGCTTTGAGACAAACAATTTAATTTATACTAGTATATTTAAAATACCTACATTTATTATATTTTGAAAAAAAATTATTTGCATTTATTATAAGTCTTTTGATTCAAATTTTCTTAATTACTAAAATCAAAGGGTATAATAGTAAGAAATGGATTTGTATGATTATTTTTCAAACCTAGGGAGTCTATGTATGCATTTAACCAACTAGATGTCCTCTTCCCTATATTAAGGCATATGTTATTTTGGAAGAGAAATCCCATAGGAGTTGGGAAATCTTACAAATTGGAGAAATTATCGCCAAAAAAATAATTTCTTGATAGGTAAACTTTACTAATGATATGTATGCATTACAATTTCATAAAATATTTTACATGGAATCACTAGCTATCTTTAATTGATTGAAGATGCCATCACTAATAATAATTTATTAACACGCACCATGGCAAAAGAAATCGACAATTTTGCTATTCTTAAAGAGGTGTATCTTCACTACAATAGACTTCAAGGTACATATCACGACAAAATTATTTATCTAAATATATTTTTACTCATTACTCATTGATATTATACCTTAACTAATGATGCTCATTCTTAAAATATTATGGAAAATTAGTAGGAAAATTAGAAATTATTGATCTGCTCATAAATAAATTTAGTGTTTAGCATTTCAATTGGAAAACTTGAACTAAATGTTGACGACATCGAATCTCCATGTTAGTAAGGAGAAATTTGAAAAAAAAAATTATTTTATTGAATTAATTTATTTTATCTTACTGTAAATGAAATACTGGTGGGCTATTTTTTTTGGGGCTCTTATTGGGGATTGATTTACTTTAACAGTAGCAACCGCCGACTTAGGGTGCGTTTGGGGCAGCTGCGCTGCCACAGCACAGCTGCTCCCCGCCCTATATTATAGGGGATATTCCCCTTGAATTTAGGGTGGGGAGCAGCTGCGCTGCCTGCCCCAAACGGATGCTTAGTCTTTCAACTTTTAACCACTTAATTTGATCTTTTCATTTAAAGGACATAATCTATTTTTCACATATTGCTTATTTAAATCACATACATATTTTACTTGCTTATTTTTATAAATATTAGTCAAATATATTTTATTACATTTCTCTCGTAACTTATCTAAATGTTTGTTATTAATACTTAACCCTCCTTGTTAATTTACCATACAATCTATCTACCACTTAAATCACATATACATTTTATTTATATTTTACCAAAAAAATATAAATGAAAAAAATTTGTGTAGCAATTTATAAAAAAACTAATAAAGTATTGACCGTGTATAACTTTTAACCCTTCATGAGAGCTTTTTCTTGTGTGTTGGTACTTGTAATAATTGTGTAGTGTGTAAATGACTTTTTCTTATAAATGTGAGTCTGTTTTTATATATTATTTGTTATCTGAAAAAAAAATTGAATATAATTCTTTCAAAATATAGGTGAGATACCATCTGAAATTAATCCGCATAATCTAGAGGAGCTGCTGCTTGGTCAAAATAATTTAGTTGGTGTTGTCCCAGCTGCAATCTTCGATGTTTCAACACTCAAAGACCTTGCGCTTCAAGATAATTACCTCTCGGGAAGTCTTTCGTCCATCGCAGACGTCCAACTGCCAAATCTTGAAAGGCTTTTCTTGTGGGGCAATAATTTCAGCGGCACAATTCCTCATTTCATCTTTAATGCTTCTAAGCTCTCTATAATACAGTTGACATATAACTAATTCTCCGGTTTTATTCCCAACGCATTTGGCAACTTAAGAAACCTTGAATCGTTGTCATTATCTCAGAATTATTTGACATCTTCAACTCCCGAATTGAGCTTTTTGTCCTCGTTGTCAAATTGCAAGTCTTTAGTAGTTTTTCTCTTATCAAATAATCCACTAAATGGCATTCTTCCAAGGATGTCTATTGGCAATCTTTCTCATTCTTTGGAGATCTTTGACATGTCCAAGTGTAATGTTAGTGGCGGCATCCCTGAAGAGATCGGCAACTTGACCAACTTGACAACCATTTATTTAGGAGGCAATAAATTGAATGGATCAATTCCCTTTACCCTCAGGGAATTACAAAAGCTTCAATATGTGGGTCTCAAAGATAACAAATTAGAAGGAAAAATCCCATATGATATTTGTCATTTAGCTAAACTGTATAAGTTGGACTTGGGCGGCAATAAGCTTTCTGGATCAATCCCTGCATGCTTTAGTAATCTGGCTTCTCTGAGGACACTATCATTAAGGTACAATGAGTTAACTTCTATTCTCTTAACTTTCTAGAACCTTAAGGACATCTTGTACCTCAACTTTTCATCAAATTTTTTGAGTGGCCTACTCCCATTAGAGATTGGAAATTTGAAGGTTTTAGTAGGAATTGATTTTTCGATGAACAATTTTTCAAGTGTTATTCCAAGTACAATTGGAAGCCTAAAAGATCTACAATATCTCTTCTTAGGATATAACATATTGAAAGGCTCGATTCCTGATTCAGTTGGTGATTTGATAAGCTTGAAATCCTTGAATTTTTCCAATAATAACCTCTCTGGAGCGATACCTCTTTTGTTAGAGAAACTCTCATATCTAGAACATCTAAATCTTTCTTTCAACAAGCTAGAAGGAGAAATTCCTTAGGGAGGATCTTTTGGAAACTTCTCAGATGAATCATTTGAGGGAAATAAATTATTATGCAGTTCACCTAATCTATATGTCCCACCATGCAAAACTAGCATTCACCACACATCAAGGAAAAATGCTCTCTTCCTAGGGATTGTCTTGTCATTTAGTACTATATTTATGGTAGTAGTCATTTTGTTAATCGTAAATTATCAAAAGAGAGAAAATTGGCCACCAAATGATGCTAATATGCCACCAAAAGCAACATGGAGAAGGTTTTCATACTTAGAAGTTTGTCGAGCAACATACGGATTCAATGAAAACAATCTAATCAGCAAAGGAGGTTTTGGCACTGTCTACAAATCAAGGATTGGGGATGGGATGGAGGTTGCAGTGAAGGTTTTCCACCTACAATGTGGAAGAGCGTTTAAGAGTTTTGATATTGAATGTGAAATAATGAAAAGTATTCACTATCGAAACCTTGTCAAAATTATTAGTAGTTGTTCAAATGAAGAGTTTAAAGAGTTAGTATTAGAACACATGCCTCGTGGGAGTTTGGAGAAGTGTTTATATTCAAGTAACTGTATTTTGGATATTTTTCAAAGAATGAACATAATGATAGATGTTGCATCAGTTTTGGAATATCTGCACTTCAATTTTTTAGTTCCTGTAATTCACTGTGACTTAAAGCCTAGCAATGTATTATTGGATGATACTATGGTTGCTCATTTGAGTGACTTCGGCATCACAAAGCTCCTAATCGGAGAAGACCAATCTATGACTCAAACACAAACACTTGCCACAATAGGCTATATCGCGCCAGGTTTGTTCTATCAAATATTTTTTGTTCCATTTAAACTTCATAACAATTTTTCATTTCTCATCATCTTCATTTGAAGAAATTATTATTAATGTTTTGTCTTATTGTTTAACTATTGAATTCATAGAGTATGGGAGAGAAGGACGAGTTTTTGCAAATGGAGATGTCTACAGCTTTGGGATTATGTTAATGGAGATGTTTACCGGGAAGAGCCCACAGACAAATTTTTTTTTGAAGAAATGACCTTAAAGTGTTGGGTTAAAGATTTGCTACCCATTTCAGTCATGAAAGTTGTTGATGCAAATCTGCTAAGTTGAGAGGATAGACATTCTGCCAAACAGCAATGTGTGTCATTTGTCTTCAATTTGGCTATGGAGTGCACTATAGAATCGCTGGAATTGAGAATCAATGCAAAAGAAATTGTATCAACATGGGGTGAGCATTATCTGATTAGGTTCGATTTTGGCAAAATCGAAACCGATCAATTCCCAAAAAAAATAGAACTGATATAAAACTGGACCAAAATAATTCGATTCAATTTGGTTAGATTTCAAATTTCGGTTCGGTTTAGGTTGGTTTAGGTACTCATTGCAGTTTTATTTTCGGACCTTTCCCGCACTTTAAGCTCCTGAATCAGAAAACTACCACTCACACGGCCACCCACCCACACACACTCACACTATATTTCTATTTTTTATATTAATTGATTGGATCAATCGGTTTTCTGATTTGGTTCGATTTTTGTACCGAACCAAACACAAACCAATTGGTTCTTAATTGTCTAAATCATCAATTTTTAGCCTATGAATCAACCAAATAATTTCAATTAGATCCAGAAAAAATGGCCACCTCTAGCCTCTTCTTTTCTCCATAAATATTTGCTCAATTTTTTTGTTCCCTCAATTTTCTCCTTTTGCACTAAAATTCTTTCTTGATATTTATGTAAAAATTATGATGAAAATCAGTTAGATGTTGTTTGTTTTTTATTTTGAAGTCTGAATTTAATTTTTTTTAGATATCTACTTTTTTATCACATTTTGTCAGATAATTTTATCAAAATAGAAAAAGTAGAAAAAAGTTCACTTTTTTGTGAAGCCTAAAATCTAAATGAAATTTTTTAATTTTAAATATCAATAATACCCTTAACAGTTGATGTGTTTCCGATATTATGTATAAACATAATATTTTTGTATTATCCTTTAAATTATTTTTTTAATTGCTTGAAATTTTTTTTCACATAGTAACATTAACTAAACCAAAATATTGAATAAATCAGATTATGTGCATTATGATGAATCAAAACTAAAACAACATTGTTAACTTTATAATAAAAATTGATGTTATAATTACATCTTTTATTACAAAATTAAATTAAGAAACAATGATAGAAACAATGATACTAATCAACTTGTTAAATTTCTAAATTGTAAGAATAAATATATATACCACTTAAAAGGATATTTATGTCAAACTATTAGTTTTTTAAATTTTTATGTTCAGATGTTGAAAAAGGGGAGACAAACACATCATTTAAACATTTTAATTCAGATATGTTTAAACTTCAACTAAATTCATATCTATTTAGATTTTGAACAAAAAAAACAAACGTAACCTTTGTATAGAACATCAATAAAGTTTTGTTACATCCAAGATAAGGACAATTACACTTGGACCACTCTTATTTAGTTGAATTATAGGTAATAAAATTGGTTTAACAAATTTGATTCTTTGCTCTTGTAATTAAAGGTTAGTGTTCTTTGATATTAGTAGTGTAGGGCTTATAACTCCATGGAACGGGTCTTGGTGGGTTCGACTAGGTATATAGTCATTCTTAATTCTTTAAAATCCCGGAATTAAAAATTCTATATTACAATTGCAATTTACAAACAAGTCCAAGTGAGTAAAATCAAATTTAGAAATTATGGTCTATTATTATTTAATATAATGGCAATCTAAGTTTCCACCTCACCCATGTGATCTGAATTTAAATCCGAACCTTTTGTTTTAATATAAGGGATTTTATCACTTCAATTAGATAACCGTAACACATTGTTCTCAGTTGGTCTAATGATACTGTAAATTGTTTTTTTCTTATTTTTTCAAAGGATCCAGCTACCTTGTAACGGTGATAAGTAATCCCCTTATTTTGTCTCTTAGAAAAGCTATCGTTGGATTGAAACTCTTGTAATCGAACGGCTAAAATATAATAGGTTAGATGGAAGAGGTTAAGTGCAACCGGCTTTTCCGGTGGCAATACTTTTTGGTCTCCGATCCACCAACGTCCATTAAAAACAAAAAGAAAAAAATTGTATTTTGTTCATGTGTAACCGAGAAATTCTGTGGCTGGCTCCCAATTACCATCAACCATGTTCTTGAAATCGCGTGCTCTCACCCTTATTGTTTCACGTTCAATCACAGCCTTTTCCCTTTTTGTTTGTTTATTTTTTTCCTTGGATCTGTTCTTCAGTAGCTCGTCGAGCTTGCCCCACAAATGCCTTATTGATGACTCTTCTCCAATTTTTTCAAGCTCTTCGTTTTTTGCTCTGTGATAGTCATTTTCAGCCTGTATCAACTTCTTGTCCATTTTACAAACATGTCTGTAACAAATATAATTAAGCGAACCCCAAAACATAAAATGCTAAATGGCTGCATCCTCGTTCTTGCCAATTCATCCTCGTAACGAGCCATCTTGATTTTGTTTGTTTGTTATACTGGCCTAAATTTATCTGCTCGTCGTAAATTACCATTTGCCTCTCCTTACCATACGCAAGAAAAAATTTAGTTAACCAAAATGTTTCCACTATGTTCCAGAGGCAACATAATCAATAATTACAAGCATAAACCAATTATCTTATGTAAAGATCAGGTAAGCAAGAATGGTAAATATATCCAACTCATTCTCTTTGTTTCCCCAATTATTTTAACCTCCAAATTAAAAGACTAATTTACAAAAGGCTATCGAAGGCAATTAATACACGAAGGAAATTGTTCCAGAAATTAAATGTGAATACTACTTCAGAAAGTATAAAAAAAAGGCCATTAAATTTATTTCTTCAAATTCACACAACCTTTATGCTCGAAAGGACGTCTATAATGCAGCCAAGCTGCAGCAGGAAATCAAATGTTAATCCAAAACTTCCCCAACTCTAACATGTTAAACAACTTCAATGCAAGAAATTTAATTTATGAGCCTAATCGATAAACAATCCCACTTGTACAACCAAGACATGTTAAACACTACATATATAAAACTTTTCCAAAAATATCCGATAGGCATCCAATTGAAATGAACAATTTGCCTTAGCTTCAGTAAAGAAACAAACTGGTTCATGCATCTCCAATATTATATTCTTCTAACGGCACTGGAACAAGCAAATTATTCTTTAAGAACCTCAAAGACGAATAACAAAGCCAGTTCAAAAGTAAGCATTTTTCATTTTTGGCTTGAGCCTCCATAGCCTTATATTCAACGGCCTTTGCACATAGTTCTGCTTGTTATGCCTCCCCTTGCTTCTTCATAAATTCAAATGCCTATCACAACATGGGTGTGTGTAAATCACCAAAATAAGGCAAACAAATCCCATGTATAAGGATTTAAATTTAATAATACAAAAAATCAACTCAAATTCGATTACTTCTTCACATTAGGAGATGCGCTGATCTCCCTCAAAAGCTTGGCACCTCGCTCTAAGGGCTCGAGGTCGAAGCTGGCAGAGGTTGCCCTGGGATAATCATTCCTTAGCCTTGGCACGGGTAGGTGCAGAAGCGGGCTCATCTCAATTCGCTGCTGCAAATCACTAAGGCTATTTTGATGGTTGAGATTGGCCAGATTGAGAAGATTTAGCAAAGGAGAAACGGAGATGTTCAAAGGGCCGTCAGCAAAAGCGGTGTTGGATTGGGAACTAGTAGAAGCAGAGGTTGCTGCCGGGGTGATGATGTTAGCCATTTTTTTCTTTCTTTTTCTTTTCGCCAAGACTTGGAGTTCTTTACCTTTCGGCAGTAAATAAATTGATCTTCTTCAAGACATTATTTGATAACATTACATGTGAATTTTAGTCCAACGGAAATTGGCATGGATCCAAAGAGTTGTTTGCAACGTACAATTGCATGTAACGAGTTCTTGCATTCAAGAGCGTCTTATCTGTTTCTAACCGGTTACTTGTAATTGCGTACCACACAATTGTTAAATTTTTGGTCACCGGCTTCTAACTTGTTTATCAAGTTACTCTCCATTTTTTATACGTATGTTTTCCAACTGTTAGATATTATCCAACGGTTGGTTCGTTAAAGACAAAATTGGGGGATAACGTATCACGGATGCAAAGTAGCCGGCTCCTTTTTCAAATACTATAGAAACATACCGGTATAAGAGAATCGTATTCATTTATTGAATGAAATTTGAAAAAGAGACTTTTATACAACAAATTATATTTGGTTTGCGGGCCCCAAAAAAAAATGAACGATACACTGAATTGATCCTCTTTTATATTTTTCTAAATGCTTCCATGGCATAACCTCAATTAGTAAAATTTCTTGTTGGATTAAATTTGAGCAGCGGTAGTTTAAAAAGTATAGCATTAAATTATTTGATAACATTATTTATTATAGCTTTAAAATTAAATTAAATTAATTTTATATTTATATAATAAAAAATCTATTATATCTTTATTAATTTTATCAAATTATTATTTAAAAATTATATATAATATTAATTTTTATTTTATAATTATATTTTTTAATAATAACTATAATTTAAAAGTAAACAATAAACAGACAATAAGATTCAGTACAAAGTAAATGCAACAAACATAATAGGGTAAAAGCTCATTTAGTCCCTATATTTTAAGATTAGTATCCATTTAGCCCCTATATTTTTAAAAATGCCTCGAAACATCCCTACCGTTAAAGTATTGATACCCCTACAGTTACTTTTTATTTCTTTTGGCTTACTTTTACAATATTACCCTTTTATAATAATTTTTTTATTTGGACATTAATAAAAAGAAAATAATTAAATTACTAATTTAAACCTAAAAAATAAAAAATATATATTAATTTTTAATTGTCAAAAATTGTATGCGAACTACCAAGTGTGCAAATGGTGCTTGCAAAAAAATTAATATAATTTTTTTTTATTTTCTAGGGTAAAATTGGTAATTTAATTATTTTCTTTTTATTAATGTCTAAACAAAAAAATTATTATAAAAGGGTAATATTGTAAAAGTAAGCCAAAAGAAACATAAAGTAACGGTAGGAGTATCAATACTTTAACGACAGTGATGTTTTTAGACATTTTCCGGAAAAAAATCCCGACTAAATCCGGTTATTACCTTCACTCTACTCATATAAATACTCTCCTCGATTCATGAAACAAATGTGAATTTGATGAAACAAATGTGAATTTGAGCAAGAGCTGCCGCTTGGCAAATTGTTATTATTATGATCTAACTGGAACAATCCAGAGTGTGAGCTATTTATACATGCATCACACAAATAAGCTAATCTGTAACTAACTGATTATCAACAACTAACTCTCACACAGCTCACACTACCACGCACAGAGCATGCATAGCAGAATTAATGAGAAAAAAAGTTAGAATTTTTTTTTAATGAAACGTCTGATGGTAAAGCTTTTTAGCGTAGTTTGTTTATAAAAATGGTCGTCGACTTGTCTTGTTTCATAAATCAATTCAACTCACGATCAACTGTGATGAAGAGTTTGGTTGGAAAATCTAGTCTTCCATTTACTATAATCAAAACAGTGTGATTTAATTATTTTTCTTTTGCTTGATGCATGGAAAAAAGATGAATAATTGATAGGACTTAGAAGGACTGAAAGTTCAACGCATATAATTTTATGTGTATCAGCTTATGCATATACTGCATTTTATGATTATCAGAGCTGGTAGATTGACAGATGGACCTTACGTGTCAGATGACCTAAATACTTATCGGCCAAAGGAAGCCATTTATAGTACTTTCTAATGAAGCAAAATAAGATGATTCATACTCTTGAAAAAAAAAATATATTATAAAAGAGAAGAATGATTACTGATCCAAAGGGCTGTCTTTTACTAGAACTACACAAATCTTACACTTAATTTATTATATTTCCATTTGTAATGTTCAAAATAATAATGTGCTATTACTTAAATTAGGCTTTCAAACCATCATTTTGAAAATCCGTGGTTGTAATGTGGCCCTAAATTCAGTAATACAAGTTCCATCAATTACTGTTGGATAAAGTGATTTGAATATTTTAATATTCATTTGCAGTTAAAAAAAAATGTTGAAAAAGAGAACTAAACAATTTGCATGCCTTCCGCTGGAAATTTAGTTAGTTTTATTTGAAATTTGCATGGGCATGAAATGCTGACATGATCTATTGGACTTTTCTTGCATTTGAATGAATGGATGAGTATTAATGCATGCAGAATTTCTTGACTTTCATTGTATGCACGATAAAATGCTACATCAAAGGCATGGAAAACTGTCAGCAAGCTTGGTCCAAGTTATCAAACTGATTTGGTGGCCGCAAGTTTTAATCATCCAGATTTTGGATTGTTTTCTTTGACAATTGAAAGGCCCCAACATCTGTAAATTGAGAACTCATTGAAGTGAAAAGAGAAAGATGGAAGTGAAAAACTAGAGAGTTAGTGAAGAGTGAGTGCAATGAGTGTGTGGGAAGCTTTTTATGTAATTGCAGTTCGGGTGCTGAGATAAAATAATAATATAAGAGTGTGGTTATAATAACTTTTCATATAGTAAATTTTTTATCCCCTTGACCTTGGTGGCCGTGATTTTTTACTCCAATAAAAGAGTTTTCTAAGCAACTTTTGTGTTGTGTGATCGAGATTCTCTCTTTTTTTTTATTTATTATTTATTTTAAATATTGCTAGCATATGTTAAGATAATTGAATTGATTGAATATTAATTAGTCACGAGCTAACTAATTAAAACAGTTTTGTTATCATTAGTTTCGTTGGTGTAGTTAGTTGAGCTGAGTCTGTAATCAATGCTGACGTGGCTGCTTATCTGGCAAGTTGGTTATGGTTACTAGCTTAGCAAATGCAGCGTGTGTTAAGAGAGGGAAGAAGGTTCCAGAACATAGTAGATAAACTTCTGCAACTAAACAAATCATTTGAGAATTGAACACATGAAATTCGTTTTCTTAATTCTCTGAATTTTTCTTTCATTTTCTCAGTAAACAAACAATCTCGTTAATCTTAACTGCAAAGATCTAGGGTGGAAACAAAAATTCCCAATAATTACCAATTGTTTTTAAACTCTGCTCTAGACAGAGCATGATTCACTTATCTAATTATGTTTTTTTATGCTTTCACTTCTCTTGATTTCATATTATCCCTCTCCTTTATAAAAGTTGTATATGTTGAAATATCAAGTTCATCATAGGGATCATATTATGGCTAAGGAAGAAATGCACTGCACTCAAGTTTAGGGTAATTTTTAGGGACTTCTCCTAAGGTTTAGCGTATTAACACCTAAATAGAATGTATTCATGTAATTAAATATATCTCCCCTACAGTTAGTATAAAAATATGTATAGTGTCAGATAGAAGGGTAAATATATAAAAACATATTTAAAATTAAAAATATTTACTTTTACCAAATCATTAAAATTTTGACCCACTTGCCCACTGTTGGCCCAACCTTGACCAGTCGGTCATGGCTCCACCGGCGGCTGGTGGTGGTGCTTTGTCACTGCCGGAGTCCTCTCCTCACACCGGTGTCCAACCCCATTCCCGGCAGCGTTTGAATCAATTGCGTCCACCCACACACATTAACCCAAGTACACGGCTTTTTGAAGTGTCCCTTTTGCTTTGCGTTTTCCCTTCATTGAGAAGATTCGGATGATGTGGCTGTGATGTGGTTTTATTGTATTTGATTAATAGGCAAAACACCTTTTATGTGTCTACAAGGACGGTGTCTTTTTCTTCTTTTTGGGGAACTCCGTCAAGAATCCAGCTTGCTTCTTTTCTTTCTTCATTTTAATTCATTTTTTTAATTTATAATAACTTTTTGAGATTAAATTATCATCTTCATGTGTAAATGAATGGTATTTGGTATGTCACAAGTGCATAGTTATTCTTTTTTTTCTGATGTTTTTGTTGTTGGAATTAATTTCTCAAGGTTTTGGCACCGCTCCCCATTGGATTTGATGTGTTCATGGTACACTTGGCCACAATCCCAATCACTCACACTGGCATTAACCCAGCAACGTGTCTCAGGGCTGCTGTTATTTACAACAAGGAGAAGGCTTAGGATAACCAATGGCTCTTCTGGGTGGTGGTGCTTTGCCACTGCTGGAGTCTTCTCCTCACACCGGCGACCAACCCCAGTCACGGTAGCCTTTGAATCAACTGCATCCACCAACACACATTAACCTAAGTCCACGGTTTTTGTCTCATCACAACCCCTACAACCCCGCCGCCCCTTTGGCCATCCCCGACGCCACCCAATAGCCGTAACATCACCCTTGAGCCATCCTGATACCATGCCGCAACCTCTGCCAACCTGATACCACTTTCAACCTCATTAGATCCCGCCACAGCCATCTTGTCAGCCTCTGTTGATGGTGCCTCACTGCCAACGAAATCCTCTTTAAACCCTACACACACCACCAACAACCATTTTGGTGAAGTGGGTTTTCAATGGAATCCTCATTGCCAACAGAATTCTCAAACTTATATTTAATAATTTATTATTTTAGCAGGAAGGGTATTTTAGTAATTTTAAATGTTGATTAACAATCAATTTAATTAGTAACTAACGACTGAGTAGGTATATATAACTATATGAATACATTACATCTAAGTGTTAATATACGAAACCTCAGGGAAGGTCCTAAAAATTACCGCTCAAGTTTAGCCGAGTATTTGGATTCAAGACTGTTAGAATGTTGATACAGATGCAAGGCTGTTGTGTGTAACTGTATGTCTTGCTGGCAAGTGTGCTATAACAGATTCCCGAGCTGGCACCAGTTATTTGCAAATTAAAAATTAGTCTTGAGCGTTAAATTAGAGGGTAATTTTTAGGAATCTCTAAAATTTGAGTTATTTACACTTAGATGGTGAGTTTGCTCGTATTCTCACAAATTTTTCCCGCCGTCAGTATAAACATACCTGTGGCATCAGTATATAAGGGTAAATTCGTAAAAGTGCAAGTGAAATTCAAACAAATTGAAAAAATGCTGATACGGTGGCTTTTATTTTCTCTTTCATCCACGGCGCCAGAGCCACACCCCAAAATCTCGTGAGAAAGAAAACTTTTTCTTTTTTATTTTGCCAAAAGGTGGTAATGTGGAGAATTTGCTAGGATTTCTAGTCCTAGTGTTTTAGTGACATGGTGTGTTTGTTGAGGTTTTGTTTTGTTTATTGTTTGGATACGAAGATATTGAAAGAGTTAAGAAGATTGGGTGTTTTCGTTTGTTATTGTGATGCGTGCAAAATGCTTGATTAAATGCCTGCGACAAGCATTGTAACTCTATACGAACTGACAGAATTGAGAAAGTAGAAAACAGAGCTCTTTTGAATCTTTCACTGCCACTTTTGTAGTACCTTCTGCATCACTTGTTAACTTACAAGGGTTGAAATACTACGCAATAAATGTTTTGCACAGTGATTTGAAGCCCAACAATTTACCCTCAATGCAAATTGGGATCTTAAAATTGGAGACTTTGGGCTTGCAAGGACAACATTAGAAACAGATTTAATGACTGACAACATCAGCAATTTGCTCTCCAAACTTCTGGTGCCCAATTTTCTTATGAAGATTTCATGGCTATGAACTGTTTTGAGCTAACTTCTTGTCTGAGTGATAATTCTCTTTTTATCGCCTATAGTTAATGTTATGAATGTGTGTATCTAAGTTTAATGTTTTTCAGCTTAGATCAAAATTGAATGTGCATCTCCTTTTATTGTCCTATTGTGGATAAAGGGTTGGGTAGTTTTGTTCTTTGTGAATTTTTATTTAGTCATTGAACACTTAATGGATCTAGCTTTGTGTTTTGTTATATTTGAGTGAAGTTCAAAGAATAAAAATGAGTGCCCAGATGATGATTATGCTGTAATGAATGATCGTGTTAAAGGTCTATTCAAGATCACTTTCACTTTTGAAAGCGTGTTTGTGTTCACCTGTTTTTGGTTATGAATGTTATTACCTGAGTGATGATTTTTTTTGTGTGAGTTTTGGATGTGGACTAAGTGTGTTCAAGAACTTATATGCTAGTGTATTTTAATTTTTGTTTTCAGTTTCATGCTTAAAGCTTTGGGTTGAATTTTGGAGGAAGATGTTGGGGAAAAATTAAGTTTTTAAATTTTTTATAAAACGTTTTGAACATCGCTCGCATATAATATATAAGAATTTGTAATTTAGAAATCCTACCTTGAAAATCTAATTTAGCTTTTTCCGATAAAGTGATTTAGGCTCCTAGATCACGATCCGCCACCACCACTCCTATTAGATCACGATCTGTCACCACCACACTTGTTAGATCACGAACTGTCACCAATGATCTTCCAGGTTATGACTCAGGTTCGATCTGCACTTGACGTGTGGGCGCCTTTATCACTACCAAAGCAACTAGCAGGAGAAAATTTTTTCTCTCAATGATAGAGAAAAATCTTTTTCTCTGATCTGTATAAAGTGGCTGCTCATATTTCTTTAGAGAAAATAAGTCTTTTATATCACCCTTTAGTGAAAACTCTAGGCTCCAAATAATCAAAAAACAAAACTCAAGTTATTTGCTTTTTTTATAGGGGACCCACCTTCTAAATAACATAAGGCCCCTTACACAAAAGCTAATTAAATAGAGCCTCCCACTAAATGATATATTTAGGCTTTTGACCCAAATAGGTAGTTATCTTACTTATTAGTCCAGTAGTAGTGCAGTCAATTAAATGAGCTAACCCAGGGGATCATTTGGGAACATCCAATAGTGGCTATAAC
This sequence comes from Citrus sinensis, assembly GCF_022201045.2. Taxonomy (NCBI): domain Eukaryota; kingdom Viridiplantae; phylum Streptophyta; class Magnoliopsida; order Sapindales; family Rutaceae; genus Citrus; species Citrus sinensis. The sequence continues at coordinate 18,555,758 of NC_068562.1, forward strand.
AATTAGGCCTGTAATTAAACTAGCCTAATTATTTAATTCCAAATCTACTCCACTAAAAGATTGGAATTGACCTCCATAATTGTATGCTCGATCGAATAATAATTCGTCTCAATCCACATTGATTTCTTTACTGCACAATCATTTGTACCACATCATTAATTAAATCGATATCTCAACTGTCCAATCAATTTAATTACATCTTGTTCCTTGATACTTACTAGTTTTCTCTGATGATCATTTTCAACATACTAAATATGTTGACACACTCTGGCTAGAGAATTCTATGATCAAGTGCCGAAAACCCCTCAAGAGATGTGTTTTACAAATTCTAGATTGTTAATCTATAACTCCAATACTCATAAATGCTCCCACCAAGATACCGGGTAATCTAGACTACAAGTATGTGTCATGCCCATTGGTAACTCAAATGGAATAACAATTACAATCATGAAATCATAATTAACTCAAGATTAAGATTACAGTAAAATCAATGCCTATGAGATTTAATAAGTCTGACAGTTATTACAAAGTTAATTAAATCTCATATGTGATCATGTTCAATGTAGTCGTACTACATCAATAAATTCATACATGATTAAGACAAATCATTCAATGAATTTATTACAGTCTATACCTAAATAAAGTGCTCAACTTTATTTATCAACTGTGAACTAAATTTATTTAATCATAAGATAACTTGTATTTATATCTTCTGTGAATCCACATGGTGATCACATAAATACATATAATATGATTAAATGGACTTTAATACAAATATTAATGCAATTAAGATATTTGAATAAAATGCCTCATTAATTTTATTAATCAGAAAAAATATTTATTACAATTAAATACACACATATGCTTTTAAAGAGCATATTTTCCCAACAATCTCCCACTCGCTCTCAAAGCATATCTGGCATATTGCTCATGCTCTAGGGCTCTAAGTGCAAGTTATAAAGGTTTCCCACTAATGGCCATTGTAATCAGATTTGTCATTTAGCATCTAATGTCATTTGGGATACCGTCATATAACCTTTCTACATTATTCCCTTATAAGATGATACTTCATTTCAATATTTTTTGTTTCTTGTGGTTCATTGGTTCCTTAGATTGAGCTACCGCACCACCATTATCACAAAATAGTTTAAGGGGTGCAGTTACAACAGGTACCACCTCAAGATTTTGTAGGAACTTGCGGAACCATATACCTTCTTTTGCAGCTTCAGATGTAGCCACATATTCAGTTTTAGTTGTTGAGTCTGTGATACAAGATTGTTTCACACTCATCCAACTAATAGCTCCACTTCCCAATGTAAACACATAGCCAGAAGTTGATTTTCTGGAATTCTTATCTGACATAAAGTCAGAATCAGTATAACCCACTGGAATGAGTTCATCACCAGAATATACAAGCATATAATTTTTAGTTCTTTTCAGATACTTCATTATATGCTTGACCGCAGTCCAGTGTTCTGGTCCAGGATTAGATTGATATCTAGTAACCATCCCTACCGCAAAACTAATGTCTGGCCTAGTGCAAAGCATGGCATACATGAGACTTCCCACAGCTTCTACATAGGGAACTCGTCTCATTCTCTCTATCTCTTCAGATGTTTTAGGTGATTGATCCTTAGAGAATGTAATTCCATGTCTGAATGGTAATAAACCAGTCTTGGAATTTTCCATGCTAAATCTAGCCAATATCTTATCGATATAGACCGCTTGAAACAAGGCTAAAGTTTTATTCTTCTGGTCTCGCAGTAACTTGATACCAAGATTATAACTTGCCTCCCCCAGGTCTTTCATATCAAATTGTTTTGCTAACCAACTTTTTATTGTAGTCAATACTCCTATATTGTTTCCAATCAGGAGAATATTGTCTACATAAAGAATTAGGAAGGCTACAAATGTTTCCTGAATTTTCTTGTACACACATGGTTCGTCAATCTTTTGAATGAATCCAAGCGATTTAATCGCTTGATCAAATCTGATGTTCCATGACCGGGATGCTTGCTTCAATCCATAAATGGATCTCTGCAACTTACATACCATGTGTTCTTGGCCTTTTTTGTATAAATCCATCTGGTTGCTGCATGTAGATGTTTTCTTCAAGATGCCTATTAAGAAAGGCAGTCTTGACATTCATTTGCCAAATTTCATAATCTAGCACTGCAGCAATGGAGAGCAGAATCCTGATGGATTTAAGCATAGCAACCGGAGAAAAGGTTTCCTCATAATTGATTCCTTCTTTCTGAGTAAACCCTTCGGCTACTAATCTTGCTTTAAATATTTCCACCCTTCCGTCTACTCCTCTTTTTCTCTTGTAGATCCACTTTCACCCTATAGGTTTTACCCCATTTGGTGCCTCTACAAGTTCCCAGACTTTATTGGAATACATAGATTCCATTTCTTGATTCATGGCCTTTTTCAAAATTCAACATCTCTATCTATTAAAGCTTCGTTGTAACTAGTGGGATCTTGTACATGTTCATCTGAGATAGCCGTATAGGTTTCTCCCAAAAGCATGTATCTCGTAGGTAACCTAGTTACCCTCCTACTACGACGAGGTTCTAAAAGTGATGGTTGTTTAAGGATAATCTTGTGCTGATCAGCTGGTTGTTGTTGTTCTTCTTGTTCTATAACAGGTGTTGAAAACTAAGCATCAACCTGATTTCTTTTATATCTCTAGTTTTACCTTACTCTTAGGTTATAAGTCATTATATAGTCTTCCTCAAAGAAAGTAAAAGAATATTTCTATAAATACATTCCTATCTTGAGGACTATAATTCAGACTTTCCCTTATTCCTTTAAGATACCTAAAACATGCAAGCTTCTGAACACGAATCCATCTTCTCTATCTCTGACTCTAGTAGAAATACTAGTAAACTCCAAATACGAATGTGTCTCAAACTATTTTTGTGACTTTTTCATAATTTCTTGGATTAGTAGACACCGAGATAGATGAAATTAAGTTCAACAAAACTTTGTAGTTTCAAATACTAGTATCTGGAATCAAAAAGGTAAATGATAAATCACTTAGTATATATCTTGTCTTATCCAAAAGAATCTTGTTTCTCCATTTAATTACACTATTGTATCATAGTGCTCATTGACAACCAAATAGTGCTTGAATTCTCCATAGAGATATTCTTTGTTTCGATCTTATCAAAGTTCTTTTATGTTCCTGTCTAATTGCTTCTGTCTTATCCACTTACTCTTTTGAATTTTAAAAGCAATGGAATCATGACGCATTTAGACAAACATAAATTAAAATGAATATTCATCAACAAGATTGATAGAATACTCATAACCTCTTATAACATGTAAACTGATTAGTCTGTATACATTTGTATGCGCTAAATCATCAAATACAATGTTATGCTTTTAGCTCAAAAAGAGCATCCTTGTCATATTACTTTTCTAAATAAGATTTATAGAGTTACAATGATAAATCTTAATAGGCCAACAAGTCTATCATTAATCATTTTCTTAAAATCTTATTATAGTTTATATGACTTAAGCATAAATATCAGAGGTGAGTTTTGGTTAGAAGAAACATTTCTTTTCTTAGATAAATGCATATACTTTTTATCATTATATCTTACTTTGAATAGATCAATTTACTTTTATGATATAAATTGTCTTTATAAATAACCAAAATAAGTAATAAACAGAGGATCCAAAAATAGCAGTGTACTTGAATCAAAAAAAAAAATAGCAGTGTACTCATGTTTATTAAAACAAGCCACCGAAATTAAATTTCTCTAATATTTGGAAAAATAAAGACAAATATCAAAACTAAAATCTTGTAAAATTGATCTAGTCTTTCAATTGATATAAACTAGCATGTCTTCAACTGTTGTTTGAAGCTTTCTTCACTTAATCTCTTGGTTTCCAGAAAACCAAATAAATGAATTACAAATAAGATTAGTTATCTCAGAATTCATTATTGTATGAATCAATAGAAATATGAACTAATTAGGAAGCTTAAAGATTTCCTATACCCGATTTTAATAATCTTAGGACAATCTTTCTTCCAGTAACCCTTCTGTCCACATTTGTAACACTTGCCTTTTGACTTGCCACTTCTTTTAGTGGACAGTTTGTCGATCCCAACTCTTGCTTGCTCATTCTTGTCTTTCGACTTAAGCCTTGAAGAGAATCCTTTTTCAGGAAGTTTTCTGCTATGATAAAATTCTTCTATAGCATGTAGTTCGTGCATTAATTCAATTAAGGTCATATCTTTATTGTTTAAGATATAGCTGACCTTAAACTCTTTCAATGTATCAGGTAAAGATTCAATCACAATGTTAATCTTTGATTTATCATTGATTTGAACACCATGAATCTTTACCTCATTCAAATAGTCCATCATTTTGAGGACATGATCACGAACTTTTGTGCCCTCTTCCATCTTAGTATCCGTAATACGTTTTAATGCTGCTTTCCTAGCAAAATGGGTATTTTACCCAAACATCTGATGAAGTTTTTTCCCACGGGCTGTTTCCATGCTCCGATGTTTCTTATGCAGTTCCACAAAAATCGAAGCCAATATATAGCGCTTAGCCATTTTGTTAGCTTCGTACCATTTCTCATAAGGCTCCCTTTGATTTTTATAATCGTATAAAGATGGTTCAGGAGGGCAAGGCTGGGTCAACACATATTTGCTTCCCTTAGCAGTGAGAATATTAAATAGATTGCGTTTCCAATCTAAATAATTTTTGCCAGTGAGTTCATTTTTAACAAGGATAATTAATAATGGGTTGATGGAAGACATTTTCTGAAAAAACAAAATAAACATGCATAAATATTTTGAAACAATATTCACAATAAATGACAAAAATGCAAAAAATCATAAATGCATTTTAATTTATTGTAACGATAATCTAGTACCGCTTTAACAAACTATCCGTTGGGGAAGTCATGTCTACACTTACTAGACCCAATTATCCATTAGATTATTTACTTTCATGTAGAGACATGATAAATAATTATCGTTATCATTTTGGGCCTAAATTTAATAACAGAGCTTCGTTGGGAAGGTTAATAACAAATTTTAGTTGAGTGTATAACCATTGTTTTAATCTACGTATTTTTCATATCAATAGTCACCGTTGGGGCGAACATTCAATTGAAAAATATTTTAATTTTATCTTTGAAGAAGTTCATCAAATAAAATATCTAATATATATACCCTCCGTAGGGAGCATCACCGTATCATGAAGTCGAGGTATATATATAATTTTATTATTGAACTAACAATGGAGCCCGTGGGAAAAATTATCTTGAATTTTCCCTCTCCCGCTCAATATTTTAAAATTGATTTTTCCTTTTTTTAAAACAAACATATTGTTAATTGCATGCTTCCTATAATATTATCTAGATGATATCCAATATTATTGAGCATAGGCAAATTTCAAACAATATAATGAAATTCATAATTAATGAATGACATGTATCATTATGCATAGAGTGGCACTACCTATTCTATATGACATGTTATCATGGCATGTTATTATCCAAAACATAACATATAGAAAAACAATTAAATAATCTTAATTCATGGTTTTTCTAATAATGAAAAATACATTAACCCTAAGCCTAATCTTCATTGGGCTTCTTGTCAATGTCCATCTTCCATAATCTTGTCTTTGTTAATGGACTAGGGGAAATTGGGCTTTTAAATTTATAATTGGCCCAATTTTAATTTTTTGAAAGGAAATAAATAAATAATTAAAATTTTTTATTAAAATAAAACTTTTGGACCAAAAATAAATTTAATGTGTTCAATTTTATCTATGCATTTTAATCCATTAAGCCCAAATTTCAATTGGGCCTAAAACTAGGATTCTTTAAGCCCAAAACTATTTTTGGACTTAAATGCAAAAAATTAAAACTTATCAGCCCAAAGAGAAAATCTATAGAACTATAGGGATCATAATGATAGAAACTATTAAAACCCTATCCATCTTTTTCACTCCCTAGCCGCCATCACCACAAAGGGCAGCCACTGTTCACAATTTCCAGCCATCTCCGACGCCGAACCACCCGCCGCCATGTCGCCGGAAATGCACCAAACTCGCGTGCGCAACTTGCTGCTCGTGCAGCGCGCGCTACTGGCCACGCTGGCCGCGCGCGCTGTTTGCTGCACGAGCGGCCTGTGCCAGCGTGTGCTGCACGCACAAACCACGCTTCCCGCACGCACTGGCTGCTGCGCGTGCAGCGCGAGCTTGCTGGCAGCATGTGCTGCTGGCCACGCGCTGCTTGCTGCTGGTTGCCGCTGTCAAAATTTTCGACCTCGGTCACTTCGATCTTGAAAATCTGAGATTAATTTTCAAATTTCCTAGACCAATTTTGGCTTACAAAAATTCTATAACAATAAAATAAATCAAGAGGGAAACATGGTGATAAAAAACCACCCCTCTTGTTACAGATCCAAAGAAAAAATACAACAAAAAATCTAACCATGAATTAAGACAAACCAAAACATATTTTATTCAGATATATATTATTGTGTCATTCTAATACATTCTAATAATATATATCTGAATAAATTGTGTCATTCTAATACATAAATTTCAAGAATGATTTCATACGAAATTCTTATATATTAATATGAGATGACTCTGATACCAATTGTTGGGGAAAAATTAGGTTTTTAAATTTTTTATAAAATCTTTTGAAGATCGCTCGCATATAATATATAAGAATTTGTAATTTAGAAATCGTACCTTGTAAATCCGATTTGACTTTTTCTGATAAAGTGATTTAGGCTCCTAGATCACGATCCGCCACCACCACTCCTGTTAGATCACGATCCGCCACCACCACACTTGTTAGATCATGAACTGTCACCAATGATCTTCTAGGTTATGACTAGGGATGGCAATTGTACCCGCAAACCCGCCCAAACCCACCCGCCAAAACCCGCCCGTTACGGGTAATTTTATCCGTTGCGGGCGGGTTTAGTATTATAAATTAAAACCCGCACATGGATGCGAGTGGGTTTGGTATTAACCTTATACCCGGTGGATACCCGCATGGATATCCACCAAACCCGCAATAATTTTTTTCAAATATTTTTAATTTAATTTAAATATAAAAATATATAAAGAAAATAATGTAATTAATCAAATTACTAAATAGTCAAAGGCTCAAAGTTATGTATGTGTGTATATGGCTCATCTCCTATTCTAAAGTCATAACCTAAAGAAAACTAAAGACATTTCCCTTCGAATTAGTATTTGAAAATATTAATCTTGATTATTATTATAGTCATTGTGTTGGATGGGTGCTTATAGTGGTGAATAAAATGAATATCTTCTCTTGGATCTTGTTTTAAATGATAATATGAAATGTAATTATTATTTTTAGATATTAGTTTGTGCTTTTTAAATAAATTTGTGTAATTTATACTTAAATTTGAGAATTTGTGTTGAATTGATGTGGAAATTTTACTTTTTTATTTACATTGTTTAAATATAAAATTGAATATATTATATGGAATTTGAGGTTATTATTATAAATTTATATATTAAAAATTTATGATTTTAAATACGGAAACCCGCAAAAAATCCGCCGGATACCATTGCGGGTTTGGTAATTGTTAAAACCCGCTGCGGGTGGATTTTTTTAAAAAAAATTAAAACCCGCTGCGGGTTGCGGGTGGGTTTGGTAACTTAAATTTTGCGCGGATTTGGGTTTGGTAATGGCAAACCCGCTGCGGGCGGTGCCCATTGCCATCCCTCGTTATGACTCAGGTTCGATCTGCACTTGACGTGTGGGCGCCTTTATCACTACCAAAGCAACTAGCACGAGAAAAGTTTTTCTCTCAATAATAGAGAAAAATCTTTTTCTCTGATCTATATAAAGTGGCTGCTCATATTTCTTTAGAGAAAATAAGTCTTTTATATCACCCTTTAGTGAAAATCCTACGCTCCAAATAATAAAAAAATAAAACTCACATTATTTGCTTTTTTTATAGGGGACCCACCTTGTAAAATAGTATAAGGCCCCTTACACAAAAGCTAATTAAATGGAGCCTCCCACTAAATGATATATTTAGGCTTTTGACCCAAATAACTAGTTATCTTACTTATTAGTCCAGTAATGGTGCAGTCAATTAAATGAGCTAACCCGGGGATCATTTGGGAACATCCAATAGTGGCTATAACAATTAGGCTTGTAATTAAACTAGCCTAATTATTTAATTCCAAATCTACTCCACTAAAAGATTGGAATTGACCTCCATAATTGTATGCTCGAATAATAATTCGTCCCAAGCCACATTGATTTCTTTACTGCACAATCCTTTGTACCACATCATTAATTAAATCGATATCTCAACTGTCCAATCAATTTAATTACATCTTGTTCCTTGATACTTACTGGTTTTCTCTAATGATCATTTTCAACATACTAAATATGTTGACACACTTTGGCCAGAGAATTCTATGATCAAGTGTCGAAAACCCCTCAAGAGATGTGTTATACAAATTCTATATTGTTAATCTATAACTCCAATACTCATAAATGCTCCCACCAAGATACCGGATAATCTAGACTACAAGTATGTGTCATACCCATTGGTAACTCAAATGGAATAACAATTACAATCATGAAATCATAATTAACTCAAGATTAAGATTACAATAAAATCAATGTCTATGAGATTTAATAAGTCTGACAGTTATTACAAAGTTAATTAAATCTCATATGTGATCCTGTTCAATGTAGTCGTACTACATCAATAAATTTATACATGATTAAGACAAATCATTCAATGAATTTATTACAATCTATACCTAAATAAAGTGCCCAACTTTATTTATCAACTGCGAACTAAATTTATTTAATCATAAGATAACTTGTATTTATGTCTTCTGTGAATCTACATGATGATCACATAAATACATATAATATGATTAAATGGACTTTAATATAAATATTAATGTAATTAAAATATTTGAATAAAATATCTCATTAATTTTATTAATCAGAAAAAATATTTATTACAATTAAATAAACACATATGCTTTTAAAGAGCATATTTTCCCAACAGAAGAAATAGATGGATGGTACATGATGGTACATTTTGAGAGAGGAGCTAAGGGAAAAAAATGAGCAGTTATTAACTTGATTGTCTAAACGGAACCGGGGAGAGCTGTTTTTGGCATCAAGGGCATTTTCGTCTTTCAATAGTCACAAAACAGTCAATGAATGGAAATACTCACGACAGGGGAAATATGTAAGAATACGGAAAAACTTAGTATCTAAGTATAAACACTTTAAACCTCAGGGGCGGTTCGTAAAACTTACCCATATCAGCATTGTGCACTTCTCAGAACAGGTAGTGTGCATTGTACGTTTCTATTATTTCTAATAAAGAGTTTCTCTGCTCTTTTCACTTTCTCTTCCATTTTCCCAATCTCCAAACACCACCAATCCTTGTTTTTCCCGAGGGTACTTTTTAGGGACCTCCCCGGAGGTTTAGCATATTAACACATAGAGAGAATGTATCCACGTAATTACAAGTACTTCCTTTGCCATTAGTATCTAAATACGTATGGTATCAGTATATAAGGGTAAATATGTAAAAATATATTTAAAATTCAAAAAAATTCAAAAGTGTAGCTTAGTGTTTCTTGATGTCCGAGAAAATCTAAGAAAATTGTAAGGGTTTACTCCATTAACCAATGCTATGTAATTACCATTGGACAAAAGCAAACTAAAATTTTCACAAATATTGCACTTGGCTTTCTCTTTCACGCAAACATCACCCAACACCGTCTTCATCTTTATGGAGCTGCGCTTCACAGCCCTTCAAAGGAGCCAAGATCACCAGTTCACTCCACATGACCATTCAAACCGCCGACCTCATCGAGACCCTCACCGCTCTCGGCGCCGAAGTCCGCTGGTGCTCCGGCAACATCTTCTCAACCCAAGACCACGCAGCTACCGCCATCGCACGTGACTCCGCCTCCGTCTTCGCCTGGAAGGGCGAGACCCTCTAGGAGTACTGGTGGTGCACAAAGAAAGCCCTGAACTGGGGTCCCGGCGACGGCCCAGATCTCATCGTCGACGACGATGGTGACGCCACGTTGTTGATCCATGAGGGAGTCAAAGCCGCTGTTGTTTGCGGTTATGGTGATGTTGGCAAGGGTTGTGCTGCTGCTTTGAAGCAAGCCGGTGCTCGTGTAATTGTTACCGAGATTGATCTGTACTAGGATGATCTGTACGAGGATGTTAGGTTTAAATTTCATAGGAGTGTGTGTTTGGGTGGTGGGAAAGTTGGAGGAAAGAAATAAATTGGTTTCAGTTAATTGAAGACCATTTGGGATTTGAATAATGTTTCGGATGGGGCTGTGTGGATTATTTTGTATTTGATGCAGTTTTAAAGTTTTGCTTGCTTTGCTGCATCTTGTTATCTTATTGTTTACTGATGAATGATTAAAAAAATAAAAGAATTTTTTTCCCAGTTTCATATCTACATCAAAAATCATTATGAAAAATTAAGGCCAATTCGATCATTTATGATCATTTTACAATATAAGGCTCTAAGCTCTCTGCTTGGGATATTTTACGATCATTTTACCATTGCAATTAACAGTCCATTCGGTTCTTAAAGTCCTATTTTATAATTTATTATTCTGACGGAAAGGGTACTTTTGTAATTTCAATAGTTTGTTAACAATCAAATTAACTGGATACTAACAGCAGGGGAGGTATTTATAATTATATGGATACATTCTCTCTATATATTAATATGCTAAACCTCAGGAAAAGTCCCTAAAAATTACACTTTTTCCCGAGTATTAGTTGTCCATTTCTACGAACATATAATTGTTCTGTTTGTTTGTCTAACTACTTTCAAGAAACAAAGTACTCTACCCCATGGTCTCCTCGATATTGACTCGTGAACAGGGCTAAATAAAGGGCAAATGAGATATTGGGCCAGTGACAAGACGTTGAATTGGTTGCCTCTTCTTTTCTCCACATATCTATGCTTAATTTTTATGTTCCCTCTTCTTTCTAATTTTTTTTTTTTTTTTTTTTTTTTTGCCCTTCTCACTAAAATTCTTTTTTGATACTTTATGAAAAAATTTTGATGAGAATGAGTCAGAACGTCAATAATTTTTTATTACATCCAAGATAAGGAAAATTACACTTAAATCACTCTTACTCAATTGAATTATAGGTAATAAAATTGGTTTAACAAAATATGATTCTTAACTCTTTGTAATTAAAGGCTAGTGTTCTTGGGCTTCAGTTGTAGGGCTTATAACACCATCAACAGGTCTTGGTGGGCTCGAAATTCTCAATTCTTTGCAGTTCGTACTTAAAAATTCCCATATCACAATTAAAATTTTCAAACAAGTCAAAGTAAATTAAATCGAACCAATAAATTTGAGGTCCATTACAAACTTCAAACAAATAAAAATTTCATACGATTAATTAAATGCTAGACAAAATCTCGCTTCTAAATATTCCTTATCACAAGATGAACGTACTTGAAAAACCCTAACTGATGGGTCAGTTATTTTACAATTTTTTAATATGCCATTGAAATTTGATAACATATTATTATCAATTAGTCTAAGATGTTTGAGATTATTTTAAATTATCTAAAGAGTATTTGGTGAATACATTTAGAAAGTGATTATTAAACAAGTTGATTTAATGTTGTGTTTACTTCTCGGATTAGATAATTGGAATCTGAAATTGAAATCATTAATAACGTTGATTTTTAAAAATAAAGTCAGAAATCAGAATCAAAATCATGGAGCCCGGGAAATGAGGAATGGGAGGCTCATTTCCAAGGAGAGAGATGGAAATGAGTCTCTCATTTCTAGAAATGATTATTTTGTCCTCTCTTAAAATTAAAAATACCCATATTGTCCTCATCTATAATTAATTAATATATTATTTTAATTAATTAATTAATATATTATTAACATAATTATTAATAATTATAATTTTTAATAAATAATCACAATAATTAATATATTATTATTAATTAATTAATATACTACTATAATAATTATTTAATAATAATTATTAATAAATTAATATATTATTAACAATAATTATTAATAATTATAGTTTTTGAATAAATAATCACAATAATTAATATACTTTTATTATAATTAACTATTTGATATACTATGATAATAATTACTAATATAATTATTTTAATTTTCTATTAATTCTTCAAAGTTATTTATGACTGATTTTTTAATCAAATTATAGAGTGTACAATACCGAAAATATCCTTGATAAAAACACATAATTCCAAGAACACCCTTATAGCAAATATAATTAATATCTAAATTTTAAAAAATAGATTTAAAAACTACCGGCCTTGTTTTTCGGATCCGGTGACCTCACCGTCGCCAGTGGCCGGTCAGCGTCCAAACATGATGTTTTAGGCATCATTAGATTCAGATTTTTCCGATCTACATATTGGTGCAACATTGTTCAGCAAAAGAGGTCATTTGATGGCGGAAATTATACAAGGAGTGGCGGCCTAAAACGCCGCTGTTAAACAGAGGATTAGTGTGGTGCACCGCCACCTCCATCAACTCTATTGACTTCTGGCGATCTAAAATACGAGGGTGGTGCTTGTAAAAGTGCCACCGTTTATCGGCGGAGTTACCGGGCCACCGATCTTCCGGTGCAATTTTTGCCACTATAGGATTATTTTTTCCCGACAATTGTATTACCATTATGTAAATCGGAAAATTATGAGTCCGGTAATACCAAAATAACCACCTATCATGATACCCTACAGCCACCGGCCACAACGACGGCCGCTGTTGATGGAGACTGAACAGGAACACCCTCGAGTGCTTAACCTATTTTGCAATTTAATTTGTCATTAATATCAATTAATAGTAATTAGTATCGTTTCTCATTTACCATTAATACAAAATAAATTGTCATTAATATAGTACTATTGGAATACTTTCTATTTTGGTAATTGCACACACACACATTTATGATGTTAAGGACCATTTGGGATTGTTTTTAAAATGTTCAACGGTAATTTTAAAAATTTAAAAGTTAATTTTAGTCTTTAATAAATATTTTTAGAAATTATTTTTGATAAAATTACTCTATCTTACAGTAAATTTTAAAAAATAAAGAATGAGTAGTTTTTTAAAATTTGATTATAAAAATTACTTTTACATTTAATATAATTTTATATATATCTTCATATATGTTAAAAAATTCTAAAATTACCTTTATTCATTAGGAAATAAAATCACTAACTTTAAAAAAATAATTATTATTATCAATTATATTAAGTTAACAAAATTAATAATATAAAAAAATTAATTTTTGTTATCAATTATTATGTGTATATAAAAAAAATTTATATACGTGGTTATAAATGTTTAAATAAATTATATTTAATATTATTGTAATAACCCCTCACCCTTATAAATTAATGTTGTGTTTACTCCCCGGATAGGGAATCGGAATTTGAAATCAGAATCATTGACACCGTTTACTTCGCAAAATAGAGTCGGCAATCGAAATCATAAGGCCCACCACAATTTAAAAATGAAGAATGAGAGACTCGTTCCCAAGGATTGACTATTTTACCCTCTTCCAAAATTAAAAATGCCAATATTGTCCTCATTTATAATTAATTAACTAATATATTATTAACAATAATTATTAACAATTATAGTTTTTGAATAAATAATCAAAATAATTAATATAATTATTAATTAATTAATATATTAACATATTATTAACAATAATTATTAATATTATAATATTTGATAAATAATCACAATAATTAATATGCTTTAGTTATAATTAATTAATTAATATACTATTATAATAATTACTAATTTATTTATTTTAATTAATTCACATATATTATTAATTAATAAAATTATTACTATTAATTAGTATATTATTAACAATAATATATTAATAATTATAATTAATTAATATACAATTTTAATATATTATTATAATTAGTTAGTATATTATTATTATTTTTAATTAATTAAAAAAATTACAATTAATTAATATATTATTGACAATAATTAATAATAATAATAATTTTTGAATAAATAATCGCTATAATTAAAATATAAAATAATGATTATGATAATAATTCATTAAATATCTTTTAGTGATTTGTTATAATTTCTTATTCCGATTTGAAAACAAAATAATCATATCAATGGGATTTCAGCCGATTCCGATTCCGATTCATGTAGGTCAACTAAATAACTTATTTTGATTCTCATTTCTATTCCAACTCATTTTGATTTCAGTCCATTTTGATTTCAACTCATTCTGATTACTGACAAGTAAACGCAGTATAAGAGAGAAAGAAAGAGAGAAAGAGAGCAAGGAAGAGAGAGAGAGAGAGGAAACCTAACCGGGTCACCCGCGATCCGACCCGAACCCTTGTGATCCGACCCTTATGAATCTCCATTTTCCAGCCACTTTACTGGCCAATGGATGCACCAATAGAAAGCTTGAGAGTCGGCCGTCAATTCCCTACCGTCATTGCGGCCGATTAATAGCCCGAAGGTCGCCGATCAAAGCCGCAAAGTTTCATGGTGAAACCGCCTTGTTTTGTCGCGATTCCGCTAGTTTTGGGTGACCCCACCTACTAGGTTTTGTTCCGCCCATTCCCCTCCGTCTTTTACGACCATCTACTACCATCAGGGACTACCCTATCGTCGTCGATCATCCGTTGGAAAGTTCATGGTTTTGGGAGCTTGATTCGCCGCCATCGCCGCGAATTAGTGGATATTTTGATAATTTTTGAGATTGAGGATACTTGGTAATATATGATTTTGAGGATATTTTAGTAATTTATGATTTCATAATTTTGAGGGTATTTTGGTAATTTATGGTTTTGAGGATATTTGGTAATTTACTTTTTAGTTGAGAAATTTGTGGATGTTGAAGTCTATGATTATGACTTGATTTTATTTTATGATGTTTTCTTGTTGATTTTAGGTCGATAATATCGTGCGCATTTGTTATACGTGGATGCTAGGAGGGAAGTGAACTAAACTTCTAAATGAATCACAATAAACAATATATAAATGTTTGATATGTTTGAAAAGTCAATTTTCATGTGCGGATATAGATTTAAATGTGTTGCTTATGTGATGTGTTGGTATGTGTCAAGCGTGATTACAGACATGGGCATATATGTGTGTGATTGTTTCATTGGCATTAGCACGAAAATGTATTATGTTTTCTCTTAAATGAAAAAGTGAATTTTAGCCAAACAAAATTTGAAGAAAGAAAGTGTGCTTTACAGTTTTAGGTTGAATGCTTGAATTCATTACTCGCTTAGTGGAGGACACTCTGGATGTTATATTATGATTAAAAGATAAGTGGGCGAGTGACGTGAAGCCCAAAGTGTATGAAAGTTAAGAGAGAGTCCTACTAAGCAGTAATTGAATGAAGGTAGCTCAAGTAAGTGATTTGAAAGAGCGTGTGAAAGTTTGAAAATGACATAATGAGATTTTGATGATTTGTTTTACAATGTTTTCGAATATTATGACACGTCATGCATTTGCATTATATATATATATGTATGTATATATTTTGGTATATGAAAAATTGATTTGCTTACTGAGTTTCGTACTCATTATAATTTATTGTGATTCGATTTTCAAAAATCATATTAATTCATTCATACACTCTTCTAGTATAAATAGATAAGGGAGTGATTTATACAAGGCCACGTGAGTCAGGTGATAGGATGGCTTTCATTACAAAGTGTATGAATGTTACGGCCATGGGACATTGGATCAAACCATTTGAATGTAAAGCAAAATTACCGATTAAATTAAATAAAATCCAACCAATTGAATCGGTTTAGTGTCACTCAAAAAATAAGTAAATACATAAACAACACAATTATCATATTAACGAGGCACCGTTAAATTCACTCAGTGAATGCATTTTTTTTTTCATTTTCAATAAATGCCTAATATGAAAAACAATTTGTCCCATTGAGCACTGTTTAAGTTATTCAATGAAACTAAATACTTCTGTTTAAAAAAAAAATAATAATTCCTTAGTTTATTTGACACGCAAAGAACTTTGTGACTCGGCTCAGCGGCCAATCCTTTATAATTTGCTAAAATTTATATAATTGATGAATGTGACATGACTCGATAAATCGTTTAATTTATATAATTGATAAAATTTTAAACTTCAGGTAATGCAGATAGAATGATTAATTTTTTCAATATTTAGATAATTGATATATATCATGTTACTATGAGTGAATAAAATGTCTAATAAAAAACACAATGCTTGTATTAGAAATCTAAAGTGCGAATCTATTTAATGTAGGTCATCCATATATAAAAATGGTTCTTATTTCTTATTTTGTTTAATTTTCATAAATTTGACTCACGATTAATTATGAGTGAAGAGTTTGTTGGAAAAATATGGTCTTCCATTTACTATAAAAGATTAGTGTGATTTAATTATTTTTCTAGATGCTTGATGTCTGGAAAATTATGAATACTTTGGCAAATAAGATAATTATAAACATCATTTGGAAAATCCGTGACCATGGATGTGATGTTCTCTATAAATTCACTAACACAAAACTAATTTCTATCAAAATTACCGATTGTTTTAAACTCTGTTCTCAACAGAGCATGAAGATATCACTTAATCTCGATATGCTTATTATGCTTTCAATTCACTTGATTCATCTTGTCCCTCTTTTATAGCTTCCATCTCGTTTGAACTTAGAACTTGCAACTCGTATTTTACGTTTCTGTTACTTTCTCTTCCATTTTCCCAACTCCCAAACACCATCAATCCTTGATGTTCTAGAGTATTAACTGTCTATTTGTACAAACATAGAACTACTATTCGTACTTTAGATCTTTAGACGGTTAGGCAACTATTGTTTGAATATTAAAATTAATTTGTTAAATAAAGAAAGAAAAGAGTCAATTGCCATATACATTCCATATTAATTACTCACTGTCCGATTGTCTTCATTTCCATTGACTCTGTCAATTCATGACTTTGACGAATTGAAACGCTTTAACTCTCTACTGTGATGCGCAGGAGAGGAGGAAAAACATAATTTTATTATTTCATTCCTGACACGCGCAAAGAACTTTCTCCCTCGGCTCGGTGGCTATTCTTTAAAATTTGTTAAAATTCATTTAATTGATGAATATGACATGAAACTCTATAAATAGTTTAATTTGTATAATTGTTAAACATTTGAATTTTAAGTAAGGTAGATAAAATGATTAATTTTTTCAATATTTAGATAATTGATATAAATCATGTTACTATGAGTGAATGAAATTTCCAATAGAAAACACAATGCTGGTATTAGAAATTTTACGTGTGGATTGTAGGTTATCTATAAAAGTAGTTGCCGACTTGTCTTATTTCTCTTTTTGTTTAATTTTCATAAATTTGACCCATGATCAATTATGAGTGAATAGTTTGTTGGAAAAACTAGTCTTTTTTTTTATATTAAGCTATTTAATATCCGAATACCACATTCGGTATCGACTAATCTAGATTCGAGGCGGGTAAGACTACTAGGGTGGCAAAGCTCCTCCAACAATGTATTGAATCCCGATTAATCCAGATTCAAGCCGGGAATAATTCTGTAAAGTTTCCGCATAATTACCTTTTGAGCTGACATCCATTACAGTTGTCATTCAATTCAAAGAATTCTCCATTTTAGAACCGTACATGAGATGAAAATCTCATATGGCTCCTATTGAAATATTCTTAAAACTATTAGGGCGGCAAGTCTCTCTTAACAAGTATTTAAACACAACTGTATTCTCAAGTCTCAAACCAAGAACCTTGATTAAGTTAGAACAACCTCATGTTAGTTAAACTACGCACTGGTTGGTGAAAATTATTTCCTATAAGAAGATAATCATATGAGTGTGATTTAATTTTTTTTTCTTTTGCTTGATATTCAGAAAATTATGAATGCTTTGTAGCATGTAGAAGATTAAAAATTTTAATGCATATAATTTTATATTATAAACTGAGTAAACATAGCACGATTGTTTGTATAAATAGCTTATTTTAATTTAGAGCCTATTACTCGAATTTTACGTTTCTGTTTCTGATCCTAAAGATTTTCTCTGTTTTTTTTTTTTTTTTTTTACTTTTTCTTCCATTTTCCCGACTCCAAAACACCACCAATCCTTGATTTTCTAGAGTATTAGCTGTCTATTGCTACAAACATAGACCTACTGTTTTTCTAGAGTATTAGCTGTCCATCTCGGGCTTTCTTCGTTTATTGACTTGTGTGACATGTGAATGGAGCTAATTAAAGGACGTTTCTTTCTTCAAGAAAGAATGCCAAGAGCCCAAGAAAGTCCTATCCATTAGACACGTTAGGAATTATTCTGCTTTTCTTAAAAATGATAATAACCATGAAGGTCTGGATATATTGAAATCGCTCTAAGATAGAACACTTTTTCATAATCATATAATTAAAATTATAATGAGTTTTTTATTATTTATCATTTTGAGTATGTGGTTAAGATTCGTGCTTCACTATAAATCAACTCTAACATAGTCATAGTCTAATCAAAATAAATTAGATTAAATTAATAATATTTACATGCATGATATAAATAATCGGTTTAGTGTCACGGCATCATTAGTTAGTGACTGTCCAATTGTCTTCCCTTTCATTGACTTTGCAATTATGGCTTCTGAGTCGGGGTTTTTTTTTTTTTTTTATGGAACTGATTTCATTGCCAAAATAAAGCCAAACAATTACAATAATACATCTATCTCTTTCAGAACCTTCTCAATCCAAACCCGAGATTCCAAAATAGCTAAAGCCATTTTTCGCTAAACCGTGAGCCACTAAATTATAGGATCTACGAGTATGAACCACCCTATATTGATTATCCTGTCTATCAAAGCTCTAAATGATCCAATCAGTACAATGTCACCCCATTATTAATTAGTGACTGTCCGATTATCTTCTTTTTCATTGACTATGCAACTGTGACTTCTGAGTCGGGCTAAGGGTTGACAAAAATGTTGTAACCCATAAAGCACGCATAACTAATTAATGGGCAAATAATTTCTTCTGCTTAAAAGAGAACTTTCGCAGGAAGCTTTAAATCATAAATGAGTATCTATCACAACTACAAGTCAAGCCACGCAATTTTTCTTGTTATACTATTTATTGGCACTTGTGAATCCTTGAATTATCAAAAGAATAGCAACAACGTACACTTCAACATCTGTTGTCATATGGAGAGAAATCCGTTCTCTCTTTGATGTGATACGTGGCAATATACAAGCATTGCAAGTGACGATTATCTTCTTTCATTAAAACAAGCATTGTCATATTGTTGAGAAAAACTCACGTTAAATTGTCCAATTAAATGTTGACAGGTGCGAGAGAAGGATGGGACCGTTCAATTAAATTGCAAGTGGGCATTCCCACCATTATTGTCTCATACTTGTCATTTTTAAGTTTGAAAATCTCTCCATGTCAGTATATATGGTGATGTTGTGGAATTGTTTCACCTAAATTTTTGTCTTCATAATCTCTTTTATAGAAAAAATATTGGGTGCTCCCACTGGATGCTTCTATTGAGTGGCAGAATTAGGATTTTATTTCGATGGTGGCCATAATGATTAAACTATAAACTTAAATTGGTTGTGACATAAAATTAACTTTGTAAATATTAGGTCTGCATTTTATAAAATGCAGATATCTGTAATAAAAAAGAACCATAACACACGCGCACACACACACTATATATATATAGAGAGAGAGAGAGAGAGACACACACACACACACACACCCCATATGATTAATAGTGGATCCGTACGAAATTTGCATTTAGGCAATTACTAGCAAATATCGACACATGTTTAAAAAATTCTTGAAAATTGGTTTCTACCTACATTATTACAGCTCTTGTTTAAATTAACGTGGCAACATATGATTGGTTAATAAAAGAGTAAATATACATCAAATGGGTTATACCATGCTTTTAATTCAACAAATGATAATAATAATATGCCACATTAATTTATACAACAATGCTTTTGACTACATCATTACTCATTAATTAATAGAAACACTAATGTATTTTCTTAAAAGAGAATTTATCAATTTGTGCAATAATATTTATATAAAAATATTTATGATTGTATCATCATTACTCATTAAGTAATAGACCGCTAATTTATTCTTCTTAAAAGAGAATTACTGTAGCGATTGGAGGCTCAAAGAGTTTCCATATTAGCCAAACATTAAGAGATAGGAGTTCATATGAGACGTAATTTGGAAAACCAATTCATACAATAGATCTTAGTGGGTTCGACTCAGTATATGATCATTTCCAATTTTTTAATGTATTGTAATTAAAATTTCCTATATCACATTATAATTTTCAAACAAATCATAGTGAGTCAAATCAAATTTAGAAATTTGAGGTCTACTAATACTATAGACTTTTGACATATTAAATTTAAGACAATTAAGTAAATGCTAGACAAAATCTAACTTGTAAACATACCTTAACACATGATGAACGTACTCAAAATCTTAACTGATTGCTACCAATTAATTATTATTTAACAATTTTTATATATTCCCCCCCCCCCCCACCCCCCAAAAAAATCATTCTAGTTTCCTAACATATTGTTCTCAATTGGTCTAACTATACTGGAAATTGTTTTTTTAAATATAAATAAAATGAATTTATTTAATGGACATTTCAAAAAGAGACACTTATCTATGCAAGCAAAGTTGTATTCTGTTTGTTGGGACCTTAAAAAAAATAAAAAAGGCATAATGATACACCGATGACGACAATCCTTAAACTTAAGCATTAATTTTCTTTAATTACAGTCCGGTTTGAAGGGTTAAGTGCAAGTTCGAATTCTTTTTATGTAATTTAAATTAAAATTGATAGAACAAATGGGCTGATCAGTATGATGCTGATGAAGAAGAAGAAGAAGAAGAAGAAGAAGAAGAAGAAGATGAGGATGTTTTTGAGTATGAAGAGAAAGAAAGTTCTCGCAAATGAAAATCCGGCTTTGTGGAAATTAAATTAAAAGCCACCAAGTAGTATAAATTACTTAACAGATTAATGCTGAGCTAATCAAGTTTGGTTTTGAAAAAGATATCTTTAAATCTCTTGTAATTAAAGATAATTATCTTATGACCGTATCAGCTGGACCGAATTCAATCAAAAGAAATCTAGAAAATTGAGCGGCTCATAGGTGTACCTTGGCCGACTTTTTGCTGCTTTTTTTATTTTAATAAAATCCGTGGCTAAGTCGAGGCTCACTTAAAAGTTAAAAAGTACTTGGTCGAATTGTGACTTGTTCCGGAGGCTTCGTTTTCAGAAGAGCGCACAGCAGCTGCCATGTCCATTTGGCACGCCAAAGACTTTCAATTGACTAATAATTTTGAAAGAAATGTATTGTCAATTTACTGTTTTCTGATACATCACTTTACCATTAAAATTTTTTAACAATTATTTTTCTCACTTAATATTTCAATTTTTTAATTATTTTATCACCAAGAAAAGTAAACGCACGCTTAGTATAGATTATTCATAAAAATGGTTGCCCAATTATTTTGTTTCTCATTTTGTTTAACTTTCACTTAATTCACCTTGTCCATCATTT
The DNA here is from genome assembly GCF_022201045.2 of Citrus sinensis. NCBI lineage: Eukaryota > Viridiplantae > Streptophyta > Magnoliopsida > Sapindales > Rutaceae > Citrus > Citrus sinensis. The sequence continues at coordinate 18,577,433 of NC_068562.1, forward strand.
AAAACAGTTGTACATATTGGAATATCAAAGTTCATCAAAGGATCATATTATGGCCAAAGAAAGAAGCACATTTCATTATCTGCACTCATGGTGTATTTACTAATTAGTAATCTAAATAGATTGAAATCGAAATGCAATTCATTTTTATTGATGTGTTTATTTTGTATTGCAATCGAAATGAATTATTTTAATTTATTAAAATACCTTTTATTAATTATTGTCCTTTAGTATTAATGATAATAATAATAAATTTAATAATAACATTACAAATAAATAAATAACAGTAATAATTAATTATAATAATGACATTAAATAACAACAACAACAACTATAATAATAATAATAATAATAATAATAATATAAATAAATAATTATAATAATAATAATAACAGTTAAAATAGAAATAATTAATAATAATAATTGCCTTAATAAATAATAAATTGGAACGAGCTCAAATCCGAATTGGAGCTAAGTGATGACGGAATCGGAGCTGCATGACTGAGGCAATTGACGATGCGAAAAAGCTAAGAGTACGTGACTTTTATCTTTTGTTTTGTTTTTTTTTTTAACTGAGAACAAAATTGGGATTATGATATTTGTTGAGGGGTAAAAGCGTCATTACATGGAATGGAGTTTTGATTCCCATCTCCCCGTCCCAAAATCAGAACTCCAGTAGTAATCAATCCAAAATTCATGTGGAATTCATTCCCATTCCCAACCTTATGTTAACAAGTAAATTTTTTATTCCCATTCCCATTCCAATTTAAACATAGCATCAAGCTTAGCGAAGTATTTTGGGATTCAACACTGTTATAGGTTGTTACAAATGTAACATGCAAGGCTGTTGCTATGTAACTGAATGCCATGTTGGCAAGTGTACTACAATATAGTGATGAGCTGGCACCGAAGATTGTAAACTAATCAGTAATGAAAAATGTTATTTGCACACAAAATTTAAAATTTCACAAAAGTAGAATGAGAATACTTGTGCAGAAACATAAGATTAATAAAGTGAATAAATTTGTCTTTAATGAAATTTTTTTTTTTAGTTTTTTTTTTTAGTGTTTTTATGTATAATTTTGTGTGCAAATAGCTAGTATTACTCATCAGTAATTAATCTAGAGCATTCTGATTTCTTCTAATAAGTAGCTCATTTGAGCCTAGGACTTGCAACTAGTATTTTACGTTTCTGATACTTTCTAATAAAAATTTTATCAGCTCTTTTTTTTTTTTTTCTTTCACTTTCTCTTCCATTTTCCCGATTCCCAAACGCCACCCATCCCTGATTTTTCTAGAGTATTTAGCTATCTATTTCTACAAACACGAAACTGCTGTTTATCTAATTACCTTCAAGAAACAACGTACTCTGTGGTCTATTGACTTGTGACTTGTGAATGGGGCTAATTAGTCGCGGTCCGATTGTCTCCTCTGCCATTGACTCTGTCAATTCATGCCTTCGGCACACAGCAGATGCCAGCTGTCTTCTCCATTGAACGAGCAAAAAACTTTCTTGAGTCGGGTTAAAATTAATTGATCATTTTATTTGATGATGATGATGAATTATTTTTCAATTCTTTAGTTTGATGAGGAGGACGAAAAACATTATTTTGTTATTTAAAATAAAATTATCAATTATATATTCCAAAATAATTGGGTTTGGATGGTCATTTTATTTTTTAAAATATCCAAATGGAATGTTACAGAATTAGAGTGCTCGACTTCTTTATACAGAATTTATAAAGTGGAAAAATCAAGAAATTAAAATAATCTATTCATGTAGTGGGAAGAAATTTGGCTGCCGTTATGCTAAATAAAAGAAAAATGACTCAAAAGTACAATACTTCAATAATCCCATTCCCAATTACATTGGAAATAAAGTTTTCCGTTTATTTATGAAATAACTATTGGTCTTACTTTGGTAAACATCTTTATTTTCTTTGCATACGGGCTTTCTTTCTTTTCTCTGCCTTTACTCTTGACTATATTTAATGGTCATATTCAATCTCAATATTCTGCAGGTTTGTGGCTGGTTTATTAGTTACGATTTTTATAGGATTGCATGTAGCAGATGATACTTTCATATAGATTTTTTTCTTTTTTATTTTCTCCTTCGGTGAAAATAGTAAGAATTTAATTTTTGTTACCATGTAAAATGAAAATAGTCCTCATTTCAAGGATTAATGGGCCACTAATTTCGACTTGTTAAAAGATAATTATTCGCAGCGAGGTAATTGGAAGCTCGAAGATTTCCATATTATATAGCCAAACCTAAGTGATAAGAATTTTCATATGAGACATAATTTGGAGGAAAAAAAAAAAAACAATTCAAGTTAAAGATCAGAAATTTGTGTTCGTCACAAAAAATAATTCAAGCCACACAATTTTTCTTGTCTTATTTTAAAAAAAAAATTGTGTTTCTCACAAAAACACTTCAACATCGGATAGAGGGAAATATCCTTTACTCTTCGACGTGTCCCTGGGCCAACGTAAGTTGACTTTACATTAAAACAAAACAAAAGAAACATTGTCCACAGACATTGTCATGTAGTTAAGAAAAACTTAATTTTGACAAGTACAAGAGAGGGGCGGGACTCATTCGATAAGCAAAGAGCGTTTTTACCCTGCAGCCAATACTTTGATGAATGTGAAATTACCCAATAATTTATCCAAAAATTTGAATTTCAAGAAATGTAGCATTTATGATAGAATGGCTAATTTCTTCAATTGATATATAATCAATATATGACGTGTTACTAATTAACTTACTGCAAGAAGGAAATTATAGAATAATTTTTTGAATTAGCAGAATTATTTTATGATAAAACTATCACAATTTAATTTAAGAATAAAGTTATTCTTTAAATTTCTCATTGCTATTCCTACTTTTCTTGTTGCACTAATTAATGGCATTGGTGAAGCCATGAATTATCAAATAAAAAAGCAAAACAAAAAACATCGTTAAATTCTTAGGAGTAAAATGAATACTCATTTTCTTATGAAAAGAAAACGATCGATCATTTTACATGGGCAATTTGCGGTCAACTTGCGACACCCTCATCGACACGTTAAGTCAGCCAATGCTTCTATGAACAGGGGCGGATCTCAGGAGGAAATTTAAGGGGGGCCAAATTTAAACTTATAAATTTAACGGGGGGGCCAAACTTAATTGTACAGGGATCAGTGTGTAAATTATTCATATTTTATTCAAAAATCTCAAAATATTTTAAAACCCAGGGGGGGCCATGGCACCCTTTTGTCTTACATGTGACATCACTAGTTTGTATAATTTTCAGGACTAGAAAATTTTCTCAAATTTAAAAGAAAAAGATACAGAAATATAATTTCAAATTATCCAAAAATTTGAGTTTTAAGGAATATAGCATTTATTATATGTCATATTAATATAGAGAAGAAAATTTTAAAAAATTTCTTTTTTGAATGAATGGAAGTAATTTTTTGATAAAAATTTCACAATCATATTTTTAAAAAAAATTATTTTAAAATAATTTCACTCCTCATCCTACATAATTTAAGAATTTAACATTATAAATTAATCTTTTTAATCAAAGTAATAATCTCTCCTTGGGTCTGCAAATGCTAAAATTTACACTACTAGAAAAATGGTCTTTTGTGACACCTGTCTTCTGACACTTTATTATAAAGTATCAGTAATTACATGTATTTGGGGCATTTTCCGTGTTTAACAGATAAGTATCATAAATTACTAATACTACGGTGTCAGTAAATCAAATATCACAGATTCGTGACACTAAAGTATTAGTAGTTAAAAAAATAAAATTTTAATTTTGTATCTACTAATAATCGAACTGAAGACCTCTAAGCCATAACCTTTTTATTTTAACCACTATACCACTCGGCCACAAATTGCATTTTTGAACTTATAAATTAATAAATAAATAAATATTATAACTTAAAACCTAAAACCTAAAAATCTTTCATGTTCTGTGTGAAACCTAAAACCTAAAAATTTTTGTTAAAGTAAAAAATCTATCTCACGGCCGCCGAAGCTTTCTTCCTTCTCTCTCCTTCCCTCTCTCTCGCTCTCTTTCTCTCTCTAACAATGATCTACCTTGAAAGCCGCCTTTGTCAAAACCTTGAAACCTGTCGTCCTTAAGCTAAAATATCCCCGAAAAGAACCCAGAAAGTGCTGTGAAGAATTTGGGCAAAGCTAAGGTTTGAAAGTCCGAATCAGTGTTGTGGTAACTCTTTGTCTCATTCTCTATTCTCATTGTTTAAGTATTTATCTGTTAATTGATTGATGTTTATTGAGTGCAAATGAGAGCTTGCACTTGTTTGGAAATCTAGCCATCTAGGGTTTTTGTTGTTTATAATCTAATTTATTGTTTAATAAAATAAATAAAACGCAGCTTTATTATAGGTGGAATTCAGTTTATTAAGTGAAAGAATGATTACAATCGGTGATTATGGATTTAGGTTGAATGCAATTTGTTAATTAAAAGAATAATGGCAATCGACAATCATGGGTTTAGTATGTATTATATATTTCGTTTGATGGTGTGTATGAAAACCCAAACCTAAAATTTTCTTAAGTAAAAATCTCCATTCTCCCTCACGAAATTATGCTGAAAATTTGAGGATTGATAGACTGTTGTTGTGATCTTGGTTGTTTCCGAACTTGACTAAATGACTTTCAATTGATTTGAAAGTTTGATTAAACTAAGTTTAAATGAGAACATTTTAATTCTGGAAATTTTGGAATGAATTGGGTTTATATTTGATTTTGAATGGATTTCTCAATATGGTTGGTTGTTGTCCAATTTTATTAGAAATTACATATGTACCATGTTTGATATTGCAAACGTATAGTCTAACAGAGTTAGAATAAGCTGAAATTCGGATAAACTACACTTCTATTTGCATACTTCGAATCTGGAAAATTTTATTTTGATTGAACTTGTAATTTATTTTTAATGATTTTTCAAACTCTGTTGTCTCTGCAGTAACTTCTTTTGACAGAACTGTTCATTAATTTTTGATCCTATCAAACACCAGTCTAATGATATCGGAATAGCCTCAAATTTTAATATGTTGTTGACTTATATGTCCACTTAAAATCTAGAAAGTATCATTCTGATATATTTAGTATTTTAAATTTAATATATATTCAAACACCTGTTGCTACTTTTACAGTTTCATATGCAATTTTGACAGAACTGTTCATTAATCTTTGATCCTATCAAACACCAGCCTAATGATATCGAAATAGCCTCAAATTTTAATATGTTGTTGACTTATATGTCCAATTAAAATCTGGAAAGTATCATTCTGATATATTTAGTATTTTAAATTTAATATATATTCAAACACCTGCTGCTACTTTTACAGTTTCATATGCAATTTTGACAGAACTGTTCATTAATCTTTGATCCTATCAAACACCAGCCTAATGATATCGGAATAGCCTCAAATTTTAATATGTTGTTGACTTATATGTCCACTTAAAATCTGGAAAGTATTATTCTGATATATTTAGTATTTTAAATTTAATATATATTCAAACACCTGCTACTACTTTTACAGTTTCATATGCAATTTTGACAGAATTGTTCATTAATGTTTGATCCTATTAAACACCAGCCTATTGATATCAGAATAGCCTCAAATTTTAATATGTTGTTGATTTATATGTCCACCTAAAATGTGGAAAGTATCATTATGATATATTTAGTATTTTAAATTTAATATATATTCAAACACCTGCTGCTACTTTTATAGTTTCATATGCAATTTTAACTTATATAGTTTTATCATGTGAGAAGCAAATGTAGAGTTGTCCAAATGACTTGGAAATTTGATTTGTGGTGCATTGACATGTCTAATTATGTTTTGTTCATAGCATTTCAAATTAAATTAAAGAAAATCTTAAATTCAAGCTGTCAACGTTTCCTATTAAATCTGATTAGTGATAAATCTACTAACTTGCAGTACTTTTCAGGGAAAAAAATGTGTCAACACTGTGAATTGCAACGAGAGAAGAAAGTACCAAAGGCATAAATCTTTTTTCATTATATTTGGGACTATTCTTAAAGGTTAGTCTTTTCCTTTTTCCTTTTTTTCTTTTTTATTTAAGGTAATCATATTCTTTTTAATTTTAATTACAATCAATTTGGCGTTGCTATACAACTCGCACCAACCAATCAATTTATTAATGTGACTAGATGGAAGATTGCCATATGTGGGGAATATATGAAGTCAAGACTAAAGGTACAGCCAATTGTCTCATTTTTAAGAGTTATAATTGTGCGGCTTATACACTTGCTTTTTTCTTTGCCATTTTGCTTTTGATATGAAATGAGTTTGTTTCTTTTCTTCTTTTCTTTACACTCTTATTATCTTCGTTGGGCATATATTTTAACATACATGCTCTTGTGGAATGGCTTGCAATTTTATCCACTGTTTCCGCAACCCTAGCGGAGACTATGAATGGGCTGATTGGGATAAACCACCTCCGAGATATTGGGTGAAAAAGATGGCTGCTTTATTTGGTTATTCTGATGAATATGGGATCTGGAATCAAGAACGCTAAGGACAAACGAGGAACAAGATAGATTCAACTAATGCCGACATGTATGCTTTTATTACTAGTCATAGACACTAAAAACTGTACTTGGTATATATGAACTCTTGTTTATTTAATTCACTTTCTATTATTTGAATTTTTTAGTTTAAACTTCCATGTTTGACCGATGATTTTGAGAGGTTTCTTCATAGTATCGTTCTCTTCATTTGTGTTTTCTTCAAGTCTCCTAACTCGGTTTTCTTAGAAGCAATGAATAATGAAAAGATGTTCTTTCAATGCAAGATTTAAAGAAAGTTCTTCTGTTGGTTTTTTGGTCTATTGTTCGAGTTTAAAACCCACTTTCAAAAATGTATGATTAGTATGTGGCGTAATGACCATGTTGCAAGCATGGCAAGAAAATAATTAGATTCAACAAGAAGCCTTTGGTGATGTAGCATTGCAATCTTATGTACAAGGGATGATGATCCAAACTATGATCAAATTTCATTATTTAATGTATTTACTGCTGATGTTAGAAATCTTCTGGTTATTTATGGTTTTGTAATTTCTTATGCAGGCATCATTACAGAAGGTCTAGATCAAGGGAGGCTGATCGTGTGAAAAGTGGTTCTGGTAGAAGCCATGATGATGAACGTCAATTGTTCATGAAACAACTCGGAGTCGGAGGCGCTCCAATTATCACAGTGAAAGCAGAAGTGATGAGGCTAATTCTGATGGAAGTTGGTCAGATAGGGACAGAGACTAATTTTTATGTATTGAATTTGGATTATTTAGTTATGAGAGTAGGATATCTCATATTTTGGCTATTGAAGTTCAATTTGTAATATATACTAATAATATTTAAATGTGAAATGAAAGATTTTGTGATATAAATCAATTTCTTTTTGTTATTTTGTGGTGCTTTTAATTTTACAAATAAATCAATAGGTAATGATCTAATTTAATTTTTTATTTTTTTAAAAATAAATTAACTAGTGATACCATGGTAACAGTAATCATAGACACTAATAAAATATCAATAACTACTAATACTATGATGTCATAATATCGGTGATACTGTAGTAATAGTAATCACTGACACCACTTACAAGTGTCACTATTTTTCTGACTCCCAGATTACTGACACAATTAACAAGTGTCAATAAAAGTAATTTCTGACACTATTCTAAAGTCAGTAAAGACCATTTTTCTAGTAGTGTTAATCTTATATCTGTTGATGATATTTGCTCCAAATTCACAAGAATAAAATTTCTGACAAAATTATGATTCATTACTAGAAATTTGATCATAGGAAATTAATATATCCCTATCGTATACAAAAATGATTATAAAGAAAAACAAAAGTCACGGGCTTATTGTAAGAAAAAAAAAATACTTTCCATTTTCCAACTACTAAAGTAATTCAAAAATCGTTAGATCACAAGGATAAGCTTTTGGTGACTGAGGTCAGGCCCAAAGAACGCTGGTCTTTTTCTCCTCTATTTTCTTAGAAATTTTGGTTTCATTATAAATACTTGGTATACAGCAATCTTATCAGTGTTCTTGCATTACCAATCCAATCAAGCACACACTTACGATCTAAAATACTCTCATCTCATGGAAAGAGTTCACTCTCTCAGTATGATGAGCAGATTTCTCTTTCTCCGTTGCTTGATTCTTATTTCCTTACTTACCGCAGCTGCAACAGCCAACACAAGTTCCATTACCACAGATCAAGATGCTCTGCTTGCCCTGAAGGCTCACATAACTCATGATCCAACCAATTTCCTGGCCAAAAATTGGAACACAAGTACTCCTGTCTGCAATTGGACAGGCGTCACTTGTGATGCCCATCGCCATAGAGTCAAAGTCTTGAATATTTCTCACTTAAATCTTACAGGCACCATCCCTTCTCAACTTTGGAATCTTTCTTCTCTGTAATCACTCAATCTCGGTTTTAACCGACTTTCTGGTTCCATTCCCTCCGCCATCTTCACCATGTATACACTGAAATATGTTAATTTCCGTGGAAATCAACTCTCTGGAGCTTTCCCCTCTTTCATCTTCAACAAGTCTTCTTTACAAGATCTTGATTTTAGTTACAACGCACTATCTGGTGAAATTCCTGCAAATATATGCAGTAATCTTCCTTTTCTTGAATCAATTTCTTTGTCCCAAAACATGTTCCATGGCGGAATACCGTCCACTCTATCAAATTGCAAATATTTGGAAATCTTAAGTTTGTCGATCAATAATTTATTGGGAGCCATACCAAAAGAAATCGGGAACCTGACCAAACTTAAGGAATTATATCTTGGCTACAGTGGACTTCAAGGTATGCATGATCACATAGTTTAATTATGAAAATTGTTCCATAAGTTGTAATATGAATAATGTTCCACAATACAATTTACACACGTCGATTAATTTGCAGGAGAAATTCCTCGAGAGTTTGGCAATCTTGCTGAATTGGAGCTGATGGCGTTACAAGTAAGCAATCTCCAAGGTATGATTTTAAACTTTCGGCAATTTTAGTTTACCTGTGCTTGCTTCTGTATTCATTCGCTTGTTCTTTAATTATGCTATGATTTATTGTTTTCTTTCAGATAGAGATAAAGCTCTAAGTCTCTCCTCACTCTTTTCATTCTTTAATTTATGCAGATAAAAAAATATGTTTTTAATTTTCTCTCATCATGTTGCCACTTCCATTTTGAAGCTCCCAATTAAGTTGATCAAAATTAATGATGTTTCATTCTGATTCCTGTCGGCCTAATTCTTATAGAGTTGAAGAGTTTATTGTCATTATGATATTCTTCAGGCAATAAATTCTTTCTTTTCTTTTTTTTTTTCCCAAATATGAATGATCCAATTGTTTGCACAAATACATATGTGCTCAATTTGCAGGAGAAATTCCACAGGAGCTGGCGAATCTTACAGGATTGGAGGTATTAAAGCTGGACAAAATTTTTTTAACCGGTATCATTTCTTCATCTATCTACAAATTACTCTTTTATATATATATATATATAATTAAAAGATTTCACGACTCATATTATAAATTATCATATGAGGATATATTGTTACTACTAGCTAACATTATCTCGTTTCTTTATTAGAAATTAATCTGTGTTTATACAAAAAATTTTAGCATCTAAAAAAAGTATAAAAGCACGTGGAATAAATCGCAAATCTTTCTTCATTACTGAATTTAGATTTCTCAAAAATTATCATGACAGATATGTTTCACTAATGATATGCACGTGTGACAACTTCATAAATTATTTTACATAGAATCAGTAGTTATCTTAAATAATTGGAGATGCAATCACTAATAAATAATTTCTTAAAAAGCATCAAACTAAAAGAAATCAATAATTTTAATAATCTTAAAGAGTTACATCTTCACGGCAATCCTTGCATAATTTTTTATCTCAATAAATTTTTAGTCAACATAATATATTATCTTAGCGGATGATGTTCAATCTTAGAATTTATAATATCTAGAAGGTTCGTAGCTATGAAATTAGTATTTAAGCATTTTAATTGAAAATTTTGAAACAAACGTTGAGAACTGCTCCTCCTCAGAATTTCAGCGGATAAATATAAAAAATAGACTAGAAAAAAAATTATTTTACTGAAATAATAGTTAAAAAGAGAGGAGTACAGTACTCATGACTTAGGCTTGCTGTGTACTTATTTTACTTGTGCTTCGGGCTAGATTGCATGCGGTCAAACACTTACATAGTTACACATGTTATACATAAGCTTTTACTTTCACCACACTCTTGATAATTTCTTAACCTTCCCGGTTAGGTTATAGCAATTTATATATAAATAACTAAAGCATACTAAAGCTGGTATTGATGTACGGATGAGTGGTGTCAAACGTGTATCTGTTTTTATGTATTATTATTCTTTGAAACAAACCTGATTATAATCCTTTCAAAATACAGATGAAATAGCACGTGAAATCGGAAATATTTTACTGCGATAAAAATTCATATATTCACCGTAGTAGCACGTGTAAAATAGACTATAAATTTAGTTCCAAAATAAATTCTTGTATTCATGTAAATTTTACATTACTAGTTTAAATTAATATTAAATATGTTGTTTATTTCACTATGTTATTTTATTTAACAATGATGTGACTATTGGAATTACTAATATTTATAGTTACTTAGTAAAGATAAATTTCCATAATCTGAAGTTATAAAATATAAATTTCACAATACAGGGGAGATACCACCTGAAATCCATAATCTCCATAATCTGAAGTTGCTGGACCTTAGTCATAACAAATTAGTTGGTGCTGTCCCAGCTACAATCTTCAATATGTCAACACTCACAGGACTTGGGCTTCAAAGTAATTCTCTCTCAGGAAGTCTTTCGTCCATCGCAGACGTCCAACTTCCAAATCTTGAAGAGCTTCGTTTGTGGAGTAATAATTTCAGTGGCACAATTCCTCGTGTCATCTTTAATGCTTCTAAGCTCTCTGTGCTAGAGTTGGGAATAAACTCATTCTCAGGTTTTATTCCCAACACATTTGGCAATTTAAGAAATCTTAGGTTGCTGACTTTACATTATAATTATTTGACATCTTCAAATCTAGAATTGAGCTTTCTGTCCTCGTTCTCAAATTGCAAGTCTTTAACATATATTGGCTTATCAAATAATCCACTGGATGGCATTCTTCCTAGGATGTCTATGGGTAATCTTTCTCATTCATTGGAATACTTTGACTTGTCCTATTGTAACGTTAGTGGTGGCTTCCCTGAAGAGATCGGTAACTTGACCAACTTGATAGGGATTTATTTAAGAGGCAATAAATTGAATGGATCAATTCCAATTACTCTCGGAAAATTACAAAAGCTTCAAGGTTTGCATCTTGAAGATAACAAATTAGAAGGACCAATCCCAGACGATATTTGTCGTTTGACTAAACTATATGAGTTGGGGTTGAGTGGCAATAAGCTTTCTGGATCAATCCCTGCATGCTTCAGTAATCTGGCTTCTCTAGGGACATTGTCATTGGGTTCCAATAAGTTAACTTCCATTCCCTTAACTATTTGGAACCTTAAGAGCATGTTGTACCTCAACTTTTCATCAAATTTTTTTACTGGCCCACTCCCATTAGACATTGGAAATTTGAAGGTTTTGATAGGAATTGATTTTTCGACGAATAATTTTTCAGATGTTATCCCAACGGTAATTGGAGGCCTAACTAATTTACAATATCTCTTCTTAGGATATAACAGATTGCAAGGCTCGATTTCTGAATCATTTGGTGATTTGATAAGTTTGAAATCCTTAAATTTGTCCAACAATAATCTCTCTAGGTCTATTCCTATATCTTTAGAAAAACTCTCATATCTTGAGGATCTAGATCTCTCTTTCAATAAGCTAAAAGGAGAAATTCCTAAAGGAGGATCTTTTGGAAACTTCTCAGCTAAATCATTTGAGGGAAATGAATTATTATGTGGTTCACCCAATCTACAAGTCCCACCATGCAAAACTAGCATTCATCACAAATCAAGGAAAAATGTTCTTCTTCTAGGGATTGTCTTGCCATTGAGTACTATATTTATAATAGTAGTCATTTTATTGATCGTAAGATATCGAAAGAGAGTAAAACAACCACCAAATGATGCTAATATGCCACCAATAGCGACATGTAGAAGGTTTTCATACCTAGAACTTTGTTGAGCAACAGATAGATTCAGTGAAAACAATCTAATCGGTAGAGGAGGTTTTGGCTCTGTTTACAAAGCAAGAATTGGGGAGGGGATGGAGGTTGCAGTGAAGGTTTTCGACCTGCAATGTGGAAGAGCGTTTAAGAGTTTTGATGTTGAATGTGAAATAATGAAAAGTATTCGCCATCGAAACCTTATCAAAGTTATCAGTAGTTGTTCAACTGAAGAGTTTAAAGCATTGGTATTAGAATACATGCCTCATGGAAGTTTGGAGAAGAATTTGTATTCGAGTAACTGCATTTTGGATATTTTTCAAAGATTGAATATAATGGTAGATGTTGCAACAGCTTTAGAATATCTGCACTTTGGTTATTCAGCTCCTGTAATTCATTGTGACTTAAAGCCCAACAATGTATTGTTAGACGATAATATGGTTGCTCATTTGAGTGATTTTGGCATTGCAAAGCTCTTAATCGGAGAAGATCAATCTATGACTCAAACACAAACACTTGCCACGATAGGCTACATGGCACCAGGTTTGTTCCATGTTAAATATATTCTATTTGTTGTAAACTTCCTAATAAGTTATTCATTTCTTATGATTTTCATTGGAAGAGGAAATTATTATTAATAATTTATCTTACTGCGTAATTATTGCAATTCATAGAGTATGGAAGAGAATGACGAATATCCACAAATGGAGATGTTTATAGCTTTGGGATTATATTAATGGAAACTTTTAAAGGGAAGAAACCCACTGACGAAATTTTTAATGAAGAAATGACATTAAAGCATTGGGTTAATGATTGGCTGCCCATTTCAATCATGAAAGTTATTGATGCAAATTTGCTAAGTCGGGAGGACATGCATTTTGTTGCAAAAGAGCAATGTGTGTCATTTGTCTTCAATTTAGCTATGGAGTGCACTGTAGAATCCCCTCAGCAGAGAATCAATGCAAAAAAAATTGTAACGAGACTCTTAAAAATTAGAGACTCGTTACTTAGAAATGTTGGAGGTAGATGTATAAGACAATCAAATTTAAATTGATTATGCCCCTCCTTCATTGCTAGCTATCCTTTTCGGAGACTTAAATGGCTGTCCTTCATACAAGGTTTGTTGATATGTTTTGTTATTGCTCTTGCTCTTGTTTATTTCTCTCTTTCTTGAAATTTGCATGTATGCATTTTTCATTCTCTTTCATATTTGTTTTGGTCTGAACGTAGTTTGCTTTTTAAGGATAAGGCCCATCACGGCCTCCCCTAATTAGATGTACTCTTTTTATTTTTATTTAATTAATCATCCTTAATACCGTCAAGGTTCACCGAAAGAAAATTTTAAATTGATTTTCTTTTCTTTGACTAATAATGAAAATTGTAATCTTTATAGTGAATAAATTCAATAAAAAAGTGTAAGAATATTAGTCGTTATGGCTGTTTTCTAAACTTGGAGTTTGAGTAATTTAACAGCAACGAGTCTCTTGTATTATAGGCCAAATTGTTTTTATTAATTTTATTTTGTCTTCATTTTCTCCATAAATCTTTGCTCAAGTTCCATGCCCCCTCTGTTTTTTCTTTTTTTTTTCTTTGCCCTTTTGCACGAAAATTCATTTTAGATATTTTATGTAAAAATTAGTACAGAACATCAATAAAAAATTTTATTACTTTAAACAACTCGTATGTAATTAGTCTTATATAAAATTTAACTATACAAATCATGTGCACATTATTCAATTGTATTAGTTACGGTGTATTTTAGAATTCTTCTACCTCCAGGCTTGAGAATCTACCAGAAAATCATGGTAAATAATAATACTGCGGTGAAGTAATCGTATATCATTCTGTTTGTTAATGTCATGACTATATATATACGTGGCACTCCCCATAAATAAAATCGTGGCATGTTTAATGCATACGTGTCAAGCATATGAAAGTCTCTGGTATTGTGACGCCTCTTCTTCCTGTCCTTAATTTCCCTTTTAAAGTAACTCGTCTTCTTTAGCTTATACATGGGAAACGAAACAAGAGTCAGCAGTCATCATCATCCAAGTTAATGGGACAAGGCCAAGAACACAAGACACGACCTCAGTCTCAAGTTGAGATTCAGGTCTCTTTCTTACATGTTCTAATATATAGCTTTTTAATCAAAGTTATCCAATCTGCTGCAACATGTGTTTAAATCATAGCTACATTCTATATATATGTTATTTTTCTCCATTTAATTTTCTTGTCAATGTGGGTTGTCAAGAAATTCAAACCTAATAATGACTAATCTATCATTGTATTTGGTTCTGGGAATTTTGCAGGAAAGAGGGGAAATATTTTTCTTCTACAGGCCTAAAGTCGGCAAAGAAGAAGCTCACAGCTCGGATGATGTGCAAAGATTGTACCTTGTCCTGCGGCCGGAGTCCGGTGAGAGGTCAGTTGAACAGAAACAAGATCCGGAGTCAGGTAAGGAGGGAGCCAAGAAAGAAGAAAGTGACTCTGTTAAGCATGGAAGTGGCTCAAGTGAAGGTGGCCACGGCAGCAAGGTAGTTCACATTTCTAACTTGGGACTCTTTACTATTGGTTAAATTAATTGGAAATATTTTGATCTTTGCATGTATGTTAACAATGATAAAAATTGAAAACGATTACAAGGGGGTTTCAGATTTGTCTATGCATTGTGTCACGCTTTATTTAATCTAATGGTATGTTGAATAAGCATGTAATGTTAGAATCCAAGTGGGAAGAAAAATCACAGTAAAAGTCCAACAAGTGCTGAAGTACATGTACATGTGTATGTTTCAATTGGGTCAAGTGTCACCGCTTCTAGCTAATTGTTGTCAAGTGTCACTGCTGCTAGCTAGTGAACATTGAGAAGGAACTGTTGTTGCGGTTCATTGTGATGGGACGCAAAAGCCTTCCAGATCCGAGGGAGAAATCCAGGCCTTACTGGGGTTTTGTTGAAATGGTCACCACAAAAGTGGAGGATGTGAAGGTTGCTCTTGCTGGAGGTATTGAGTTCTAGATCTCTTTGATTCTTTGGGTGCACTTCTCATTAATATCTATGGGACTGTTGATAACCAAAAGTGTATGCTGTTGTGTAGAGGAATACGATACTTCAACTAGAGGTCATCGACGAAATTTACCTGCAAGGGCAGTAGGCGAAGGCGTTTACCGCATTTTAAGGCACAGTCCAGGCAAGAAGATGCACACTCATTTGATCTACAAGCTCGAATTTCCTCCAGAAGACATGGAAAACGAGACTCAGGAATCCCTTAACATTGAACACGAAGGCTCATTTCTCATACAGATAAAGAAACCAGGTCAACATGGCACTTCACAATTCAGAGGACTGCAGAACAAGCGGAAGGCCGTCTTCCCAGCCCACCTGCAAGGTCAGTTTGGGCAAAAGCGTTACTGTCCAGCAGATCCTCCAGACTTCTTGAACTATGAAGGATGTGAATTCTTGCTCATATCGGCATCAGATGATATAGAGGAGGAGCTGGGTTTGGAGCTAAAGACAGATGAAGGGGAAGCAGATGAATCCTGTTCTGATTTGATCAAGACATTTGGTGAGACTGCACCTACAAGTGCGCTTCTTAGAGGCACTTGGGTTTGAAAACTTTGAGTCGTGCCTCTCTTTGTCAGAAAATTTCTCTTTTGCTGGTGCGTTACTCTAATTTTGTGTAGCAAGTATCTACAAATTTTGGATCTAGAACTTGATGTGCATTTCACTTGATGGTTAATGTATATAGTGTTACCACCATTAGAAAAATAACTTTTACTAATACTTGTGTTCGTGACACTTTTCTAAAAAGCATCATTAGTTACATATATTTGAGTCATTTTTCGTGTTTAATAAATAAGTGTCACAAATTATTAATTCTATGTGTTTGTAGATTAAACATCAGAGATCGTCGACACAAGGTATCAGAAACAACAAAAAAAATATTTATTTTTATTTTAGTTGCGACTCGAACCTAGGACCTCAAAACTAAAGTGTTTTAAGTATGTACAAGTTTTGTTTCCAGAACTTGCATGATGTGCATTTCACTTGATGGTTGATACATATGGTGTTACTGTATATACTTCCCTTAATCTCACGTGATTAATTGCTGATTTTGCTGGATAGAGGGGGTGGCTGAGCACCATCTGAAGCCAAGATATTCTTGGTTTTTTGCTTTTGTAAGTTTCTGCTGAAATGATAATGAGGTCATCACCTTTTATATTTCTTTTCCTGATAGATATAACAGTTAAGAAAATCAACAGATTGTTAACTGCTGCTATCAAGTTCATCTTTTCTAATTTCATCTAGGTATCATACTCATTAGTCTACAAGAAACCTTTAGGGCAAATTTGGATTTTTTGTAGAAAAAATAAAAAAATATTTCATAACAAGAATATTCTTTGTTTTTAATAAGATTATAGTTAAATAAACAATTTAAACAATAGGAGTACTGTTGTAATTCAATTTAATCTTGAATCACCAAAGATTATATAGTAGTAAATATCCCCTAACTATATCATATCCTAGTCCATCCGGTATACGAAACGATCGTTACTTCATAGCTACAATTATTATTAAACTTATTTCACAGCTGGTGGTGGGTCTCAAAGCTGAGATATTAAGAATAGAAATGAGAAATTGGCCTTTGCATCCCATTTCAGTACATGATGACACACCATCCATTTAATAAATCAACCCCTCTGGTATATTATTGTATCCCATTTCACGTAATCAAAATTGTGCCACCTAAAAGGGTCACGAATTGTGAAGTCTATCCTTTTGTCTATAAATTTAAATTTCGTAGAGGTGGCAACTTTCAGAACTTGATACCTGAATCCAACAAATCAGATACGAGATAGTGGATTTGTGTTGATTAAAATTGATACGAGTTTTAAATTGATTGTATTTGATCAGTTGTTCAACACAAGAATGAAGAGGGAGGGATGGGCATTCAATAATAACACAAGTTACACAAGTATTAAATTTTCAAATCAATATTTTCAGTGATTTTAATATTTGAGTTCTAATATGAGTGTCAACACAATATGTTGTTCATTTATTAGATTATAAATTTTAGAGTTTGTAAAATTATTTAATCATGTGTTACTCAACTATTAGATTTCTTAGTTTATAAAATTACGTAATCAAATATTTAATAAATAAATTTCATATCAATTAAGTGCATATTTGGTATTACTTATATAATAATCATAAATACTTATTTAATTTTATAAACTCTTTTCAAATTTTTTATTGTTATTTAGTTTTTTTAGTGGAGCTTTTGAAAATTAAAACTCTATTTGGTATAGATTTTCAAATATAGATTATTTAAGGGAAAAATTTATTTAGTAGAACTTTTACAAGTGGAACTTTAAAATTTTAATTGTTTGATTGTTAATAACAACTTTTATTAAAATTTTTGAAATTACTTTGGTAAACGAACTCTTTAAAGCTTTGTCATGAAAAAAATGAAATAAGATTATTAAATAAATAATTAGACATTTTTACATTTAAAAAATACTTTTCAGTACTCTCAAAAATCTAAAATTTAAGTACTAGTAGAAAGAAAATATTTTATTAGTCTTTAAAAACTTTATTCAAAAAACACCAAACAATAATAAAAAAATATTTCATAAGAGTTTATGAAATTAAATAAGCATTTATGATCATTAGATAAGAAATTTCAAACATACACTAGATAAGTTATTTTGCCTCTATTAATAAAGTTCAGAGAGAGCAGAAATTGAAAAGTTTTTTTTTAAATATTAAAATTCCTAAAATATCATTTACTTATTAGATAACCTTAATTACTTTTTTTTTTATATCATAACTTTAAAAAATTACTTATTATACAGTTTTTTAATAAAAATTCTAATTAATAACTAAACAGCTAAATTTTTTTTAATTAAAATTTTGTATACAGAGACTCTATTCAAATATTAAAATATATACTGCTTGAGAAACTAATACGAAACAGAGTCTAACCCTCAAATTAAGTTGCAGACGCTTGAACGTCCACCGTTACACAATAACGGGTTTTGCCGGCACATATATAAATAATAAATCCGCGGCGGGGTTCTAAGAACAGTTCAGTTAGGGTTTTACAAATGAAAATGTCCACCAAATCCTTCCCAGTTCTCACACATCTCATAGTACCCTCACCATCACCAAAACCCCACTTAATCCCTTCAACTTCTTCCCATTTCCTCTCATTTCCTCAAAATCCACTCCCTTTTACAGCCAATGTCCACCACCACAAGCCCTTCAAAATCAATCCCCTTCTCTGTTCCTCATCAACCAACAGCAGCAACAACGCACCCAGTGACCAATCACAATCACAGTCCCAATCCCACTCTCTGACACTTACCCAACAAGCTATTTATGATTACCTCTCTGAACTGGGCATTTCCCAGGAGGATTGTGCTTTTATTTCCTCAAATTCACCCAAGTATGCCCAGATGCTAAACGACAGCGTACAGGACTTGGAAGAGTGGAAGTCCTGGAGTAGTAGTAGTGTTAGTAATAAGAATGATGTTGGAAATGGAGATGGAGAGGAGTCGGTTTTAATTGGGTTTAAAGAAAAAGTCGTTAGAATGGCCAAGGAGAAAGGTGATAATGGCAAGGTTGCTTTCTTGGAGAGTCTTGGTCTCAGTCTTTCTTCTGCTATCAGTATTGCCAGATACTTGTCCGGGGAGCCTCTGCCTCCTCTCATTCACAAGGTAAAAACAGCTCTTTAAGATTGATTTTGTTTTGTGTTACATAATTGGAGTTAAGGTTATGTTTGGGATTGCAGGTGCTAGTTAGTTCAACTGGTAAATGACTGGGATTTAAACTTGGCTTACTATAATGGTGCTTATAAAAAATTTAATAATAAAATAAATTGAGGTATGGTGGAATGGAATCACTAGCTATTAAGTATATCTTGGTCGGTGTGGTTTATTCTAAATCTATGCAACCAAAGGGACCATTGATTAGAGACTAAATCATCTTTTCTTCCAAATCTATGCAGCCAAATGGAACCTTAATTACAGAATGAAAACATATGCATAAACATTTTAGTGTTATTTTGTGATGTAGTAAGCTGCTACTATTATTATTTTTCTGTTTTTCATTTGATATGAGTAAGGATCAGACAGATTGTATTACTTATGCCATGTAAACGTGAGTGATTTCATATTCTTGCTCTGTTTTTTGTAGAATCAAATTAGTTATTTGTATCAGTTAGCTGGAGCTGGTGCTTATGTTGCATTGGGATTTTAGGTTAAATATATGAAGGAAATATTCTTTTCTGGCAGTAATACTGAAAGGACGCTTGGGAAAAATGCTCGCCGTATGATGAAGCACTTATCAATTCCTCTTGACGAAGA
The DNA here is from genome assembly GCF_022201045.2 of Citrus sinensis. NCBI lineage: Eukaryota > Viridiplantae > Streptophyta > Magnoliopsida > Sapindales > Rutaceae > Citrus > Citrus sinensis. Next base: position 18,597,022 of record NC_068562.1, read on the forward strand.
TGTGCAGCAAACATTAGCCTTCTTCGAAAAGGTCTAGTATGCTATTTGTTAATATAATAAGAGATCCATTTCATAGACACGTTTATTTATATATTCTGTTTTGTGTATATTGATTGTGTTTTTCATGTTGTTTTATAGATTGAAGCAAGGCGTGGAGGATTAGATATGTTGGGTTCTGCAGATGCCTCTTTCCGATATCTTGTTGAATCATTTCCACGTCTTCTGTTGTTATCAGCGGAGTCCCATGTAAAACCTGTTGTGGATTTTCTTGAAATTGTTGGAGTTCCAAAGGACTGCATGGGAAACGTGCTTCTGTTATTTCCACCCCTTATATTTTGGAATATTAAAGCTATCAGAACAAAAGCGCTGGCTTTTGAGGAGGTACCATTCATAAAATTCCATAGAACATTTATCCTTTCCGTTCACCTTAGTTTATGATCAGAAACTCTCATGTACGCATTCTGTTGTCTCTCTTACAAACAAGAATATCCCTTCTGTTGTTTGGTTTTGAGATAGAAGTTTTATGGTTGATATCATCTTTGCTAATTGTGCGAGCAAAATCATTTGTGCTGCTTCTAGATTGGTGCAGTGGATAATGATGTTGGGAAAATGCTGCTTAAATATCCGTGGATTCTTTCAACAAGCATTCAAGAAAATTACGAGGAAATTCTTTCAGTTTTTAATGAAGAAAAGGTATGGATTCATCTAGACTATGTTGGGCTGCCTGGCCCAGTAACAATAATAAATTGGTTTTAGGGTCAAAAAGTGCATGCATAAGTGATGTTATTTGCATAAGCTTTGTTATTGATAACTTAAAATTTTGTTTATTCTCAGTGTGCTTTTGTCTTATTAAAAGTGGAGAGCAGAAAAATACTACAAAATGTTTTTCGTTGCATTTGGTCGTTATGGAAAATAGAAGAGAACCATAGAAGGCTTTGGAGAAATTTTTTGGGCAAACTTTGCTTCTCCAACTTTTCATGTAAACATGGGTAAATGAAGTTGTGGAAAATTTTGAAGCATCGCGTCACTTTTTCTGTAATGAGATGAATCCACCCCAAGCACAAAGTTTTCATCTTGATATTCATTCTCATTTTTTTAAACTTTTCCCTCTTTTCTTTCTTTCATATTCATGAGCATACTTATTTCTTCGATATTTTGTTTCGCCATGTTTCTCTTATTGAATTCTTTAATTTCCATTATATAGCCAACTGGTCGGTCTCTGACCTAAGTAGTTAATGCCTGGCTCCATGGATGAATTGGGTTATGGAAAACTTTAGCAAAAGAAAAACCTTAGCCTAGTAGCTTCAGAAATGAGCCTGTTTTTAGAATATCACTATATCAAGCGGTGGTAACTTGACTCAGCATGGTGATCACCGAATATTTTTTCCATTTAATATTCTAATGCGATGTGTTGAAATCAGCGTAGCTTGAAATTGATGCAAAGTATTAAATTGCTTTGGTAAAGAGTTATATAGACTGGCAGGTGAGTTTGGCCAAGAGGATTGTTGTTTTTTGTTGAGCTTAACCCAGCCTCACCCTAGCTCATTTAGTGTGACTTCCTTTCTTTTATTGGTTATTTTTATTTTGCCCTATCACATCGTTAACAATATTTTATACCAGGTACCAAAGCTGAGTGTTGACCGCGCTATAAGAAGCTGGCCTCATTTACTGGGTTGTTCAACTAGCAAGCTAAAGTTGATGTTAGATCAACTTGGCGAATTGGGAGTAGAAAACAAGAAGTTGGGTCAAGTTATTGCCAAAAGCCCCCAGTTGCTGCTACGGAAACCTCAGGAATTCCGGCAGGTATTCCTTTTTAACCCTGTACTTTGCCTTTTCTCAGAGGAACGTTTATTGTTGTATGTTTTCTTGTTTGGCTCTCTATTCTTTGGGATACCCTTTTCTTCCTTATATTACACTTTCAGCACACTCATAGGTGGTTAATTGTCAATATTTCTGTTCTGGTCTAATATCAGAACTACAGAAGCAACCTGCTTTTAAAATTACTGGAAAGTTAGTATAGGTCTGCAACCATTATTGAAGTAAAGTTTTCTCGCCTTCAAATTGTAGGTCATTTTATGGGCTTTTCTGTTTACCATAAAAGTTGAGAGTCACATTAATTGAATTCTAATGCTTTCCAAGTGTTTCAATTCTGGCTGCCTCTGACCTTTCCAGCAGCCTTACTCTATGTTTTAAGCGCTTAAAGCTTCATGCAGCCAGAACGAAACTTTTGAAATTGCAATTGATAACCTTGAAGTTGTGCCTTTGATGTCATTGTTCTTAGGTATTTTTACAGATTTTATTTCTGCCTTTTGTAGGTGGTTTCATTTTTGGAAGATGTAGGATTTGATAGGGAGAACGTGGGAAGGATTCTTGGTCGCTGCCCGGAACTTTTTGCCAGCAACATTGAGAGAACATTGATGAAGAAGATCGATTTTCTCATTGGTATTGGAATTTCTAAGGATCACCTTCCTCGAACTATCAAGAAATATCCTGAGCTTCTTGTTTCAGATGTCGACAGAACCTTACTTCCAAGGTAATGCTTTCGTTCTATAATATATTGACTTGGATGGTTCAATTAATTTGAATTTAAGTTTTAATGAAAAGAAGAAAAGGGGGAGATTATGAAAATGGTCAAAATTAAAATAGAACATTAAAAATTTCAATTCTGGAAACACGGGATTCTCTTAGTTTCACTGTGGACAAAGTTGCAGAAAGTCTTTGCTTTTCTTTTTCTGATATCTAAGGAAAAAAAAAAAAAAAGAAAGAAAAAGCTATTTTGGCTTATCTATCTTCAAAACTACCAGTGCTTGAAATGAAGTATTAATAAAGGGCTAGGGTTTGTTCTAGGAACAAATATTTTAACATTAAGATGGCTGACTTGAATAATCTTCATTTAGATAAATGTCAAAAAAACTGACTCTTTCTGTTAAATGTCTTGATAAGTGTTGTTAGAAAAACATAAACATCTTAACGACTTGATAAAGTTGTTCACGTATCAGATGTATACATGAGTAATTATTCAACACTCGGTACCTTTTGTGGCTAAACCTAGATTTATTGTAAACAGGATAAAATACTTGATGGAGATGGGGCTATCAAAGAGGGATATTGCATTCATGGTTCGAAGGTTCTCTCCTTTACTGGGGTACAGCATCGATGAGGTATTTAGACCAAAGTTAGCGTTCCTCTTAAACACCATGGAAAAGTCGCTGCAGGACGTGGTGGCTTATCCAAGGTATTTTAGCTATTCATTGGAAAAAAAGATAAAGCCCAGATTTTGGGTGCTAAAAGGAAGGAATATTGAATGTAGCTTAGAAGAAATGCTGGGTAAAAATGATGATGAGTTTGCCACTGAGTTTTTGCTTGCCCCTTCAGCCCATTCTCATCAATAGTTCAAACTTGCTTGTACTATAATAGCTGGTAATATGTAAATATTTCACCGATACCGACAATCTGTAAATAGCATGTAGAATACTTGAGGAAGTGGAAATGAATACTTGAAGGAATCAGTGATGGCTTCCCCAACATTAGAGCTTAGTTAGAAATTCAGATGGTAATGTAATGGTGGCCTCAATAAACAGAATCTCTCTTCAGTGATCCGGAATTTGTTGAGGCCATGGCCGTTCCAGAAGGGATTAATCTCGGTTTTGATCTAGTTCTGTCTTTGCTGATTACTGAATCAATTCGTGTTGGAAATTTTGATTGTTGGCAAAGTTACCAGCAGATGTGAGATTGATTTGGTCATAGCTGATGTTGGAGAGCTTATTAAAGAATGTAAGAACTAGACCTTTCAATTTATTCGTGTTGGAGTCTACTGGAATTTCTTGGGCGGGGAGTCTGGTGGAAGTATTTTATCTGAAGAGAATTTTGGGCATTCTCTCTATCTGAATTTTTCTAAGCCTTTAATAATGTCATGCAATGTGTCTTTTGGTAGAGAAAAATTTATCTGAGTTGGGTATCGTATCTCTATACGAACGTATTATTTTGACAAGCTTGGTGGTGGGACTTGTATTTTGGGGTTCGTAAATCTTTTATTTTAAAAGTAATAGGTCTTGTAGCATTAAAGTGGTTGGTCCTACCATAAAACAACAAAACCCGATAAAAATAGTAATCTTTAATTAGTCGAACATACAATTTCAGCATGCTAAGGTCGCGAATTATTTCTTCTTTAAATGACGGTATATTTCTTCTTTTAATGACGGTATATGATTAAGATTTAATTATTTTTATTTTTAAATTTATTAACTACACCAATCACCTACGTGAAATAATAATAATAATAATAACACGGTACAATCCTAGTAAGACACACAAACACTAATTAAATTTGGCAACTGCTAATCCATCGGCAGAGCCATGACCAATGTAGACAATTTGAAATCAATCTGCGGCATTTAATGGACATATTAATAATTAAGTCCAAGTTAATTAAATAAATCTTAATTAGATATGTTCTCTTTCGATTAACAATGCAAATTCTTAAGCATTCCATGCATCCAATTCAATGAAAACATAAAATTAAAAAGAACATTAAACATTATGCAGCCAGATATATATAAATTAGTCAAATAAGAAGTGAACTATCAACAGTACTATTATTACTCTGTCAAAAAAAAACATGATATTATTAATGTAAAGATAATTATTCAACTAATGTGTGAAAAGAAGATGTGGGAATTTAATTGAATAAGAAGATAAACACTTCATTAAACATGGTATCATCCTCAACTCTAGTACAAGAAAATTAGAGAGACATAATTACCTTAACTCTAGTACCCGAAAAATAGAAAGACATAATTAAATTTAGAGTAATAGAACAAAAAAAAAAGCCATTGAAAGCTTTCTCACTAAATTTTTTTTAATCATGTATAACTTTAGACCCTAACCCAAATAAATTGGGAGCCCAAGTTGATGGGCTTTCATTTTCACTTTTTTTCATAAATAATAACCGTCTCTATGCATCTGTTCGTTTCTCTGTAGAATGTGCATTTCTAACTCAAGACTTCAGAAACTCTTTTCCCTTCGCTTCTAAGATCAAGTTTTTGGTTAGTAAATAAATTAAATACATTTCTTACTCTTTTTCCCTATCTATTTTCATAAATTTAGTTATGGGTTCTCCTTCATTTTATTTATGGTGCTCATAATTATATGCCATTTTGCCTTTTCAATCCTTTGTTGGTTGCCCTTTTAGTATATTACATGCAATTTCAATGGCTATGATTTTCTTAAATTATTATTACTGCTGTTGTTATATATTTATTTATTTATGTTGTTGTTGTTGTGTAGCTTCAGATGGTCTAATTGAAATTACGAATGTGGATTAGTGTCAAAATGGGAAGTGTTTGTGAAGTAGTATAATAGCAATAATATAGCAATAGCAATGGGGACTGTGATTAGTAAAGCTGCTAATGGTATAGGCAGTGTTCTTGGCACTGCTTTCGTGGCTCCATTTAAGAGCATCTTCAATGGATCTTGTGAGTAAGTAATTCTAATTCGTCATCTCTCATAACGCTTCTCTTTATTTGTATAAATCTTTACAACATTAATTATGTATGTAATTGCTTTAGTTGCTTAATTATACCATAATAATGAAAGGGAGTATCTTGCAAGTTACAATCTATTTGATTATCGCCAATGTAATGATCTATATGTGTTCATTTGAAAGAGGTCGTATCAATTGCTTTATGCATACATGCGCGCGCATTTATTGAATGGTGGTTTGATTCGATTTGCTTGGCTATGTAGGGATGTTTGTCCAGAACCATGGGACATAATTTGTTTCATCGAGCACTTATGTGTCACCAATCTGGTGAAACTGCTAATGATTTTGGGGCTGTGCTACATAAGTAATCTCAGCTCTCATACTTAACAATTCATTTTCCCATTTAAGTTTAATTTCTTTTCGAATTCTTCTATTTTCATTTTGACTGTTGATTGAATGAACAAATTGATGAAATAAACAAAAATAAGACAAATTAATAGTTCAGAAAATGTTTTGGTTTCATAAAGAATGTAACAGAACTCTCTCCCGAATTTGTATATTTCGGAATGGCATCGTTGAGCACAAATCATGATAATGCTGTTTGTTTCAATCTTTGCTTATAAATGATCTTAAGCTAAATATGGTAAATTTTTGTTTCTTTTTGTTATATTTACCAGTTATATTTAAGTACAGCGAGAATTAACTGCTAGGTTTTTGTCATTTATTATATCATTTTTCATATTTTCAGTTTTGTTGTTCTGCTACCTATTGTTCAAAGTGGGAATCTGCCAATGCATTGTAAGAAGCCTTTGTAAGATGTGCTGGGCTGCTTGTGAAACATACTGGTATGCTTTGGAAGACATCACATGTTTCTTGTGGCACAAGCTATTGAACACCAAACGTAGAGACAGGCGCCGACGCATTAGAGATGCTGAATGGGGGTATAGTTCAAGCAGTGATGGAAATGATTTTTCAGGTTATCATCGCCATTTAAGTTCGAGAAGAAAACGATACATGGAGAGAAACGACTGGTATGGGCATGACAGTCATTGCGGCAGCCGGCACCATCACGTAAAGCTCAAGACTAGAGATGGCAATTGTACCCGCAAACCCGCAAACCCGCCCAAACCCACCCGCCAAAACCCGTCCGTTGCGGATAATTTTACCCATTGCGGGCGGGTTTAGTATTATAAATTAAAACCCGCACATGGATGCGGGTGGGTTTGGTATTAACCTTATATCCGGTGGATACCCGCATGGATATCCACCAAACCCGCAATATTTTTTTCAAATATTTTTAGTTTAATTTTAATCTAAAAATATATAAAGAAAATAATGTCATTAATTAAATTACCAAATAGCCAAAGGCTCAAAATTGTGTATGTGTGTATGTGGCCTATATCCTATTCTAAAGTCATAATCTAAAGAAAACTAAAGGCATTTTCCTTCGAATTAGTATTTGAAAATATTAATCTTAATTATTATTATAGGCATTGTGTTGGATGGGTGCTTATGGTGGTGAATGAAATGAATATCTTCTCTTGGAGCTTGTTTTAAATGATAATATGAAATGTAATTATTATTTTTAGATACTAGTTTGTGTTTTTTAAATGGATTTGTGTAATTTATACTTAAATTTGAGAATTTGTGTTGAATTGATGTGGAAATTTTAATTTTTCATTTACATTATTTAAATATAAAATTGAGTATGTTATATGGAATTTGAGGTTATTATTATAAATTTATATATTAAAAATTTGTGATTTTAAATACGGAAACCCGCAAAAAATCCGCCGGATACCATTGCGGGTTTGGTAATTGTTAAAACCCGCTGCGGGTGGGTTTTTGTAAAAAAATTAAAACCCGCTGCGGGTTGCGGGTGGGTTTGGTAATTTAAATTTTGTGCGGGTTTGGATTTGATAATGGCAAACCCGCTGCGGGCGGTGCCCATTGCCATCCCTACTCAAGACAAGACAAGTGTCATTTCATTTAAGAGGAGGAGGGTCAAGAAGACTAAGGAATTCAAGGCGGCTTCATTCAATGAAAGTGAGAAATCCTCGAAGAATTTCGAAAAGGCAGCGGCTAAAATGAACAGAATGTAAGGGATCTCTTGAATCTCTTCGTAGACAATATATAGGATGTATATGGTTTAATTGGAGTGTATGAGTGCCAAAATTCAACACTTGTCTGCACGTTTGCATGCATCTAAAATGTTAGTATTGAACATATTGGCAGAAATGTGAAGCCCTATTGAAGTTATTCAAACTGTTAAGTGCCACACACCGCACCACGTTTTACCTGTGCAGCAAACATTATTAATTTGTATAACGGAGATAGCTGATATTGATCTTGGATTACAGATCCATATGGACATATGTAGCTTATATTGATCTCAGATTAGAGATCAATACGGATATAGCGTATATTGGTCTTGGATTAGAGATCAGTAATAAAAAAAAAAAAATCTGAAAATAATCAACGATCAAACTCAGACACACGTGATTACTAACTAAATCTCATACTACAAATTCAGATACGGACAAAAACATTTATTCGATCTAAGGCATAAAATCAAACATATAAAAAAAGATGGATGAGATTGAGATTTAGAATAAAATTTCTTGTCAATTTTGGTGTTTCTTAGGATATAAATAGAGGCCAAAAGTATCGAGAAAAGATCTTTTGGCTATTTTTCTGAAAGTCGAGAGAAATCCATAATCCAAATCAAGAAATTCTCTAAACACAAGCATTAACAAAAACATCAGAGCATCTTTTGCAAGCACATGCTCGAATCCAATTTGTGGAGACTCTCAAGGACAACAAATCAACATTGAAGCTTGTAGAGTAAACAAGTATAAGTTACTATTTACTATTTCTTTAGTCGTTTTTGTCTAGATAATTGAAGGGGTTTTGAACCTTTGCAAGTCATAAATGAACTTTTATATTCAAACTAGGGTAGTTAATTAAATAAACATATTTAAAAACCACTCTGCAATATATCTTAAATGGTAAAATATTATCTATACAAAACAAAAGAAATATGAAATATAAAAATTCCAGCTATTTTAAGACCAAGTTCTTTTCATGTGAAAGAGGCAATATATGGAGAAGCATTTTGACCAATTTAGATAGAAATGTGAAATTAGTGCATCCTTGCTTCACGATTCTACCTTGCTAATGTAGTGCTTTCGATATACCGCATCAATAACACAGAAACAATAACTCTTAGTTATTTTAGAATTTTTTTTATAATTGTAATTAAACTTTTATTTATTTATCTTGTTTTAAGTTATAGTGCTTTATCCTGAAGCAATAACCAATTAATTGAATTGCTTTCTGTCAATGAATACTAAAAGTTTAAAAAAAAATTTAAAAAAAAAAGAAAGAAAGAAAGAGATGCAAATTGCTGTTGATAATTGAGTTTAATTTGGGAAACATAAAATAATTTAGCATAACTTATTGTAAATGAATGAATTTATTAAGTTGATCAAAAAGAGAAAAAGATTATCCTATGGAAGAAGATAAAACCAGTTATGTAATATCTGGAATGGTGGTGCACGAGGGTACATTCTCTTACTATTTAATCACTTTACTATTATTAATCAATCTGATTGAGAAATGTTTAATGAGCTAGGAATTAATGAATGACTTATGAGTTATGACTATCTCTTTTAAAATTTCTCTTTTTTTTTATTGAGTATTTCGATTTTTTGCTCACTCATTTGAGCGGAGTTCAACTTTAAAATTTTATATTTCCACTAAAGAAATTTTACCAATTTAACTAATTAGTACTCAATCTCCCTTTTATTTTTAGCTTGCAACCACTAATTGGCTTATTTAGCAAGTTCTCTCATAATTGTACAAAATGTTCCAATTTTTTCAAATTTTGGACGGGTTTTAAATAAATGGACAGCAACACTCGTGTTGACCGTGATTTGACAAAATGGTGATAACTTATTTTTAAAAAAAAAATTGCGAGGAATAACCATTTGAGACAAAAATAAAAAACCCCATAATTTATTTCTTTCTTTTTTTTTTCTAATAGAAATGTTCCGGAAAATCCTGAATTTTGACCCAAAAAAATATTATATATCCCAAAAGAGTTTGTGCAATCGTTTTACCAAATTACACTCCCGGTCGTTTTTCCCTCAGTTCGGTAAAAGATTGGATTATATAAACATATATGTAAAAGATTATTATTATGAGACTACACAATTAAATATAAAAAATTTTAATTAACAATTTCTTAATTTTCTCCATGATGAGGCCAATGGTTTGAGTATTCCAGTGGGTGTGGGAGCTTGGTAACTTTTAATTATTTTCTTTGATTTTAGTTGTAATTCAACTTTCATACATTCAAATAGATCTCAACGGACACTAAATTAAGCTTCAAAATTCCAAAAGACCTATTAGACCAATATTATTTTTATTACTCACTTAATAAACGAAAAATAAGATGGCATAAAAGAAGTTATATAATTAAGAGTCTTGTTAATTTACAATTAATATAACTTACAATTCTTGTAATAAGACAGTAGAGTCCACTATCATATCATAAATTTTTATATATTTTATTATAACCGTAAGTTGCAACTTAATAAAATCCCACAATTAAATATCACAATTTCTACCGTACAATATTATGCCATGGTTTTGTGCGGGGGCTTTGATCTTTTTTTTTTTTTTTTCACAAGACAAAATTAGCAAAAACAAAAGGTTTCCAAAGCCGACACACAAAACCATGGCATAATATTAGTGGCAGTAAGTGGTCTCAAAATCAGGCGTTCTAGCCAGTTTCGTTTGGTGGGCATATATGGCTACAAGACAAAGGCTTTTTGCCTGTCAGTTTCTTCATCATCATCATCGTCAGTATTATTATTATTATTTTCTCTAAAATCCCAATTGAAATCTAATACAAATAAGTAACCAATTAATTAATTAATTAATGCTCTCTAAAACCCCCCAATGGAAATCACTCTATATATATGCATATGCTTCCAATTCTGCTCTTACACTCTTACTCACTAATTTTGCTTCCACTATTTATCAAAAACAATGAATCATTTCATTCTCATTGCTTCACTTCTTCTCCTTTTCTTGTTAAATAATTTTATTGTTGAAGCTCGACAAATTGCAAAAAGCACAACTACTGGAACCAGATGGGTAGTTCTAGTTGCTGGATCCAATTATTATGAAAATTATCGGCACCAGGTTAAATTTTATTAATTGATTAGTTTTACTTTTTATTTAATTTACATACAAATTAATTTTGTCGATTTTTCACCATCAAATTTGCTGGTTATTTTTGCAGGCTGATGTGTGTCACGCGTATCAAATTCTGAAAAATGGAGGATTAAAAGATGAAAACATAATTGTTTTCATGTATGATGATATTGCATTTAACGTTCAAAATCCAAGGCCTGGTATCATCATCAACAAGCCGTGCGGCCCTGATGTTTATAATTGAGTCCCCAAGGTATTTATTTTGCCTGATAAATCAAACTTTTTTTAATTTGATTATATGATTCCTATGGCTATTTTACAGGATTACACTGGTGAAAATTGTACTGCCAACAATTTTCTGGCGGTGATTCTCGGCAACAGAACTGCACTCACCAGGGGCAGTGGCAAGGTTGTAAATAGTGGTCCGAATGACTATATTTTTATTTATTATGCAGACCATGGAAGCGCTGGTATGGTCGGTAAGTATCAACATTATTAATTAGTAAAATTAATTGTTTTTTTAAGCTTTAATTTCTTATTATTATTATTTTTTCTTCAATCTTATAAATTTTTTCACATCAATGTTTTTATAATTTATGTGCTGCAGCAATGCCTACTGGAGATGACCTCTACGCTAAAGATTTGATAGAGGTGTTAAAAAAGAAACACGAGGCTAAATCTTATAAAAGCATGGTAAGTAAATGAAATCAATTAACCATTATGCAAATTTAATTACTACTTGATAACTAATCAATTAATTAAAAAAAAAAATTTTTGGTTGGAAATTTTGGGGGGAAATTAATTAGGAAATTAATTTTACCTTGAAGCTTGTGAATCCGGAAGCATGTTTGATGGGCTTCTCACGGAAGACATGAACATATATGCAGTCACAGCTTCAACTCCTGCAGAGAGCAGCTACGCGATGTATTGTCCCGGGCATTATCCGAGTCCCGAGGATGATTTTGAAACTTGTTTGGGTGGTCTCTTCAGTATTTCTTGGATTGAAGATAGGTCAATTAATTGATTATTTGATTTTTCATCGATAAATTTGATGTTAATTAAAATTTATAATTTTTTTTTAACTTTTCTGTGTAATGGCGTGCAGTGAAAAACATGATTTACAGAGGGAAACACTACAGCAACAACATGGAGTGGTAAAATCTATTTTTTTTATTAATTAAAGTTATCACGTCTCTCTCTCTTTTTTTAAAAATAAAATAAAATTCTCTGGTTAATTCTGTCGAGTTTTACAGATTCGGAGGAGGACATTGGTCGATTATTTAGGCTTTAGCTCTCATGTAATGCAGTACGGAAACAAAGAGCTGAGCAAAGAGCCAATTTTTACGTATATTGGCACGAATCCTGATAACGACAACTTCACGATGAAGGCTGAAGAATTTTCTTCTAACCCATCAGCTGAAATTGCTCATTCGAGTCGTTTGACGAGGGGAGCTGTTAGTCAACGCGATGCTCAACTTCATTATCTTTGGCACAGGGTAATTCAATTAATCTTTTATCAAATTATTGTTTAATTAATGAGATCTTGTAATTTGAGTTATAATAATGTTTATTCTTGCAGTTCAATAGATCGGCTGATGGGTCTAGTGAGAAGATCGAAGCTCAGAAGCAATTACAGAATGAGATTTTAAGCAGGCAGCAAGTGGATCAAAATATACATCAAATCATAGCACAAGTTTTTGGGGAAGAAAATGTGTCGAAAATGATTGAGTCCATTCGACCAGCAGGCCAGCCTCTTGTAGACGACTGGGATTGCTTGAAAATGCTTGTAAGTTTTATATTATTATTATTTTTTTCTTAATTAATTCCATTGTTATCTCAAGCATACACACGTACTCGCACACACATAATCATTTTTAGGTGTGGCTGTCTTCATTTTTTTTAATACAGATGTGCGGTTTAATAGTGTGTCTGCACTCACTCCATTAAATCGCACGGTTTAACAATGTGTCTATTTAAAAAAAGAAAACGACATCCATAATAGAGAAAGACTATTTGATAGATTATTTTGATTTCTTAATTAATTATATACAGGTGAGAATTTATGGGAAAATTTGTGGATCATTATCAATATATGGAAAGAAGTATACAAGAGCGATGGCCAACATGTGCAATGCTGGAATCAATGAGAAGCAGATGACTTTGGCATCCAATCAAGCTAGTTTGAAATAAAATAAGTAAAATGATTATTTGAATAAGTTCTTGAAATCAAATACGTCTTTGAATATTTGAAGAATATACCTAAAGCTTTTAATTTCTCTGTTTAAAAATATATTTTCTTTCTTTTAATTTCTTTCTTTGAGGAAAAAAATGTGATTTGATTTTCTTTTTATACGGTTCAATTGATATTGTAGCTAGTTGTTATCAGGCCTAAAAACTTCAGTAGTTGGATGAAAATAACCCAAAAAGAAAAATAAATGATAACAAAATAAGAATAAAGAATAAATCCTTTAATTTGAATTTTTTTTTCCCGATAAGATCATTCTTTTAACCAGATCCAAAGAAATGCTTTATTCTTTTTTTGCATGACACTTGAGAAAAGAAAAAAACACATTAGAAGAAAAATAAGGAATTTTGATATTTCAAGTCAACAGCTATAAGATAAGAAAACCAAAGCAAATATGGAAACAAATACAATAAAAAAAAGGCATTAAACATTCTTTATCCATCCTTCAATTATCGCCTCAATATTAACAAATCATTTAATTGTGCTATTGAGGCTTTGGGACATTGTAATCAAAGACTGAGAAAGCTATCTTTTTTTTTCCCTATAAAAAGTTTTATTTTCTTAGTCACTATGATGCGTAATTAAAAAAATTATCAAAATCACCACCTAAAGCAACTTATAAATACAAAAATAGTGCTAAACATCTCAAATTTTTTATTTTAAAAAATTATGTCAGATCATGTGACATTCACTAACTAATTGGAGAGATAATATAATTAATTTATCTAGATTTAGTAAAAAATTATCAATTATTTAATTAATGAAATTTAAAATAAAAAAATTGAGATGTCTAATCATTACTCTAAATATAATAGACACCAAAATAATAAAAAATTAAAGTTTAAGAGTTCAAAATATTTTATTTATAGTCTCATGAATAGAACAACATAATTGCAAACGGCACATTTTCTCACTTACGTTTCTTTGTTGGCACACGTAATTATAAAAAATTTAGAACAGTAGTACCGAATGAGCTTGAATTAATTAATTGTATTGTGTGTAATGCATTGACGTATGCTCAACTAAGATTTGGAAATTGTTTAAAAAAAATGAAATCATGGATATATTTTCAGATAATCCATAAGTATTTGAAAAAAAAAAAAGTTTTTAACACCCTATTATATCCTGATAAATATCTCTTCTACTAAACTTGACAAACACTAATATAACAAACCCCAATTATTGTCTCCTGTATTCTTTTGCGCTCTCATAGGTGTCATTTTATTTTTTTGAGTCTTTTGTTGCTAAATTTTTAGATTCGTGATCAATTCATTTTCATGATTTTTTTTTCAGTCCATGATCTTCATCTATACAAATTTAAAATACTCCCTTTTTTTTTCTTCATTTTTTCAGATTAATTATTTTTAATTTTGGGAAACTAATGTTTTTAAGTTTTGTAAAGAAAGAAAGTTTGGAGAGAAGAATAAAGATAACAATACTTCAAAAGAAATTATCACTTATAGAATTGTTTGTGTGAAAGGTATGGTAAGAAGACTATTAAAAAAAAATTAAGAGTGAGAAAATTGATAGAAATAAAAGAAAATTTGGAAATCAATGCACACACAAATTAAGGATGATAATTTAGAAGAAATGATCTTTTTGGTATTAAATGGATCATAATTGAGAGGGGGTTTTAAAAGAATAATGGAAAGGTGTTAAAAGCCTCTCACTTTTGAATTTTTGTGCCTTTCCATTGTTTGGTTGACTATGAAATGGGGGAATTTATTAATTTCCTTTGAAATAAAGGAAATTAATAAATTCCATCCAATCAAGGGATCTGAATTATTCACCGAAGAGTGAAACAGGGGCGGAGCTATTTGTGGGCTGGGGCTGTAGCCTGTCTAAAATTTTGATAAGAGTTCTGCTATTTACTTCGGGTCAAACCCCGAAAGTAATTGAAACGACGTCGTTTCCTTTTTTTTCGTTTTTGTTCTCCATAAAACGACGCCGTTTGGTTTAATTAGCATCAGCCCCAATTATTCTCTCTTCATCTTCATTTCATAAACGATCCCAAGCACTGCAAAACCCTTTCATATTGAGATTCTTCACCACTTTGACTCTTCTTGAATAATTCCAAAAGGGAAAAAAAGAAAAAAAAAAGGGCCATGTCACATTAGAGAGCAACTTTGTGCTATACATTCTTCAAGTCGAGCTGAGGAAACTGAAGTTCAAAGTTATCAGGACAAATTTTGATCCATATACATTTATTCACATACATGAATTATTACCAGCAACGTGTCATTGGATTTTCACATGCACACATGCATCTTCTTCTTTGCAAAATGAAAAGCACTTCATTTCTCTCAGCAAAAGCACTTCTTAGTTCGTTCTCATATGCTTAGATTACAAGTTTAATTACTAAAATTTCAGGCTATTGTGAGACGAAGAGAAAATGAAGAGAAAGAGAGCAATTTGGAGTTGTTATTGATTTTGTTTTAACCAAGCTGAAACGAAGGGGAAGAGAAACAGAGAAATAGAAGGAGGGGCTGTGAGCCAGAGAGAGAAAGCAATTTGTTGAGATGAAGAGAACGAAGTGAAGGAGTGGGGTTGTTGTTGATTTTTTTTTTCCTTAAAACGACGTCGTTTTAAGGAGAATGAAATGAAAAAAAAAAGAATTAAAACGACGTCGTTTATTATTTTCGGGGTTTCAAAATTGACAAAATTGTCATTGCTTTACACTTTTATTTACAACTTCACCATTCTATTAATTTACCACTTTGTCATTCTTATAAATAAATAAAATGAGCATTTACTTTATTCTTGGAGAACGCGCTCTCTTTGTTTTTTGGCTCCTTCGTGCTGACATGCTCTGCTTCTTCAGTTATTCGTCTTCTCTTGGTAGGAATATATAACATATTTATTTTTTATTTGATCATTTACAATATATTTATAAATTGTAAGATAGTAAAGACTAAAAATCATTTTCTTTAGTTAGTTTATGTTCTAATTTTATTATGTAAGATTAAATTATTGTTAGGTCAAACCATTGAATTCTAGCAATTAAAATTTTAAATTTATTATTGATAAATCATAGATTAGAGATAATTATTTTAGTGAAAAATAAGAAGAAATGCAAGAGCTCATCAAGACACCACTTTAAAATAAGATAGAGAAATTTATATCAGAGTGTACGATTATCTATGTTGAAAGAAAATTTCTAGACATTGTCGATTCAAATTCGATAATAGATGAATTTAATTCTTGAAAGTTTAGAAAAACACAACTGAAATATTATTTAATTGTAATTGAATTGGTTCTTAAAATTGATGTATTTTCTTATGTATTAATGAAATTTTCATTAAAAATTATATTTTTAATTGCGATAATATTTGGACTTGGAAAAAATTTAACACACCCAAAAAATTTTTCTTTACTTCGCCCGTGAAATGAGGAATCCAAATTCCAAATTCACTAGAAATCTAAACTTCCAAATTTACCCCTTTTATATTTTACTATTAATTAGTTTATTGTTATTAAAGCAATTATTATTTATAATTTTTTTGTCACGTAATTTAACGGCAAAGTTTGATTCAACAAGAAAATTTTTTAAAAAGATTTATTTGATTTAACCAAAAAAAGCCCGTTAATTACACTTAAATGTAATTTTTTTAATTTAAAAAATAAAAAATAATTGAGTTGGGGAAAAAGTATATTTTATAACTAATTGTAGGAATAAAAATGTCATTTTGTAACTATTATAGGGGCAAAAATATTATTTTATAATTAATTCTAAGGGCAAAAATTTCATTTTGTAATTAATTTACTATTCCCATTGAAGTTAACAACAAAGTTAACGAATGATCACCCGCTTGATTATTTTTTAAAAAATGTATCATTTTAAAAAAATTTGTCAAAACATGTGTCACCCAAAGGTAATTAACTCTTATTTTTTAAATTCTTAGGTGTTTACCATTTGATTTAATCACGTAACATATGCCTATGGCGAAAAAACATATCTCAGCCTTCTATCAACAAACAGTAACGTCTAAATCTTCCAGCTTGTTTTTGGGGTCTGAGGCATTTTCGTCTTTCATTAGTCAAATGGACGGTAAAGCTGATGACAGGAGTGGTATGTAATAATACAGCAAACTCACCATCTAAATATAAATACGTGAAACTTCAGGGGAAGCTATCTAAACTTTACCCTACTAGAAAATGGGCCCAATCCCCGTTAGCAGGCCCCATTGAAAGAGTGCGGCAAAGTAACCTGGGTAAAAGTACATTTTAAAAATAAACATGAAAAAAAATAAGATGTTCCTATCTTACATGCATGTAAGATATATTTCTTTACATAAATGGTGTACGTGGACGAAAGATTTAGAAAGAAAGAACCATTGACACCGAATTTATTATAAATAAAATTAATTATTTGTTTATGACCTGATTGAAGGTTGATATAAATCTTGTATTTTATGACTTTATAGCGATTTTTTAGAATTTCAAAGTTCAAACCCATAAAAAATGATAAGTAAAGTGAGACTGAGAATTCATTTGGCTTGGCAATGGTGATGGTAAAATGAATTTTTTCCTCGGTTTATTGACTATTCTTAATGAGTCGTGATCTAATAATCAATTCTTTTGTCCTTTCTCTTATATTTCCACATATGAATAATCATTTTTTTTTCCTCTATGGACCATTCGCAGACAGTCATGGCTTAACGAAAAAATTTCTCTCTTGTTTTTCCTTTATTGACTATTTTTAATCTGTCATAATCTAGCTAATAATTTTGTTATCTGTCTACTATTATTGATCAATCGTGAATTCCTCCATTTTATTGGTTCCTTAAAATCTTGAATTTTTTATTATTACGACTTATCTCGTTATAACAAATAAAAGAACGAGGAAGAGAAAATGGAGATATGAATCAAGTAAAATTATAAAAGATTCTATTTTATCTAATTAAACTATGCTAATATAAAAATAAAGCTTAAAATAAAGCTTACTCTATTTATATTATTAAATAAAATCATTTGTCAAACAATATTTGGCATCAAAGAGCAACTTGGTCGAAATAAAATATTTGGTTGACGTTCGTTTCTTTCACATAAAAAATATTATGTGCACCCAACTAACATTTTTTTCATAAAGATTCATTTGATGATCATCATATATCATCGTCTCATTTGAAAGAAATATTTTTACATAAAATTTAGAATATGGTAATGCTATAATGACTTTAAAAAAAAAAATTCAAGGGTTTATTTGCCCTCGTAAGATCAAACTACATGTACATGTATATATTTTAAAAAAAACAAAAGCTACAAATACATGTTGCAACAATTTGTGAACAACTAAAGTAACCTAAACCATAAATACTAACCAAAGTATTTTCCAAGCATTGAGTTACTTTAAAACAATCTCTCGTTATTATTATTATTATTATTTTAAATCTATATACAACATTGCCATAGTAATGCATTTTAAGAAAGTTTTATGGAGTACACAATCCCAGATTTTATCAATTAAATACCCTTTGAGACAATTGTTGGCAGGTTCAAAAATAATTTTTATTAGGAAGTTTAAACTTAATTTCGATGTTTGATAATTTATTTTAAAAGAGTAAATTTTGAATTACTCCTTTCGTGAAATGATAATTTTTAAAATATGATTTAAATTGTTGTAAACTTGAATTTATTTCTTTTTTATTCAAAAGATTAGGCAAAAATGAGGGTGGGTCGATATTTTTTTTTTTTATCTTCTTACAAAAATATGGGATAAATTGTTTTTTAGGATACTTTAAAGATATTTTAAAAGTTGTCATTTCATAAGAAGGTAATCTGAAATTAATCTTTTTTTTTCGAAATAGTATTGGCAAAACCAATTCCTACAGCACATTCTGATTATGTTAAGAAAGTTTCATTTAACATTTTGCCTATTTTAGTTATTTACATTATCATAGTAATTTAACATTAAATTTTCTAAACACAAAATTGGTACCGACAACAGTAAAATTGTTTTCTTTATATTTTTAGCAATTTAAGAATAAATGCCTGAGTCCATATTAACCATATAAACATGTTCAATAATCACGATTATCAAAGAATTTAAAGATTAATATAGAATTTATAAAACGAGAATCAGGCCTCAAAACAGGAATATTCGGTCCGGTTTGAATCCGGTCCGGATGCCGTAACATAAATCTCGGTTGCTAATTTTATGTTTACATGTCAAATTATGACCTGGCAGTCTGCAACAATCCTATTGGTCTGCTGACATGTCAATTTTACTCGAACAAATATCCAAAAAAATTAAAAATAAAAAATAAAAGGAAAGTGAGAAAAAAGGAAAAATAATAAATCTCGCTCATGAAGTCTAATTTGCTTCTCACTTAAAAGTCCTGCAAATAATAATAATAATAATAATAATAATAAGAATCTTGACATAAGATTGTGTGTGTGACACAGAGAGCTGTTAAAGATCGAACAAGTTTCGAGCATTTTTGCGTTTTTACAGAACTCCATTGCATTGGTAATCTTCTACTTTTTCTCTGTTCATTATTCTGTGTTAATTTGTGAATCTGCTTATAGATCGAACAATTTTGTGATATTTTTATAACTCAATTGTGTGTAAATGCATTTGGATTAGGGTTTCGACGTTTAGATCTTGCGTTTCGTTATGTTCTGTTTGGTTGCCGTTAAAATGTTGCAAATGAAGGCTCGTTACAGTTGTTAATTTCTCAATGTTTCTTATCTTGTTCATTTGGTGCAATTAAAATGGTTTGATTTATTGGCATTTGGTTTTCGTTTGAAATTTATTTTTTCAGGATAAGTGATGGTGATAATATTTGCAAATCCTTGAATCCTTTTTAGAGTTTCATTTGAAGTTGAAGGGGGGGTGGGGGGTGGGAGTTGGCCCTGAAACGGCAGGGGTAGTGAATTTATCAAACACAATGATGATGGATGATGATATGGAGAATGGTGGTTTGGGGCCTTACCAAGATCGGCCGAGGACGTTCCCCAACATGCGTAGTAAACCTTATGTTCCTATGGTAAGTAGGCAGCAGTATAGCATTTACATATTTGTCAAGTCTTGTAGAAATTTCTTTCATTGGATCATCTATTGTTGCCATCAATCATGCCCAGAATAGCTATAGGAACTGTCTATGGGATACTCCACCCTTTAAGAATAGCCAAACAGGGAGAGATGGTTAATTGTGAAAATTTTATAAAATTTGAATTGAAGATCTAGTGTACTGTTTTAATTGAATAAAAAGATAAACACTTCATTAAACATGGTATCATCCTCAACTCTAGTACAAGAAAATTAGAGAGACATAATTACCTTAACTCTTGTACCCGAAAAATAGAAAGACATAATTAAATTTAGAGTAATAGAACAAAAAAAAAGCCATTGAAAGCTTTCTCACTAATTTTTTTTTAATCATGTATAAGTTTAGACCCTAACCCAAATAAATTTGGAGCCCAAGTTGATGGGCTTTCATTTTCACTGTTTTTCGTAGTTTCTTGCCCATAAATAATAACCGTCTCTATGCATCTGTTCGTTTCTCTGTGGAATGTGCATTTCTAACTCAAGACTTCAGAAACGCTTTTCCCTTCGCTTCTATGATCAGATTTCTGGTTAGTAAATAAATTAAATACATTTCTTCCTCTTTTTCCCTATCTATTTTCATAAATTTAGTGATGGGTTCCCCTTCATTTTATTTATGGTGCTCATAATTATATGCCATTTTGCGTTTTCAATCCTTTGTTGGTTGCCCTTTTAGTATATTACATGCAATTTCAATGGCTATGGTTTTCTTAAATTATTATTATTGTTATTTATATATATATATATTTATTTATGTTGTTGTTGTTGTTGTGTAGCTTCAGATGGTCTAATTGAAATTACGAATGTGGATTAGTGTCAAAATGGGAAGTGTTTGTAAAGTAGTATAATAGCAATAATATAGCAAAAGCAATGGGGACTGTGATTAGTAAAGCTGCTAGTGGTATAGGCAGTGTTCTTGGCACTGCTTTCGTGGCTCCATTTAAGAGCATCTTCAATGGATCTTGTGAGTAAGTAATTCTAATTCGTCATCTCTCATAACGCTTCTCTTTATTCGCATAAATCTTTACAACATTAATTATGTATGTAATTGCTTTAGTTGCTTAATTATACCATAATAATGAAAGGGAGTATCTTGCAAGTTATAATCTATTTGATTATTGCCAATGTAATGATCTATATGTGTTCATTTGAAAGAGGTCGTATCAATTGCTTTATGCATACATGCGCGCGCATTTATTGAATGGTGGTTTGATTCGATTTGCTTGGCTATGCAGGGATGTTTGTCCAGGACCATGGGACATAATTTGTTTCATCGAGCACTTATGTGTCACCAATCTGGTGAAACTGCTAATGATTTTGGGGCTGTGCTACATAAGTAATCTCAGCTCTCATACTTAACAATTCACCTTCCCATTTAAGTTTAATTTCTTTTCGAATTCTTCTATTTTCATTTTGACGGTTGATTGAATGAACAAATTGATGAAATAAACAAAAATAAGACAAATTAATAATTCAGAAAATATTTGGGTTTCATAAAGAATGTAACAGAACTCTCTCCCGAATTTGTATATTTCGGAATGGCATCGTTGAGCACAAATCATGATAATGCTGTTTGTTTCAATCTTTGCTTATAAATGATCTTAAGCTAAATATGGTAAATTTTTGTTTCTTTTTGTTATATTTAAGTAGAACCAGAATTAACTGCTGGGTTTTTGTCATTTATTATATCATTTTTCATATTTTCAGTTTTGTTGTTCTGCTACCTATTGTTCAAAGTGGGGATCTGCCAATGCATTGTAAGAAGCCTTTGTAAGATGTGCTGGGCTGCTTGTGAAACATACTGGTATGCTTTGGAAGACATCACATGTTTCTTGTGGCACAAGCTATTGAACACCAAACGTAGAAACAAGCGCCGACGCATTAGAGATGCTGAATGGGGGTATAGCTCAAGCAGTGATGGAAATGATTTTTCAGGTTATCATCGCCATTTAAGTTCGAGAAGAAAACGATACACGGAGAGAAACGACTGGTATGGGCATGACAGTCATTGCGGCAGCCGGCACCATCACGTAAAGCTCAAGACAAGACAAGCGTCATTTCATTTAAGAGGAGGGTCAAGAAGACTAAGGAATTCAAGGCGGCTTCATTCAATGAAAGTGAGAAATCCTCGAAGAATTTCGAAAAGGCAGCGGCTAAAATGAACAGAATGTAAGGGATCTCTTGAATCTCTTCGTAGACAATATATAGGATGTATATGGTTTAATTGGAGTGTATGAGTGCCAAAATTCAACACTTGTCTGCACGTTTGCATGCATCTAAAATGTTAGTATTGAACTTATTGGCAGAAATGTGAAGCCCTATTGAAGTTATTCTCAAATTTGTAAAGCCCGTTTAAATATAGGTTCTTGAAGAGCCGGCCTATGTGAAAATTAAATTAAGTCTTTACAACGCACATTATCATACGCAAATAATAGATATTTACCGAACCACAAAGGGGGGGTATATGTCAACTATCTAAAAGAATTAAATCAGTATGTATTTTTCCAAACGTCAGTGTGATATATGTCAGTCATTACCTCTACGGACTATTTTCGGTTACTCACAAGCACTTCTTGACAAAAGCATTACCTCCAAGGAAGCATAGATTTTGCTTCGTCTAGGCTTATATTTCATGCAACGCTTGAAACTTTAATTACTTAAGTGCTTTATGCGAAATGCATTTTGGCATCTCTTCAAAAATTAATTACACCAGCGCATGGAAAATGCATAATTAAGGCTTGTTGAAATAATTTTCTCCTATTTATTTATTTTGAAGACCAAAGATTTCTTTCAAGACTAAAGGAAAACATTACACAATATACGAAACAATTGAATGGAGAATTTTTCATTCAAACTGTTAAGTGCCACACACTGCACCACGTTTGACCTGTGCAGCAAACATTATTACTTTGTATAACGGATATAGCGTATATTGGTCTTGGATTAGAGATCTGTAATAAAAAAAAAATCTGAAAATAATCAACGATCAAACTCTGTTAAGAATAGTTCGTTATTGTTAGTTATGGTTGCTAACGTGTAAGATGAGCTGGCAAAATGTTAGTTATGCTGTGCTGTAAGTTTGTTAGCAATCAGCTGATGCATGTGTTAGTTAAGCACAGCTCACATATAAATCATCTTGTAACGATCATAACAATATATTGAGTATTACGTTTTTTTTTCTCTCTCTCTCTCTAGTCTCTGTTATTTTCTCTTCATTTTTTCAGATACCAAACACTTTTCTGGTATCTTAACTTGGTATCAGAGCTACCGATCTTCAATCTCATGGCATCTTCAAGCATAAACTCAAATATAAATACTACTGCTTCATCATTTACTTTTACTTCTCCAATCAAACTCGATCGATCAAACTATACGATCTGGAAGTCTCAAATTCTTTCTTCTGTTCGTGCCAATGGTCTTGAAGATTTAATCGATGGATCAAAAACCAGTCCAGATCAATTCCTTCAAAGTGAGACTGAAAGTGCTTCTGGTGATGCTGAGCTGAATCCAACATATACCACATGGAAACAAAAGGATCAGTTGCTGCTGAGCTGGTTGATGTCATCTATCAGCATTGAGATATTGAGTCTTGTGGTAAACTCTGAAACTTCATTAGAACTTTGGACTAGTTTGGAACAACAGTTTGGATCTGAAACCTTTGCTAAGAAGGTTCATCTGAAAATAATGCTCAATAATCTTAGAAAAGGATCAATGACAGTAACTGAATTTTTTTGGCAAGCTAAAAACAATTACTGATGAGTTAGCCATTGCTGGTAACCCAATAAGTTCTCTAGATTTTCTTACTCACCTAATTTCAGGATTAGGTCAGCCTTACTATCCTGTTGTAGTTTATCTTGAAGCAAATCTTGCTAAGATTTCTATCAATGAAGCATATTCTATGTTGTTATCTCACGAAGCTAGATTAGAAGCAAATCAGCTAAGTGCAAGCAAGGAAGCTAAGCTGAACTATGCTGCTAACATTGCTCAAACTGGATCTGGAACTAATAATAATAATAAGAAACCAGGTGGTCAGTTCAATAACAATTGGACTGGTGGTCAATTCAATAACAATTGGAACAAGAATGGTGGTTTCAGAGGTGGATATGCTGGAGGCAGAGGTGGTTATGGTAGAAATTTTCCACAAGGACAAGGAAGAGGAAACTGGAATGGTGGCTGGAATGGTTCATTTGGAAACTTTCCATAAAGAGGCAGAGGAAGTAATTACAATGGCAATCCTGGCCAGACTGGAGGATTTAATGGTGGTTTTGGAAATGGCAAAGGTGCTTCCGATCAGGCTGCTACTAATGTTACTTGCCAGATTTGTTTTAAACCAAGGCACACTGTAGCTGAATGCAGGAACAGATTCAACAAGGACTATGTTCCTTTTAACAATCCATATCAGAATCCACCAAGGGCTGCTTTTCTTGCAACCTCTGAGGGAGCAATAGCTGATCAGGGATGGTACATTGATAGTGGTGCAACGCATCACATCACCAACAATTTACAGAACCTGCAAATTGGAAATGAATACTTAGGTAACCAGTTGCTTCTTGTTGGAGATGGTCAGGGCTTGCATATTTCACATATTGGCTATACATGCTTTCAAACATCATGCAATGCAGTTTTGCACTTAAGAAATACTTTATGTGTGCCTAAACTTACCAAAAATCTCATAAGTGTTTCAAAATTACTTGAAGATAACACTGATATAACCATTGAGTTTGTTGCCAATATGTGTTTCATAAAGGACAAGAGGAAGGAACAACATCTGGCTCAAGGGATAGCTAAGAAAGGACTGTACCTATTGCTGTCAAAGAATGACTTTGTTTCCAACTCCAGTTGTCTTACCTATGCACCTAGCTCTATGATTTCTGTTTTAAATAATCCAGCTTGTAAAACTTCTGATACAGCTGCAAATAATGTCTGTAATTCACAGTTTCAAGTGAACTCAACCAAATTAGCAAACATGTTTCATCAAAAATTTGGTCATCCTAACAAACATGTGTTGAAATCTATTTTGTCTTCTCTTTCTGTTGATTACTCATCTATTTCAGCACCTGATTTTTGTGATGCTTGTCAGTATGGTAAAGCTCATCAAATGTCATTTTACTCAACTGGAATCAAAACTAAATTTTCTTTAGAGCTTATACACACTGACCTTTGGGGTCCAGCACCCTTACCATCTCTACATGGCTATAGATACTACATTAGCTTTGTAGATGACTATAGTAGATATTGCTGGATTTTTCCTTTGACACTTAAATCAGAAGCTCTAGACACCTTCAAATATTTCAAAACCCTAGTTGAAAAACAGTTTGGATATACTCTGAAATCATTACAGTCTGATTGGGGGGGTGAGTATAGAAGTTTCCAAAGCTTTCTTGAAGAAGAAGGGATAAAGTTTAGACATAGTTGTCCACACACACATCATCAAAATGGTGTGGTGGAAAGAAAACATAGACACTTGGTTGAAACAGGGCTTACCCTTCTTGCTCAGGCAAAAATGCCTCTATCTTTCTGGTGAGAATCATTCCACACAGCCTCTTTTCTTATAAATAGATTACCAACCCCTGTTTTAAATAACATTTCACCCTTCACCAAACTTCATGGCAGACAACCTGACTATCAGTTCCTCAAATTATTTGGTTGTGCATGCTATTCTTTCCTCAGACCTTATAGCAAGCATAAGTTCAATTTCCACACACAAAAGTGTCTAATGATTGGCTATAGCCCAATACACAAAGGCTATAAGTGTCTTACTTCTACTGGGAATATCTATATTGCTCGGCATGTTAGGTTTAATGAATCTGAGTTTCCTTTTTTTGAACTCTTTCCTTTTCACAAACCTGTTCAAAATGTGTCAGTCACTCAGCAGAATTCCACACCTCTTACATTTGTCCCTTCCACAACAGTCATTCAAGATGGTAATAGTGTACAACCTTCTTTTAGTTCACTTGTTCCAAATGCAGGACCTGCTTTTAGTGCTTCTTCTCCAAATCAGTCCATTACAGCTTCTCACCTACCCTCACCAGTACAGCATCCAACAACAGTATCACCTCCTGAACAATCATCTCAGTTTGCACAACAGTCTTTATTAGCTCAAACTGGTCACCCTATGGTAACTAGATCTAAAGCTGGCATATTCAAACCTAAAACCTATTTGGCAGTCAGTCAAAACCTTGAACCACAATCTGTCAAGGCAGCCTTAATAGATATTAAGTGGAGAGAGGCAATGCAAGTAGAGTTTGATGCCTTACAAAACAACAAAACCTGGACTCTAGTTCCTAGAGAACAGGCTGGAAAGATTGTTGGAAATAAGTGGGTGTTCAGAGTGAAATATAATCCTGATGACAGTATCAGCAAATACAAAGCAAGGTTGGTTGCAAAAGGCTTTCATCAAACCCAAGGGGTGGACTTCTTTGAGACTTTCAGTCATGTGGTTAAGCCCTGCACTATCAGAATTATATTGAGCATTGCTGTTATGAACCATTGGTCAATCAAGCAACTTGATGTTAATAATGCCTTTCTAAATGGCATCCTTACTGAAGAGGTTTTCATGCACCAGCCATGAAGGATTTCTGCACCCTCAATATCCTTCACATGTATGCAAGTTAACCAAGGCCCTATATGGACTTAAACAGGCTCCAAGAGCTTGGTATGACAGGCTGAAATCATCTCTGCAACACTGGGGTTTTCACACTTCCAGATCAGACACCTCACTATTTTTTCAGCATAAGGCAGGTGACATTGTGGTGGTGCTCATTTATGTGGATGGCATACTGATCACTGGCTCTGATAATAAGCTTGTTGAGGAAGTTATTGGTCGATTGGGATATGAATTTGCTTTAAAAGATCTAGGAGATTTTAACTATTTTCTTGGTCTTGAAGTAACACCATCAGCTGCTGGGATGCATCTTTCTCAGACCAAGTATATAGGTGATTTACTCAAGAAAGCTCAGATGATTGATAGCAAAGGATGTCAAACTCCCATGAGTTTAAGTGACAAACTAGTCAAAGACAGAGGAGAAACTTTTGAGAATCCTTCACTGTATAGGAGTCTGATTGGTTCCTTACAGTATATTACTCTAACTAGACCTGAAATTGCGTTCACAGTGAATAAACTAAGTCAATTCCTTGCTGCCCCAACTGTCATTCATTGGCAAGCATGTAAAAGACTCTTAAGATATTTGCAGAGCACATCAGACTTTGGCTTGCAATTTTTCAGTACTGGAAAACTTACTCTCACAACATTTTCAAATGTAAACTGGGGATCAGACTTGGATGACAGAAAGTCTGTTAGTGGATATTGCATTTACTTAGGTGACAATCTAGTTTGTTGGTCTTCCAAGAAACAACAAATAGTTTCAAGAAGTTCAGCTGAATCAGAATATCGAGCTTTAGCATTAGCAGTATCTGAAGTGCTTTGGATATCATATGTGCTTAAAGAATTGAAGATGTCACCATTACAAGTTCAAGCTCTTCACTGTGATAATAAGAGTGCTGAAGCCCTGGCCAGTAATCCCAAGTATCACTTACGCACTAAGCATATTGAGCTGGACTTGCATTTTGTTCGTGATCACATAGCTCGCAATGAAGTTCACATCAGTCATGTTTCAAGTTGTGATCAGGTGGTAGATGTTCTTACCAAACCCTTAGCCTTTGATCAGTTCAATTATCTTAGGTCCAAGCTCAATGTCCTTCCAAGACCTTGAGCTTGAGAGGGGATGTTAAGAATAGTTCGTTATTGTTAGTTATGGTTGCTGACGTGTAAGATGAGCTGGCAAAATGTTAGTTATGTTGTGCTGTAAGTTTGTTAGCAATCAGCTGATGCATGTATTAGTTAAGCACAGCTCACATATAAATCATCTTGTAACGATCATAACAATATATTGAGTATTACGTTTTTCTCTCTCTCTCTCTCTCTGAAGTCTCTGTTATTTTCTCTTCATTTTCTCAGATACCAAACACTTTTCTGGTATCTTAACTAACTCAGACACACGTGATTACTAACTAAATCTCATACTACAAATTCAGATAGGGACGAAAATATTTATTAGATCTAAGGCATAAAATTAAACAAATAAAAAAAGATGGCTGAGATTGAGATTTAGAATAAAATTTCTTGTCAATTTTGTGTTTCTTAGGATATAAATAGAGGCCAAAAGTATTGAGAAAAGAACTTTTGGCTATTTTTCTGAAAGTCCAGAGAAATCTATATTCCAAATCAAGAAATTCTCTAAACAAAAGCATTAACAAAAACATCAGAGCATCTTTTGCAAGCACATGCTCGAATCCAATTTGTGGAGACTCTCAAGGACAACAAATCAACATTGAAGCTTGTAGAGTAAACAAGTATAAGTTACTATTTACTATTTCTTTAGTCATTTTTATCTAGATAATTGAAGGGGTTTTGAACCTTTGCAAGTCATAAATGAACTTTTTTATTCAAACTAGGGTAGTTAATTAAATAAACATATTTAAAAACCACTCTGCAATATATCTTAAAGGCTAACACTATGTTACGTTCAACGTAACATACATTCAAAAGAGAAAATATCTATTAATACCCCTAAATTCTATGGAAACTACTCTAATTGAATTAAAAGAAATACTTTTAAATCTCAAGGAAGAAATGAGAGAAATTAAACAAGAAATAGGAAAAATAAAAATAGAACTATCTGTAATACAAATGAGTCAAAAGAAAAGTAAAAAAGTAGAAAAAATTGAAATGTTAAAATCAAGAATAATTGGGACAAGTTTTAAGAAACCCATGAATAAACCACAAACAGGAAGTTATGATGATTGGTTTATAAAAACCTAATACCCAAAAATATTAGAAGAAACAGAAAAACTAAAAGCAGAATTAAAAAAGAAAGAAAAAGGTAAAGAAAAACTAGAGATAAAAGAAGCAACTCCTAGTGATTCAGATTAATGGAAGAGAGGTTAGAAGAACTAACTGAAAAATTTAGCGACATAAACCTTAGTGATTTAGAAGATTTTGAAAAAGAATACTGTATAAAAATGAATATTGCTAGAGGTCCAGAAATGAAATCTAATGTTGGAGAACCAAGCCATAGGTATGAAACAAATAAAAAGAAAAATATACCATTTTTTGAATATTACCCACCTGTTAAAAATACTCCATGGAAAAAAGAATACCAACCTAATAATGACCACCTAACGCCAATAAGCAATGCAGGAACATTTCTAGACTTAGACTGCAAAATAGATCCTCGAAAAGCTTTAGTAGAATGGGGAATGCAAATGAAGTTATTTTTTATATTTAATGGTTCTAGAGATGATTGGAATGTTGAAACAGAAGAAGAAAAAATAAATATATTTGCTGACATTCTAATAGCAAGTTTCACAGGAAATGTATTTAATTGGTGGAAAGGATTAAGTGAAGATACACAAAACTTAATAAAAGATTCAACCAAAATAGCATTAGGAAGAAGTAAATGATTAGGAATTGAAAGAATAATTGAATATATTGCTAGTGAATTCTTAGGAGAAGACTGGTTACAAAACTCAGAAAATGAAGCAAAACGTGATAAATTAGACGCTAGAATGAAATTAATAAATCTAGCACTTTGTAATATGTGTTTTGTAAAAGAATATACTTGTGAATTTACTAAATATTATTATACTCAATTCATGAGCCATGAAGACCAAAATATTTATAAGAATTTATACTATTCTAAACTACCATACCCTTGGAATGGATATTTTATTAATGAATATGAAAAGTACACTAGTAGTAGTGATAATAGACTCCCAGATACGTTAGGAGCTAGAATAAGATTCTTAAATACAAGATTAAGTGAAATATGTATTCAAAGAAATTTAATAAAAAAGAATAAAAATATAACAAAAATATGTTGTGATAAAACAGAAATGCCTACCCAATGGGGATGCTATGCACCTCACAAACGAAAAAGGAAGTTATATAAGAAAGAAAAAAGATATAAGAAATACAACCACTTTAAAAGAAAATATAGAAAACCAGAAAGAAAATATTATAAAAGAAAATATAAAAACCAAAGAAAAATATTAGACAAGTCCAAATGTAAATGTTGGAATTGTGGAGAAATGGGACATATTAGTACAAATTGTACAAAAAAGAAAGTCAGACTTTTAAAAGAAGATTTTGAAAATATAAAAAATGACTTAGAAGAAATAAGTGATTTATCAGAGTATGAAGGAAAAGAAGTTTATATGAAAATAGAATCATCAGAAGATGAGTCAGAATAAAGAACTTATCCAAGAAAAACTTATGGAAGAAAAAATAGAGGAAATTGAAGAAATAGAGAAAGAAGAAAATAAAAGTGGATATAGTCTTGTTGCCACTTTTAATAAAGAGAAATATAACAAACTTTTAAAACTAAATATGGAGAAACCGGAATATGGAATAATACATAGGCTTAGAGATATGTTTAAAAGGAAACAAATAGTGTTACATGAATATTATGAACAAGAAAAGACTGTAACAATTACACAGGCTGAAAGAAATATTAGATTTAGTTTAATAAATAAAAGATCTATAGATTTAGCATTAAGAAAAATAAATAATGAGTCAACAAAAGAAAAAATTCAATATGTATATCTAGCAGAAATCTAAATCTTAATAAAATCTCTCTTCAAAGAAGGAATAGATAGCCCTATAGTTTTATCACTACATGATCAAAGATTTACTAATCCTAGCATAGGACATTTAGGAACGATAGAAAGAAATTTATGTTATACCAAATTACTATTTACCTGTCACCCTAGATATTGCGTACATATAAAGGATAAAAATATAGATGAAACATTAAGCTTACATTTTAAACTATTAAAAAAGAACTTAACGAAAGAAGGAAATAGAATAATGACAATACATTATTCAGCTTTATACAGTTTTTGTAATTCAAATTATGGAAAAATATATGGAAATAAACCTTATATAGAGATAAATAAAGATTGTGAAGATATAGCAACATTTATAGAATCTGTAATCCAGGACTACAAAATTCCTATTAATTATGAATTAAATATAGATGATAGATAACAATTTTTAGATAATAATAATGAAAACTCCATTATCCCTATAAGTTTTGCAAGAAGAACTTTAATTAGAGGAAGTTCATCTAGAAGATTAAGTACTGATAAACAAATAGTTAAATCCATAGCAACTAACAACGTAATAAAAATACTTGGACAATACTTTAATGGAATAGATTATACAACAAAAATACTTATATTAGTAGATACTGGTACAAGTTATAATTATATGAATCACACAAAAAATAAAGGACTTTTGATAAAAGAAAAAGAAATCTCATATGAATATACAGATTTCAATGGAAATAAACATATTTGTAGACAAGAAGTTAAAGTCCCTATAATCATAGAAGGACTTAGAATAATAGTGTCTTGTTATATAGATTCATTCATGACCACAGATCCAGAAAAACATATAGTACTAGGAAATAGTTTTTTAAATAATTTAGAATACTACAAGATAGAAAAGCATAGAATAACCTTACAAATAGAAGGTCAAAAAATAGTATGCGAAACATGTTAAGACAAGCTTATATAAATACCCTATGTCTGTTTATATACAAATAAATATAACAGAAAAAGATATAGACACTTGTACCTTAATTGACACTGGTAGTGAAATAACCATAATGAAATCCTTTTTATCAAGCAAATGGGAATTAAATAAAAAATTAAAAATTATTGGAATAACAGGAGACAAACAACAAGTAGATCAATCTTTACTAAACTTTGAAATATTATTAGGAAGTAAAATTGTATGTATTAATCAAATATTTCAATACAATAATATGGATTGTGATATCCTTTTAGGGAATGACTTTATACAACAATTCCAATATTACCAACAAACTCCATACATGATAACTTTAAAAACTCCTTGTAATCATATTCTTCGTATCCCGCGTGAATTTAAACCATACCGAGTTCAGCCAGCCCAGCGTGGTGATAAGTACATTTATGAAAAATATTATTTAATACAAAAAGGACAGAGTTATAATATACAATTAGAAACAATAAAGTCGCAACTTGAACAAGTTTATAAAGAAAACCCATTAGCATTATGGAAACCAGACCATCCTAGATTAAAACCCATGATGTATACAGAAGAAGATAGAGAAGAATTTAAAATCCAAATAAAAGAGCTATTAAATTTAAAACTCATTCGAACTAGTAATAGTCCACATAATAGCCCAGCTTTTATGGTTAGAAAAAGATCAGAACAGGTAAGAGGAAAAGCAAGAATGATAATAAATTATAAAGAATTAAATAAATATACAAAATTTAATGGATATTTTCTCCCGAATAAAGAAGTACTAATAAATCTTGTAAAAAATAAAACTTACTATTCAAATTTGACTGTAAATTAGGATTTTGGCAGATAAAAATGGAAGAAAATAATATTCCTTATACAGCTTTTAGTACCCCACAAGGACATTATGAATGGCTAGTAATGCCTTTTGGACTAAAAAATGGCCCTCAAATCTTTCAGAGTCGAATGGATAAAATATTTAAAGATTATAACTATATCATAGTCTATGTTGATGACATATTAATTGCGTCAGAAACAATAGAAGACCATAGAAACCATTTAAAAGAATTTGTTAGTGTATGTATTAGAGAAGGAATAGTACTATCAGAAAGAAAAGCAGTTATAGAACACAAGAAAATAGAATTTTTAGGAATGATCCTTGACAAAAAAGGAATAAGACTCCAAAGTCATATAGGAAAAAATATTATAGAATTCCCAAATAAGTTGGAAAATAAACAACAAATACAAAAAATTTTAGGATGTTTGAATTGTTGGAATTTCCTTGTGTCAATAAGTTGCTTTTATGGTCCTAGTCTTTAGGAAGTTTGTTGGTAATGTTATTTGCAAGATTGTGTTTACCTAGTCTTTAGGCTATAGTTATTGGAAAGTGGCTGCAGTATTTGCTGCATAATGGCTGCTATTATTTCGTTAAGTTTGTTCATGTAACACCTATAAAAGGCAACCTCATTGTGAATAAAATGTGTAGTACTTTCATCCATTTATCCTTGCTTTGAGTGAACTATTTCATATTCACTTATAACAGTGGTATCAGAGCTTGAATTAGAAAAGTGGAATTGACAGAGTTAGTAACAGCAGCTTACTTGGCTCTTTTTTCACTCGTGTTGCAGCAGCAGAAATTCATGGCTTCTGAGAATTTTGTTCAACCTGCAATTCCCTGCTTTGATGGTCACTATGACCATTGGAGCATGTTGATGGAGAATTTCTTAAGGTCCAAGGAGTATTGGCAGGTTGTTTCAATTGGAATAACCGAACCACTAGCCGGTGTTGTTTTGACGGATGCTCAAAAAATAGAGCTTGAAGGGCAACGATTAAAGGATCTCAAGGCAAAGAATTACTTGTTCCAAGCTATTGATCGCTCAATCTTGGAAACAATTCTTAACAAAGACTCCTCCAAACAAATTTGGGATTCCTTGAAAAAGAAGTACCAAGGGACAGCAAGGGCAAAACGGGTACACCTCCAGACACTTCGAGCTGAATTTGAATCTCTACGAATGAAGATGGGAGAGTCGGTCTCAGCATACTCTGCAAGGACAATGGCAATCGCAAATAAGAGACGAATTCATGGCGAGCAGCTCGAGGATGTTATTATAATTGAGAAGATTCTTCGGTCTTAAACGGCAAAATTTAACTATATTGTTTGTGCGATTAAGGAATCAATGG